>NC_089593.1:17105566-17466539 GCF_019320115.1 Miscanthus floridulus | reverse complement strand
ATTCTTCTTATATCATCGCATCGGCAGAATCAGATACTTATGAGCGAACTAAATGCATATCAGGAGAAGCTTGGGAAAAAGAGTTCCTTAGAGTTGCTGATTATGAAATTCCACCGATCCAAGCAGTCGGTTCTGAAGAAGAATTTTAATGGATAGGTTTGCCGATGATGGAAAATTAGGTCAAGGGTTCACATCGGCAGATGATTTAGTAGAAGTAGATATCGGTGATGGCGATAGGCCAAGACCTACTTTTATTAGTGCTAAGTTAGATTCCAAGTGTAAGCAGCAAATAATTGATGTGTTAAAAGAGTATAAAGATTGTTTTGCTTGGGATTATACTGAGATGCCTGGATTAGACCGATCGGTAGTTGAACATCGGTTACCTATCAAATCTGGATTTCGGCCACATCAGCAGCCAGCGCGCCGATGCAACCCTAATATACTTCCTGATATTAAGGCCAAAATAACTAAATTAATTGAGGCAAAGTTTATTCGGCAGTGTCGATATGCAGAGTGGATCTCTAATGTGGTTCCTGTTTATAAGAAAAATGGAAAACTTCGTGTTTGTATTGATTTCAGGAATCTCAACAAAGCCACACCGATGGATGGCTATCCAATGCCGATTGCTGATTTGTTGATTGATGCTGCAGCCGGACATCAAATTATCAGCTTCATGGATGGTAATGCAGGCTACAATCAAATATTCATGGCTGAAGAAGATATTCCCAAGACTGCTTTCAGATGTCCTAGGTCATGTGGGGTTGTTTGAGTGGATAGTTATGACGTTTAGGTTTGAAAAATGCCGGCGCTACTTATCAGAGAGCTATGAACTTTATTTTTCATGAATACATCGGCACATCAGTGGAGATTTACATTGATGATGTGGTGATTAAGTCTGGAGATATCACGAAAACATTTAGCCGATCTACGAAAGATACTGGAGTGCACAAGGAAGCATGGATTGAAGATGAATCCTAATAAATGTGCATTTGGTGTATCGGCAGGACAATTCTTGGGTTTTATGGTGCATCAGCGGGGCATCGAAATCAGTAGGAAGTCTATTGATGCGATTAACAAGGTGGTTGCTCCTGTCAATAAGACTGAATTGTAGTCTTTGATCGGTAAGATTAATTTCATTAGAAGATTCATATCTAATCTGTCGGGTAAGATCAAGGCTTTCAGTCCACTACTTAAATTGAAAGCCGATCAGGAATTTGTATGGGGAGCTGAGCAGCAGTTAGCCCTCGATGAAATTAAGAAATATTTAACAAATCCTCCAGTGCTAGTTCCACCTCAACACGGGAAGCCTTTCAGGTTATATTTGTCAACTGATGATACAGTTAGTCGGTTCAGCTCTTATTCAAGAATTTGAAGGGAAAGAACGTGTCATTTATTATTTGAGCAGAAGATTAGTGGATGCTGAGACGAGGTATTCGGCCATCGAAAAATTATGTCTGTGTTTATACTTTTCTTGTGTCAAATTAAGGCATTATTTGTTATCTGCCGAATGTACGGTCATATGCAAAGACGACGTAGTCAAGTACATGCTGTCAATGCCGATATTAAGTGGTAGAATCGGCAAGTGGATTTTAGCATTATCAGAATTTGAACTACGTTACGAATCGACCAAGGCAGTTAAGGGGCAAGTTATGGCTGATTTCGTCACTCAGCATTGTAATACAGTGGACTCTCTGGAGATTGCCCCTTGGACACTTTTCTTCGATGGGTCCACATGCGGTGAAGGAGCAGGTATCGGCATTGTGTTGATTTCACCTCAAGGAAGGAAGTATGAGTTTTCATTGCCGATTGTTGCTACATCGACAAACAATCAGGCTGAATACCAAGCCTTGATAAAAGGGTTAGAATTACTGAAGGAGATACGTGCCGATGCTGTTGAAATCTTTGGTGATTCTATGCTAGTTATAAATCAATTGGCTGGAATTTATGAATGCCGAAGTGAAGCTTTGATTTCGTATTATGAAAGATGTTTGCAATTGTTGAAAGGATTTAGAGATTTTCGTCTTGAACATATCTCTCGATTGCATAATGAGGAAGCTAATCGACTAGCTCAGCATGCTTCAGGGTATCAGCCTATTCAGGAAGTGCTAACATCGGCAGTTGATACCGATGACTGGAGGAAGGAGATTGTCGATTATTTAAAGGATCCATATAGAAAGGTTGAGAGACGTATAAGGTTCCAAGCTACCAAGTATGTGCTCCTCGATGATGAATTATATTATCGAACTATAGATGGAGTTTTACTTAGATGTGTTAGCAGTGATGAATCGAAAAGCTTGATGGGTGAAATTCATGAAGGAGTGTGTGGGGCGCATCAATCGGCTTTCAAGATGAAGTGGATGATCAGAAGGAATGGGTACTATTGGCCGACTATTCTTGAAGATTGTTTTAAATATTTTAAAGGATGTCAGGGGTGTCAAAAGTTTGGTAATATTCAAAGAGCGCCTGCATCGGCTATGAACCCTATAATCAAACCGTGGCCGTTCCGGGGATGGGCTATTGATCTCATTGGTCAGATTTATCCGCCATCGAGTAAAGGACATAAATTTATTCTGGTTGCTACCGATTATTTCACAAAATGGGTTGAGGCAATTCCTTTAAAAAAGGTGACATCGGTTAATATGATTGATTTTGTGAAAGAGCATATTGTTTACCGATTTGGTATTCCTCAGACTATCACTACCGATCAGGGCACTATGTTTACATCTAGGAGAATTTGATGAGTTTGCTGTAGGTATGGGAATTAAAGTTTTAAATTCTTCTCCATATTATGCTCAAGCTAATGGTCAAGCTGAGGCTTCTAACAAAGGGATCATCAAACTCATTAAGCGCAAAATTGAAGAAAATCCTAGGAGGTGGCATACAGTATTAAATGAAGCCTTGTGGTCATATCGGATGTCATGTCATGGTGCAACCAAAGTAACGCCTTATCAGTTAGTATATGGACACGATGCAGTATTGCCTTGGGAAATTAAAGTTGGCTCTAGGCGAATACGTTCTCAAAATCAGCTGACAGCCGATGATTATAATACTCTTATGAAGGATGAGTTGGAAGATGTGGCGGGTCATCGGTTAAGGGCTTTAGTTAGCATCGAAGAAAATAAGAAAAGAGTAGCCAGATGGTATGACAAGAAGGTGAAGGTAAAGGAGTTTGCCGATGGAGATCTGGTCTGGAAATTGATTTTACCGATTGGGACTAAAAGTTCAAAGTTTGGAAAGTGGTCTCCTAATTGGGAAGGTCCATATCGGATAAATCAGTCTGTTCCTGGTAACGCATATATTCTAGAAACCCTCGAAGGGGTTGTGTTTCCCAGAGCATTAAATGGAAAATATTTAAAGAAATATTACCCTAGCATCTGGATGGATGCATAAAAGTATAAGTGCCGATAACAGTCCTATCGGCTAGAATTATGCAAGGATGTCAATGTCTCATAAAGTGCCGATACAATAAACAAGATTACAAGTTCAAAAGGGATTGGATAGCTAATATCGCACGCAGGCGAATCTGGTCGGCTTCCTCCATTTCTTTGATATCGTCATCGGCAGCACCCTCCACAGGCTTGAGTTTTTTCTTCATGGCCAAAGCTTTGCGAGCCTGGATATCTCTTTCTTGCTGAAGGGCTTTGATGGCATTGGGTAGCTGGCTTTCTTCTTGTTGAGCATGAGTTAAGGCTGCATCGACTTCTTTCAATTCAGCCAATAGAGCCATCTTCCTTGCCGATAAATCCAAGATTTTCTGCTTAAGTTCAGCACCCGAAGTCTGCAAGTTGCCGATGCCCTTGTGCTTCTCATCGGCAATTTGTTTCAGTTGTAGCATCTCTTCTTTGAGTTGAGCCTGAGCTGCTCTATCGGCAATACGTTGAGCAGCCCGTTGATATTGTAGTTGGCGGCTTTCTAAATGGGCTGCTGGGAAGAGTACTTCTTCAACATCGGCAGGGACCTGGCCACGGATTGTTTTGAAAATTGCCTTTGCGGGGTCCGAGTCATCTACCAGTTGGGCGGTATCCTGCTGTAGCAAGTTCAGGAGAGCTTCCAACTTGGACTTAGTTTCTGCCGATATTGTTCCCAGTGCAAGGGAAGAACTTGTTTCCTCTCCATCATCGTCAGAGACGTCAATAGCAAAGGAGAATAGGCTGTTTGGGGAGTCTTGTTCCTGAGAAAAAAAAGGAGGTCAGTTAAGGATAAGTATGAGTATTGTAAATCAGCTAGGTTAATCGGTTTACCTGTTTCAAGGCAATTTCCTGTGCTTGACTGGAGGAAGCAACCTGGAGTATGCCGTGTGGGGGATCGGCTGAGCTTGCCGATGTGATATCCTCTGTGACTTCATCGGTGGTTGGCTCTTGAGGTATGATGATCGATGACATTGGGGCAGATGTAGGGATCGGCGTGGACCTTTGTCGTTTTGGCTGTGCCTCAGCATCTGTTAAAGCTTTGCGCTTTGCTTGGGCATCGGCAACGATTGGCTGGGGGGCATCGGCACTTGTTGGTTGTGAAGCTTGGATATCTGGTACGCTTGCCGATGTACCCAATTGTTGCTGCAAAACAAGTGTAAGGTATGATATTTAACAGATAAAATGAGAAGTCAAGAGGATACCTCTGAAGGTTTGTCAAAAGAAGTGGTGCTTGATATCGGAGGAATTGCCGATGACGATCCAGCAGCAGCTCTTACCCCCTGATGATTAATGTTAATACAGTTTGTGATCGGCATAAGTAGAAATAAACAAGGTTGTTACCTTGAATGCCTTGACCAAGGTTGTAGCAGCAGCCGATGGAGTGGCCCTAGCTGTAGCCAATTTGGACTTGGAGGTGATGGTCTTGGTACGGATCTTCTGGTGAGTCAAAGCAGTTAAGGTGGGGGCGTTGTAGCCGATCGGTGATATCGGGGAAACAGGCTGAAGATCGAAGGGTTTCCCACTTTTGCTCACAGATGGTGCTGGGTTGTTAACCTATCATAAGAGAGTCAGTTACTGATATATGAAGGGAAAAGCAGAAGGGAGTTAAAAGAAACTTACTGCGTCGTCAGGGATGGCATATTCAGGGTCGATCATGTGCCGATATGTGTGAGCAGAAGTTGCAAACAGTTGTTCCTTCCACTCTCGCCACCATTGCTTATATGACTCGGTGATGAAGGATACTGGCGTCTAGGTGGATATATCAACATCTGTAGTATCGGCATCGGGGGAGAGTTGTACTACCTTGTTCCAATCTGTTCCACAGGTGATTGTTTCCCTGGGTTTGATCACATCGGCAAAGCAAAGTTTGATTGGCAGTTGCCCAAAAGCCAATTGACGGGATACTGCCGATGGGTTGTAAAATTCATACGTAATGTTGGTGTTTTTCCCGCTACCAAATGTATTTACTGGAATTGCCCTGGGAGTAATGATGGCCATCATGAGTTCCTTATCCTGATTCAGGGTGTCATCGGCAAAGTTGAAAAGAAGGGGGAATCTGTTTTCCTCGTCAATATAAGGTACCCAGGCCCTATGATCACGAGAAAGACCATTGTAGAAGCTTTGGAAGAATCTGCCGATCTGGTCTTCATTGGCCTCTGTTCCAGGAAGGACAATTATGGCTTCACCAAAATTGAGGGGTGAGCGTGTTGCCGATTCATCGTCCCTGAGCACATGGTCTTCAGCAATTTCTCGTGGGAATTGTTGGGCAAAAAAGTCCCATTGCAAACGTTTGTGCATATGGGCATTCAGCCACATGTTGATAAACCACCACGGGCCTCCTAGGTTGCCGATGGGTTCGCCAAGCAAAAGTTTCTGAGACACTTGATGAAGAAGATGATAAGTGGAGCTCAGAAGGTATCGGCCAAGAGGAAACCTTACACCATTAGCCAAAAGTTCAGCTGCGGGGAGGAAGGCGTTGGTTGGTCCTACTGATCGACCACAGAAGATAAATTTTTCTAACCACATATTCAAGAATGTGGCATGTTCCCTCTGGTTAAGTGTCCCAGGTCTTCTGGTATTCTTGAATGTATCCCGTCCAACCGCCGATGTTGCGGGTATTCACCCTATATTCAGATTTTCTACCATAGATGGAGCCTTCATCGGCAGTTGAAATATCCAAGCCAGTGAGCATGTGGACATCGGCAAGTGTGGGAGTAGCTGGGCCATGTCCAAACATAAAAGTGTTTGTTGTGTCTGACCAGAAGTAAGCAGCTGCAATCATCATTGATTCATTCTTCTGCATATCGGCAATAGATAGCCTAATGCATTGGTCTAACTTCCGTTCTGCCCAGTATACTTGCATCGATCTATTAACCCTCAAGTACCAATCTTTCCACCCTTTGGTGGTTTTGGGCCAAGATCGGAATGTGTCTTTCCATAAATTCAGAGAGAAATTTTGGGCTCTAAAGGGGATTCTGTTAACCTCTGCATTAATCAGATCAGTTGGATCTGGGTTGCCCATTGGTCCTAGGCATTGGACATGCGGCTGATCGGTTGGAATAACTAATTTGTTGCGCAGTTCCTAAGTTTAAAGGATCCGGAGAACAAAAGAAAGGAAAAATCACCAACTGTATGGATTTGCAAAAACTAGAGGAATCAAAGTAAAAGGTAATGGAAGTGGAGCGAACCGCAGGGACGTCGAAGTTGATTGCCATTATCTTGAGGAAGATGGGGGCACGAGCCGGAGACTTGAGGTTAACGCTGGAGAAGAGTTCTTGTTGGTTGAGGTCGCTGCAGTTGTTCGTCGGAGTCGCCGCCGGAAAGAGAAAATGTCAAAGATTGGAGTCTGAGGGTAGAAGACGAGTGTTCCGGAGGAATCTATTTATAAGCCGCTTGGAGTAGGGGTATTTTGGACTTATCTCTATACCGCGCGCATGTAGGTCGAGGTGGTTCAGATGGATATGGTAACTGTTCGCACGATAATCAGGGGATTGTACAGATGAGTTGATGGCAAGTAATCATGACTTGGAAGAGATATCGGTACAGGATATTTTAATTCTGAAAATGACAGCATTATCATGTTAAGATCTTGCCGATGGGTTATTGTTTCGGTATCTTAACCATAATCAAGGCAAGAGTGGTTGGCGATTGTGCGATATTTACTGAAGTGCGTGAATCAGGATTAGATTTGATTGGATTTGATAACAGATCAAGTTTTGGCTTGGAGAATGAGTTACGGTAATCGGGCGAAGGCAAACGTTATCTGGAGTAAATTTCGGAGCATTAATGGTTTTATACTCCGAAATTGGGGGGCATGTGTTGACACCATTTTTTGCACGTGTCAAAATGATTGGAGTGGACTAATCGGTAAGGGGAAAGTTACTGTATATTCTGATAGCCGATGAAAGCCAGCTTGTAAAGATGGTTGCCGATAGCTGGTGGTGGTCGATGGAAAGGTTGATTTAGACTCGGGCGTTGCCGATGAGGTTGGAGGTGTTATTGTCGATGCCGATGAAGGGAGGCTTGAAGACTACTGCCGATGAAACAGGGAGTATGCCGATGAAGGAAGACTTGAAGACTATTGCCGATGAAACAGGGAGTATGCCGATGAAGGAAGACTTGAAGACTACTGCCGATGAAATAGGGAGTATGCCGATGAAGGAAGACTTGAAGACTATTGCCGATGAAACAGGGAGTATGCCGATGGGAAGGAGGACGGTGAGATTTCCATCGTAATTGAGGCGGACAGGGAAATAGATAGAAGTTGATTTCCTTTTCTATATTTGTTAGAGTATGATTCATGTAAGAGTCACGTGTTTCCTTAGATATGGGCTTGGTGTCCTAGTTGTGTTTGGTTGTGTCTCTTTAGATCAGGGTATAAATATGGAGTGAGGGGCAATGTAATGAAGATATCAATCAATATCAAAACCAAGTTTTACTCCTATTTACATCTACTTACTTTTCGGCGACTTCGTCAATTTGCATATTTTTTCTTTTTACGAGTTCTCATTGATTCGGCGAGTTGCATTGTCTCAGTGCGACCTTCGGCGACTCTCGAGTTCCGCGTGAGTACCTCTTGGCCGTGACTTTCGGGCGTATCGCTGTTGTCAGGACCAAAGTGCTCGTATCTTCATCCTTGTCGATTAACAGGTCAAATCGACTGGCACGCTTTGGATATCGATTCGGGTATTAGCCCTTTGTGTTTGCAGATCCACTTTTGCATCAACACACGGGAACCTTGGAATGCCTCTCTGCCTCCTGCTCATCGCCAGCAGACATCGCCGCAGGGTCGCGATGCTCCACCGAGGTCACAACGACCTTCTAACTTTCCTCCTCCTCAGAGAAAATCATGTCATCCACCTCTGTGGGATCCTCCGACTCGAGCTCTAACTCGACATCGCTCCTTCTTTCCCCGACCTTCACACGTCGGAACACCTCCTTCTCCTTCTCATACTTTCACCGACACTCCTCGGCTTTCTTCTTCTTCTTGGCATTCACCGCCTCCTTCTGGGTGGCCCACCGAGCCACGCCCTTCGGCCCCTTCGGAAGGTGTGGTCGGGACTTGTAAGCTTCAAGTCCCTACAAAATAGGCAACTCAAAATCAAAAAAGCAGTAAAACAAAGGGGAAAAGAACATAGAGTAAGGAGAGGGGAGCATACCTATTTGGACACCACCGAGGCGTTGAGAGGTCCAGGCTTTCCATCGACCCTCTCTTTGGGGTTTAGCTGTAGCACCGGGTCGAGGTGACTCTAGACCTCGTCATTCGGTAGGTCCTCGGGTGACACACGATTAGGGTCCGATAGGCCACCATACCTTCACATCGGCCACGCCCTCTCCACCAACGGAGCGACCTAGTGGCGATAGAGGGTGTGGAACACCCGTGCCCCATCAAGATCGCACTGCATGAGCTTCTGGAGCTCTGCCTCGATGATCTCCACCTTTATCTTCTCCCGACGGGAAGGGCCCCACGACCAACTATCCTGCCTCTAAGGCCTCCTGCTGGTGAACACCGAGAACGGCGCCTCCACTGGGTTCCTGATATAAAACCACTCCCTGTGCCACCCCCAGTTGGAATCGTAGGGGATGTACACGTGATACGAGCCCCCCACATTCGGTTTTCTCTGCAGGGCAAAGCTCCCCACCGGCGTGACCTCATGCGGATTCCCCACCAGCAAAGGTCGCCCAGAGAACAGCCGTCGGAAGAAGTCCTCGTAGACGGTGACAAAGCCAGCGATATGCAGTACCCCTGTCGGATTAAGGTGTTGTAGCTCCAGACCCCACTCATTGAGGAGCCCATGCAGGAACTAGTGCGTGGGGTATCCTAACCCATGCTCATGGAAGACAAGAAAGGAAACCACCTCACCGGGATGAGGTTGCGGGAACTCCTCTCCCCCGGGAGCCCTCCAGAGTGCCACCTCCTTCGGCGGCAGAAAACCCCTTCACGGCGAAGACCTTCAGCACCGACTCCCTCATAGTGGATGACCTCTAGTCCGACATTTCGCTCTGGGTTCGTGAAAGGATTTGTGAGTTTTTTCTTCTCCCTCGCTCTCTCCCTTTTCTTTCCTAGGAACCGCCATGACTCTCACAAACGCTCTCGGCAAGAAGGAAAATGAGAGGAGGTGGTAGATGAGGAATAGGCGAAGGAACAGGGCAAAAACCTTCTCTCTTCTCCTACTTAAGGAAAAGGGTGCAGCAGTTGGGGAAGGCGCGCCGATCAGGAAAATCAAAACAATGGAGGGAAAACCCCTCTCCCTTCCCCATTTAATGTAGGTGGGATACGACGGGACGCGTCCTGACCGATGAGACGTGCCCTGCCCGATGGAACAGCGCCTGGTCAGACAGGACGTGCCCTAGGTATGGCCCACCACTACCATACACTAGGCGCAAGAACAAAAGCACCACCGCACATAGGTGGCCCTCCGCTTCCCCAGGCGGGACTTGAAAAAACCCAAAACACAGGATCTTCGCCAGGAGAAACCATTGGGCGTCCTAAAGTCGATCGAACATCTCAGGAAAAATACCAAGAGACAGGTAAGGAGCAAAGGGACGCCCCATGTAGGCCATGCCGACTCCATCACGAATGACGAGCACGGGTCTCGGTCAGACATTTCTGACTGGAGCTCTTCAAACCCCGTCACTCGAGTCATCAAGGTAACACTACCGACCCCCCTATTTCTTTATAATCATTTCATACATCCATACAAGCATTCATTCCATACGCCCGTGCCCCCTTGACGATTCAAGCCCTGAACCGCCTAGGGGCTCGGAAACTAAGCCATCGCACATGCAGCGAAATGCATCACAACGCTCTGTGTTGCGTCACAAATCGGCAGTTGCCTCATTCAACATGAGCAACGACCGATAGGGGTTCGAAGGCCGACCCACGAAGGGCTCGAGTCCACCCCATGTCAAACAAAGTCAGGGGAGAAAACGCAGATGAGCCACGTGCGGCCCTCACCCAGTCTGCCCCGAAGCAGACAGGGTCATCTCAACCTTCTCATTCGATCCTAAACCTCTGCCAAGCCCATAGAATCTCCATCAAGGGGAGGCCAACAGGCCACCCAGGTCGGTCTTCGAAACAACCTAGGCATCTGCTGGGTTGCAGGTAAAGGAGCAGTGGAATGTCACAAGAGGGCTATGCTGACCCTGTCATGAATGACAGACCCGGATTCCACTTGATCATACCCGTTAGCGAGCTCACCGAGCGCGTCACTCAAGCTCGAGCGATCGAGGCAAGTGACAAAACTCAGCCCCTCTGGTTGTGAGAAACCGAGGACAGGGTAACGCACACAACTCAAAACTGACCCCTACCAAAGCCCAATGGGGCTCGAGGGCTTAAGACATCCAAACACCTAGGTCTGCGACCCCGAACTCACCCTATCCCTTGGCTATGCTTCAACTGCACACCAAACGCCTGGGTCTGTGACCCCGAACTCGCCCCACCATCTGCTATGCTTCGACTCCACACCAAACGCCTGGGTCTGTGACCCCAAACTCACCCCATCCCTCGGCTATGCTTCAACTGCACACCAAACGCCTAGGTCTGCGACCCTGAACTCGCCCCATCCATCGGCTACGCCTCGACTGCACACCAAAAACACCTGGGTCTGTGACCCCAAACTCGCCCCATTAGGATCCGCGAGCTCTGGCTTGCTCGATCCCTAAACTAACTAACTAACTACCTCGGCTACGCGGGCTGCACCGAGGCTAGGATCCATGACTTCGACTCGCCCGATCCCACAGCGCACACCGACGCTAGGACCCATGAGCTCCATCTCGTCCGATCCCTAAACTAACTACCTCGCCCGATCCCACGGCGCGCATCGACGCCAGGATCCATGAGCTCTACCTCGCCTGATCCCAAAACTGAATGCCTTGGCTACGCAACGATGCCTTGGTTGATGACTCCATCTCGACTAAAAAACATGCATGCACGCTCGCTAACAAAAACCCCCAGACGATTCTGCCCGAATCGCCCAGGGGCTCAGGGACTACACCCACGGGTGCGCTCGCACCTACCCGTTGACGAAACAAAACTTCCCCTGCTGGCAACATGAAAACCCCCCCAGACAATTCTACCCGAATCGCCCGGGGGCTCGAGGGCTACACCCGCGGGTGCGCTCGCGTGCACCCACCATGAAGACAAAAATACCCCAGTCGATTCTACCCGAATCGCCCGGGGGCTCGAGGGCTCCTGTCAGGTTCATAAACCCGAGTCTCTCATGGACCGACTTCCCAACAAAGGCTCAGCCTAGTAGGCAATGTTGCAAACAATGCACAACTCACAGGCCGGCCCAATTACCTATACGACAGGCTAGAAGGGCGATTCGATCACCGACCGGAAGGTCTGGCCGAGGAGGAACGGTGCCCGTATCTGACTCTGACCCACCTCTCCGATCAGAGCACTTGCTTGGGTCTCCAGCCTGCCTTCGGACGGCCTCTTTGACTGGAAGGCTTGGCCAAAAACACTACTTCTGACTCCGACCCGCGTCTCCGACTGGGGATGCACCAAACCCCTGCTCACTGCTCTTCTCTGACTGGCGCGATCAGAGTCGACTGGGACCAACCGACCGGGGACGCCCACTCGATAAGGACCAGGAAACAGATAGAGAAAGTAAGGTAGGATGCACAAGTCAAACCACAATACCGGGGACCGTACTCTATACACCTGCAGAAACAGTACTCTGCAACCTCCCTAGCACAATAGAGCCGAAGCGGTGTTGTAGGCGCCGACATTTTTCCTACAGTATTGTGGGCGCCATTGACTCCCATACAGTAAGGCCCCCTAAAAGCATCTAGGCCCCTAGTTGGATTTCGGTGATTAATGACAATACGTGATTACTATGACTAACGTGTGTTTTACAGAGGCAATTAAGTTAGACCATGGTAATGGAGATCGATTGGGCTATTATGGTGGTCATGCCCCTACGATGGAAATTGTTTCGGTTTTCAAAGGATAGATGACAAGGTCAAGGATGGACTAGTTCTAAGTGTCATTTGGTGTTGAAGAGACACTTAGAGTAGTTTAGGACTTTGTTTTTCCTTTGGCCGTACTATTAAGGGGGGTATGGACGGGTAGCTTGACCCGGGTGAGTCTAGTGGGTTAGGTGTGGTGCACACTTTGCTAAACCTAGCACTAGGTAGCTCCTAAAAAGCCCTTAGATCCTTTGGAGCAAACTTCATTCACGTACGTTAGAAAGTTGGAAGTGAATGGAGGGTCAAATACTGACTGGACGCTGGCTTTGGTGTGACCGGACGCTAGCGCAGAGTCCAGTCAGTTCATTTGATCAAGGTGAAGTCGTCTGGAAGTGACCAGACGCTGAGAGGTGAAGTGACCGAACGCTGAGGGTCAGCGTCCGGTCGATTCTAGTAAGGTTCTAGAGAGGGAAAATCACGACCGGACGCTGTCCAGTGTCCAGTCACTATTTGATCATTGGAATTCGGGGTGAACTGACCGGCGCGTCCGATCAACATGACCGGAGCGTCTGGTTACCCCGTAGAGGCAGATAACGGTTCGTTTTTCAGCCCATGTTATAAATACTTCCTCCATTCATGTGGGGATACTTTTGCTCATTTCAACAGCTGAGAAACACCTTTGAGTGTGCCAAGAAGAGCAAGATCCTAGTGTGGTGATTGAGATTTGAGAATCCCAAAGAGAGCCCTCATTAGTGAGATCAAGAGTAAGTGTGCATCCACCCTTCTCATTAGGCTTGTTGTGGTCAAGTGAGAGTTCGTGCTTGTTACTCTTGGTGATCGCCATCACCTAGACAGCTTGGTGGTGATTGGGAGCTTGGTGATCATCCGATGGAGCTTGTGGATGACCCAACTCAAGTTGTGAGCGGTTGTGGGTGATTCACTGCGACGGAGTATCAAAGAATCAACCCGTAGAGAGCACTTGATCCTTGCGCGGATCAAGGGGGAGCTACACCCTTGCGTGGGTGCTCCAACGAGGACTAGTGGGGAGTGGCGACTCTCCAATACCTCAGCAAAACATCACCGCGTTCCTCCTTCTCTCTTTGCTTTGAGCATTTACTTTGAGCAATTCAATACTTGTCTTTACATTCATAGAATTGCCATGCTAGAGTAGGATTGAAACTTAGGTTGCAAGACTTTTTGTGCGGTAGAACATTATAAACCCTTTCTAGGCACAAGGGGTTAATTGGGCTAACCGTTGGATTTAATTATTGCAAAGAAATTTAGAATTAGCCCAATTCACCCCCCCCCCTCTTGGGCATCTTGATCCTTTCAATTGGTATCAAAGCCTCATGCTCACGTATTTAAGCTTAATTGCCTAGAGAAAGATGTCTCACGAGGATAGACCTCCTCCTATCTTTGAGGGGGGCGATTTTCCATATTGGAAAATTCGCATGGAGGCGTACTTAGAAGCTCTAGATGTTGGAATACTTAGAGCCGCCTCACAAGGCTTCCCAAAACCTTGGGATGCTACTAATCTACAAGGCGATGAGGTGAATTACGAGAAATGGAATGCAAAGGCACGAAACACCATCTTTAGAGGCATTTGCAAAGATGTGTTTAACCGAGTGAGGAAGCACAAATACGCCCTGCACTATAGTCGGACGTTTGTGCGCTCCATGAGGGTACAAAGAGTGAGCATGAGGAACGCTATCATATTATCATGAAAAAGCTTAACTCCTTTGAGAAGCTTCCTAAAGAATGTGCTAATGAAATGTATTCACGCTTGAATGTTCTTGTAGAGGAAGTCAATGGGCTTAGACTCACTCAAATGCAACCATCCGATGTTGTAAGAAAGATCTTGAGTGTCCTCCCCATTAATAAATATGGGCATATGGTGACCGTGCTTCATCAAGGTGATCTTTCCACTGCTACACCGACACAAATCTTGGGAAAGATCAATGCTCATGAGATGTACATGCACATCACACCTCAAGATGGCTCATCCTCTACAAAGAAGAAAGAAAAGGACTTAGCATTCAAAGCTAGCCAAGAGAAGGGCAAAGCAAGACTTGAGTATGAGAGCTCAAGTGATGAAGAAGTTGATGAGGCAAGTCTTGCTCTCATGGTGAGAAAAACCGCCAAGATGCTAAAGAAGCTCAACAAGAATGGCATCAAGTTCGATAGCAAGAAGAAGAAGTTCTTCACTAGCTCTAGAAGGAAGCCAATCTACGAGATGGATTGCTACAATTGTGGAGAACTTGGTCATCTAGCACACCAATGCACCAAGCCCAAGAAAGACAAGTTCATGAACAAGTACAAGGGCAAGAAAGATGACTCAAGTAATGAAGAAGAAGATGAGAAGAAGAAAAACAAGCCATACAAGAAGAGAGATGGCAAGAAGAAAGACTTCCACAAGAAGAAGAAGAGTGGAAAGGCATACATCATCGGTGATTGGCTCACGGACATTGATTCATCTAGTGTCTCATCCGATGATGATAGTGACAATGAGAAGGTGGCCGCAATTGCCAAGGGTGAACGCAAGGTATCAAATGATGATGATAGTAGTGCTGATGAACATGCTAGTAATGATGATAGCGATAGTGATGATGATGAATATGAATCACCTTCTTATGATGATCTTGCTAGATTGATAAAACAATACACTAAGATCATTATAAAGACTAGAGCTAAGAATGAAAAGCTAGAAGCTAAGAATGATTCACTTTTAGCAAAATGTGATATGGTGGAAAAGGCTAGTATTGAGCTTAGAGAAGCAAATGATGCTATATTATCCAAACTCAAGGAGCTCAAATCTTCTAAGAAAGAGCTTAGAGATAAACATGATAAACTTGAGAGGATACACAATGACCTCATCACTAGCCATAACAAGCTAAAAGAAGAATATACAACTCTAAAGATCAATCATGATAATCTTGTTATTGCTCAAGAATTTTTATCCAATAAGCCACATGATGCTACTAACGATGTTGTTAAGATTGATATAGCTACATCATGTGATGATTTGATCATTGAGAGCATTGAGCAAAGTTCTAGTAGCAAGGGCAAGCAAGTGGTTGAGGCCGATGATTATGATGAGTTTGTCAAGCTCAAGAATGACAATCAAAAGCTCAAGAAAGTTGAAGAGATCAAAAGCCACAACACTATTGTGCAAGAAACTCTTGATCATGATGGTGACTTGATCCTTGAGAATGAGTAGCTCAAAGAAGAGAACAAGAAGCTCAAGGAAGAGAAAAATAATGATGCTCTCAAGGAAGAAAACAAGAAGCTCAAATTGGAGAAAGAGCATCTCAAGATTAGATTGACCAAGTTCACAAGAGGCAAGTATCTACAAAGTGAGCTACTTATGAACACCATCATGAAGATGGATAGAAGTGACATTGGGTATTTAGCAAACCAAGAGAAGAAGGCTCAAGCTCAACAACAATACAAGTCAAAGCCAAAGCCAAAGAGATGTTTTGAGTGTGGACAAGAAGGTCACTTTGCCCATGAGTGTCAAACTCCACCACCACAACCCTTGCCCAAGCATGCTAGACCTTTTGCCTTCAATGCTCACTACATGCTTAGAAAGGGTTCTAGTGGGAAAATGAAAGTCATATTCTTAGGACCTCCCAACAAGAATAGGCCTAAGAAAATTTGGGTTGCAAAGTCACTTGTTGAGAAGGTGAAGGGCCCTCAATAAGTTTAGGTTCCTAAAGCTTGATCTCTTGTGTGTAGGTGAACTACAAGACCGGTAGAAGTCATTGGGTTATTGATAGTGGTTGCACACAACATATGACCGGTGATCCTCGTATGTTCACCTCACTAGATGAAGAAGTAGATGAACAAGAAAGAATCACATTTGGAGATAATTCAAAGGGCAAGGTTAAAGGATTGGGCAAAGTGGCAATATCAAATGATCATTCTATCTCAAATGTGCTATATGTTGCTTCATTGAGCTTTAACTTGCTATCCGTTGGACAATTGTGTGATCTTGGCTTCCAATGCTTGTTCACCAAGAAGGAAGTTGTTGTATCTAAGAAGGATGATGATCAAGTGATATTCAAAGGATTTAGATACAACAACCTATATCTAGTGGATTTCACCTCCAAAGGTGCAAATTTGAAGACTTGCCTATTCACCAAAACAACACTTGGGTGGCTATGGCATAGAAGACTTGCTCATGTTGGGATGAGCTCACTCAAGAAGCTAATGAAGAATGATTTGGTGAGAGGGTTGAAGGATGTGAAGTTTGAGAAGGACAAGCTTTGTAGTGCATGTCAAGCCAGCAAGCAAGTTGCAAATACTCATCCAACCAAAGCTTTCATGTCAACCACAAGAGTGCTAGAACTCCTTCACATGGATTTATTTGGACCAACAACATACAAGAGTTTGAGAGGAAATCTTTATTGTCTTGTGATTGTTGATGACTATTCAAGATATACATGGGTATTCTTCCTTCATGACAAATCCGAAGTTGCATCTTGCTTCAAGAAGTTTGCCAAGAGAGCACAAAATAAATTTGAAGTGAAGCTCAAGAAGAGTAGAAGTGACAATGGAAAGAAATTTGACAACACAAACATAGAAGCCTATTGTGATGAAGTTGGGATCAAGCATGAGGTCTCCGCAACGTATACTCCTCAATAAAATAGTGTAGTTTAGAGAAAGAACCGGACATTGATCACTCTTGCAAGAACAATGCTAGATGAGTACAACACCCCCGAAGCTCTATGGGCGGAAGCTATCAACACCACATGCTATGCATCCAACCGTCTATTCCTTTAAAAGTTCCTTGGCAAGACACCTTATGAGTTGCTCAATGGAAAGAAGCCGGACGTCTCTTTCTTTAGGGTGTTTGGTTGCAAATGCTACATCTACAAGAAGCGGCAACACCTAGGGAAGTTTTAGAGATGTTGTGATATTGATTTTCTTATTGGTTACTCATCAAAGTCCAAAGTATATAGAGTATTTAATCATGCCATTGGCTTGGTTAAAGAAACATATGATGTGGAATTTAATGAATCTAACGGCTCCCAAGGAGCACATAAGAATCTTGATGATGTAGGTGATGAACCATTGAGGGAGGCTATGAAAAACATTCTGGTTGGAGACATCAAGCCTAAATATGATGAAGATGATGTACAAGTGATTGATCCACCTTCTTCATCATGTGTGCCACAAGATTGTGATAAAGATGGGAGAGTAGAAAATGAAGATACTCATGTCTCCCATGATCAAATGGTGGTACAAGCATAAGATGTTGATGCTCCACAACCTCCTCCTCAAGTGGTCAATAGAAGAAATACACCTCTACTACAAGATCATCCATAAGATCTTATCATAGGGAGTCCATCAAAGGGTGTAATGACTCTCTCATAAAAGCTTACTTCATTTATTGCTCATCACTCTTTTGTCGCTTGCTATGAGCCTACCAAGGTAGAAGAAGCTCCGGATTGGATTAATGCCATGCATGAAGAGTTGAACAATTTCACCCACAATGAAGTTTGGACTCTTGAAGAGCGGCCAAAAGGTGCAAGAGTCATTGGAACAAAGTGGTGTTCCGCAACAAGCAAGATGATCAAGGCGTAGTTGTGAGGAACAAGACAAGACTAGTTGCAAAGGGGTTCTCTCAAGTTGAAGGATTGGATTTTGGAGAGACCTTTGCACCGGTTGAAAGACTAGAAGCCATTCGTATCCTCCTTGCATATGCATCACATCATGAAATGAGATTATATCAAATGGATGTGAAAAGTGCATTTTAAATGGCTTTATTAATGAACTAGTCTATGTTGATCAACCTCCCGAGTTTGAAGACCCTAGATATCCTAATCATGTTTATAGGTTGTCCAAGACATTATATGGGCTTAAGCAAGCCCCAAGAGCTTGGTATGAGCACCTTCGGGACTTCCTCATTGAGAATGGCTTCACCATCGGGAAGGTCAACACCACACTATTCACCAAGAAGCTTGATGGGCACAACTTCATTTGTCAAGTGTATGTTGATGATATCATCTTTGGATCATCAAATGAAGATTCTTGCAAAGAGTTTGGTGAATTGATGTCAAAGGAGTTCGAGATATCAATGATTGGAGAGCTTACATTCTTTCTTGGTTTTCAAGTCAAGCAAATGAGAGAAGGGATTTTCATCTCTCAAGAGAAATATACAAAAGATCTTCTCAAGAGATTCAAGATGGATGAATGTAAGCCAATCAAGACACCAATACCAACTAATGGACATCTCGACCTAGATGAGGGAGGTAACACGGTTGATCAAACTATCTACCACTCTATGATAGGTAGCTTGTTATATTTAACCGCATCTAGGCCCGACATCATGTTTAGTGTGTATATGTGTGCAAGATTTTAAGCTAATCCTAAGGAAACTCACTTAATTACCATAAAAAGAATCCTTAGGTATCTTAAGCACACACCAAGCATTGGCCTTTGGTTTCCCAAAGGAGCTATATTTGAATTAGTTGGCTATTCCGATTCGGATTATGCCAGTTGTAAAGTTGATAGAAAAAGCACATCCGGAGGGTGCCATTTGCTTGGTAGATCACTTGTGTCTTGGTCCTCCAAGAAACAAAATAGTGTGGCCTTGTCCACCGCCGAAGCGGAATACATTGTCGTAGGTGCTTGTTGTGCACAAATACTTTACATGAAGCAAACTTTGCTAGACTATGGTGTAGTTCTAGAAAAAGTACCTCTTTTGTGCGACAATGAAAGTACGGTAAAACTTGCAAATAATCTGGTTCAACACTCTCGCACCAAGCACATAGATATCCGCCATCACTTTCTTAAAGATCATGTTGCTAAAAATGATATATCATTAGAAGGTGTAAGGACTGAGGATCAATTGGCGGATATCTTCACTAAACCGCTAGATGAGGGGACCTTTTGTCAATTGCGGAATGAGCTCAATGTTCTTGATTTTAGTAACTTCACTAAAAAAATGAGATTGTGTTGTCCCTTGCATTGCATTGTAATATACAACATGTTTAATTTTTTGTAATGCATATAGGGCTTGTCTAACATGGTTAAGATAACCGCCGTAAAGCGTGTGAAGAAGCTTAACCTTGGATCAAACTTGACAAACAACTAGATTTATTTTCAAGTATTGTATTGCATATGCATGAATGTTGCTTTGTCGTTTATCTTCAATTGCCCTCTTATTGCCTATTTTCTTAAAAAGAATTATAGCCTAAGGCAAAATATTTTTTGAAAAACTTGAGGGTTTGAGAGAGGTCACTCACATCAGTCTCAATTGGTGTTTATTTGGATCTTATTGGAGTTGGGACTTGATTCGGAACAGGCAGCACGAAGGACTTTGAAGATTTGCTGGAAAAAGGGTGATCGGACGCTGCACCGGACTCTGATGTCCAGCGTCCGGTCAGTTCACAGGAGGTGAACTGCTGCTGAGAAGGAGTGACTGGACACTGAAGCAATGTTCTTCGAGCGTCCGGTCAGATGGCGATCCAGCGTCCGGTCGATAGAAGATGATGAAGGTAGCTTGCACCGAACTCTGGCCGCGTCCGGTCGGTGTTCACCGGACACGTCTGGTCATGATTCTAGGGGATTTGGACCTCTCTGGAATCGACCGGACGTTGGGTGGCAGCGTCCGGTCGCTGCCACCGGAGCGTCCGATCAGTAGAAATCGTGCGGGAATCGAACTCTCTTCTTCGTTTCCTATTCTACTCCGTGGGGGCCACTATAAATCTTCACGTGCGGTTTTTGACCTATCTCTATTCCGTATCCTCGCCACCGTCGCTCCCGTCCTCTGCCCCGCCGCTAGCTCCGTGTTGTGCGCCACCACCGCTGCTGCCCATGCTCTGCCATGCACGCGCCTCCGCGCCGTGCGCCACCGCCGGCACTCCCCACGCCAGCGCCATGCGCCACCGCCGCCACCCCTGCCCATAGCCACGCCATCGTGCCCTGCCACCAAAGCCCCCACAGCAGCAGTGCCGCCTCACCAGCGCCGCCCACTTGCTCTAGTGCCCTGACACCGCCGTCGTGCCCTGCCAGAGCGCCAGCGCCGCTGAGCCCTTGTTCCAGCACCGTCGAGCTCTTGCCCTAGCCTGCGCTTGTGCCTCTACTTCATGTGCCCAAGCCACATTGCAGTGCCCTGCATCCTCTATCGCCGATCCATGCCACTACAAACCCTAATCACCAGTTGCCGACCCGGTGGTCCCCCGATCCGTTCCTCTTCTCATCGTTTTGCCGGATCATCTGGTAGCAAGCCCTCGGTTCTAATTTTGCATCTAATTGCTTGCTTTCCTAGGGTTTTGTATCTCTAGATGAATAATTAAAATTATTTGTATACCCTCTATTCTATCGTGCAGTGAGTCGGTGCCGTTGTGGTCCTATTTGCAGTTGTCAATCAACTCGGGGCCAAGCTCGCGAGTACGGATCGAGGCCAAGCCTCAGAAGTGACAGTTGGTAGGTGATCTTCGTCAGTGGTAGTTGTTCTTTTCAGATCCATCAGATGGTTCATGTCAAGAATGTTGGAGGAGGTCCCGGTGATGAGGATCTGAGGCCCCCGCCTCGCTTGCCTATAGATCCAAAAGGCAAGGCGATGAAGAAGCTTGCAACAAAGAAGCGGAAGTATCCAGATTCAGATACAGCTAGAGCAGCTGCAGTTGCAGTAGCAGCAGAGCATGTAGAGGTAGGAGGTGCTAGGAGTGGAGTCTAGATCATAGATCAGCTCTCTCCATCTACAAGAGCTACACTAGAGCAGGTTGATCGCCGTCATGGTGGTCCAGCTAGAACGGTCATGGTTACGGGACGGCGAGTTGCCTTGGATGAGAGTCAGCCTCAGGGGGAGTCACAGCAGGAGCCACAGCCAGCAGAGTAGACTCAGGAGGGAGAGCAGGCCATGGAGATAGAGCAGGCACCTCAGCCACAACTTCACCGCTTTGGTCGTACCCATGTGCCTGTAACTTCGAGGTTAGAGACCCAGCGGAGGGGTTCACGTCCACCGCCTAGACCACAGGGTCTGCCTCCAGTGACCCACTTGGATTTGAGGGCCGCCATGGCCAAGCAGGTTCAGCAGCTCAGATTTGTGGACTTTGAGCAGTGGTTTCCACCGAGGCAGGATGAGCGTGCTTCAGAGGGTTTCTACACACCTCTGCATGAAGATTTTTATAATGCATATCTTAACAGTGGTGTTGTATTCATATCACAGAGGGTGTGTAACATTGAGACCATTGTTGCAGCAGCTAGAGAGCACATTCGCCCCTACCTATCTTACCTGCCAGGGCTGACAGATTTACTTGGAGGACATGCTTATATGTTTTATCTTGGGTCCGTCAGTTCTATGCTTCTCTCTGGATTGACCCACAACATAGATTTATACACTTTGCATTCAGTGGCAAAGATTATAGGCTAACGAGCACTAGGGTCAGAGAGATACTCAGGCTTCAGGAGCAGCCTGTTCGGCTATATGAGGTTCGGCTATATGAGATACCCTAGATGCCCTCATGGCGGTATGGTGCCCCCTACAGATCTAGTCCGCCACTACTTCACAGAGCCATTCAGCAAGGGGTCTAGCAGGATACCCAGTGATCTCACTCCCACTGCTAGAGTGCTAGATGTCATTATGAGGAGGACACTGCTTTCAAGGATGGGGTATCGCAAGGGCTTGACTCGCATACGGTTGTGGTTACTGAACTCTCTGATGCAGCAGACAATGTTTGATATTTGGGATCTCCTTCTATCAGAGATGGAGGATACTATTGCAGAGGGGTTCAGGGGTCACAGGCAGCTACCATATGCTCACTGGATTACATTCTTGATCCACATGGCAGTTACTGTGAGGCCACCAGAGATGCTGGCAGAGTACAGTGGTGCTACTACAGAGTTCCCTGCATACAACATGACTTAGATGATCCGACATAGTGTAGTGAGGACATCCAGCCAGCCGAGCCGATGTCTAGAGGTGCCAGAGACTACAGCTCAGCAGGATGAGACTATTAGGGGCATAGCAGCTATAGAGGAGGAGGAGCTTGACGCTCAGTAGGAGGGGATGGTTGAGAGCGACCCTAGTGACAGCTCAGATGAGGACTACCAGGACATTCCTCAGATGCCTCCACATCGACATGACCATGAGGCCGGTAGCTCTAGTTCAGCTCCACCTACACCGCAAATAGACCCCGCTCTACTAGGCCCCTAGTTGGGTTTTGGTGATTAATGACAATATGTGATTACTGTGACTAACGTGTGTTTTGCAGAGACAATTAAGTTAGGCCATGGTAATGGAGATCGATTGGGCTATTATGGTGGTCATGCCCCTATGATGGAAATCATTTCAGTTTTCAAAGGATGGACAACAAGGCTAAGGATGGACTAGTTCTAAGTGTCATTTGGTGTTGAAGAGACACTTAGAGTAGTTTAGGACTTTGTTTTTCCTTTGGCCGTATGATTAAGGGGGGTATGGACGGGTAGCTTGACCCAGATTAGTCTAGTGGGTTAGGTGTGGTGCACACTTGCTAAACCTAGCACTAGGTAGCTCCTAAAAAGCCCTTAGATCCTTTGAAGCAAACTTCATTCACGCACGTTCGAAAGTTGAAAGTGAATGGAGGGTCAAATACTGACCGGACACTGGCTTCGGTGTGACCAGATGCTGGCGTAGAGTCCGGTCAGTTCATTTGAATAAGGTGAAGTCGTCTGGAAGTGACCGGATGCTGAGAGGTGAAGTGACCGAACGCTGAGGGCCAGCACCCGGTTGACTCCAGTAAGGTTCCAGAGAGGGAAAATCATGACTGGACGCGTTCGGTCAGTGCTGACCGGACGCTATCCAGCGTTCGGTCACTATTTGATCACTGGAATTTGGGGTGAACTGACCGGCGCGTCCGATCAACATGACCGGAGCATCTGGTCACCCCGTAGAGGCACATAACGGTTCGTTTTTCAGCCCATGTTATAAATACTTCCTCCCACTACAAGATTTTCGGTCTACTGCAACGCCGAAGAATTGCAACGTAGAAAATTTGGTTGCCAGAGATTGTTGTATTACAACCATTCTAAAAAATGGTAGCGATACATGCCTTTAATACAACGGTTTTCAAGATGTTGCAAAGCTCTGTTGCATTTGGTGGACGATATTGCAATGGTGAAAAATGGTTGCAGTAGACTTGATTTTGGTTGCAATTGTGTGGTAGTACTGCAACTACATTTACGTTAGTTGCATTTGGTTTTGACTATTGCTATGGTTTTTTTGTGTTGCATAAAATTTGACAAGCGTTGCAAATGCTAGATACTTAATGCAACGAGAACTCTTGGAGGCGAAGCAAAAGTGGGGGTCAATTGCAACCTTTTTTGGCAGTTGCAATATACTTTGATATTGTTGCAAGTGCTAAATTTTATTGCAACGAAATCTATGGGGTCGAAGTGAAAATTGTGTTCAAGTGCAACGCTTATTTTTGGTTGCAATATACTTTGATAATTGCAACGAATTTAAAACTTAAAAAAAAGTATGGAAAGAAAAGAATTGGGGACGCATATATTAAAATTAAAAAGTGCTCCCCACAGGATTCGAACCATGGAGCTCTAGTTCAGATAAAACCTTCTCCACCACTGCGCTATGTAGGTGTGTTCGTTGTAACTCAGGTTTTAATTTATTTGATATGATTGAAGACCTTATGAGTTATAAAACGCCCCAACCCTGGCCCCATCTCGGCATCTCCGTCCTTATGCCTGGTGTCTGAAACTTTCTGTTAAGTAGTAGTTGTTGTTAAGTACTTGATGTTAAGTATGCGTGGATGTTAATTAGTACTTGAAGTTGTACCGGGGTGGTTGGTCACTTTGTTAGCGATAGTAAATGCCTGATCGTGCACCATCGGTCACATGCACTACGCCAGATTCGTACAGTAGGAATGGGGGCGTTTTTACTGTAGGGGCGGCTGGGGTTGGGGGCGCCCTTACAGTGGGCGTCCTCGGGCCCCAGCAGCCCAGCCGCCCCTACAGATGGCACTGTAGGGGCGGCTGGTAACCTGAGCCGCCCCTACAGTTGGGGCTGATCTGTAGGGGCGGCTCAATCACCAGCCGCCCCTGCAGTGCCCAACTGTAGGGGCGGCTGAATCACCAGCCGCCCCTTCTGATGGCGTACGAATAAATAGCAGCCAAAATTTGAAAGGTTCAAATTTAGTCAAATAATAAGATGACCAAAATAAAAGTTGTAGATCTTGATGAGTTGAACAACTTTTGTATTCATCACTTTTACATCTGAAATCATTTAGGGTTTGAAATTTTGGTTTGAACTTATCAAATTTCAAATTTCAAATTTTAAAATGTGTAAAACATTGTCACATCCAAGTTTGATCAAACGTAAATGCTGAAGCATGATTTTAGAAATTTTTAGAAAAAAAAAACATCACATTTGGAGTTAGTATGAGGGAGAAAAACTAGTTACAAGTTTTACCCACAGATTAAAAAGAGAAATCACATTGTTCTATATGATCCTTACATGATCATAGTGAACAGTGTGATTTCTTTTTTTTAATCTATGGGTTAACTTTGTAACTAGTTTTTCTTCCTCATACTAACTCCAAATCTGATGATTTTTTTTCCTAAAATTTTCTAAAATCATTCTCTATCAATTTATTTTTTTGGTTTTGTCAATATATACATATGAAAAGTTTGAGCAATTTAAATTTTGAATTTCAAAAAAATGCAACTTCAGACAAGATTTTGGTACCCCAAATGATTTCAGCTGAAAAAGTGATAAATACCAAAGTTGAATAACTTATCAAGATATACAACTTTTGTATTGGTCATTTCTTCATATGACAAAGTGGTACTGACATTGTTCATAAATGTGACACATGTCTCGTAAGGTTTTATAAACTATATGAGACATGTGTAAGATTAGTAAATAATGTGTGCTAAAAAATTGTCAAATGAAGAAATGACCAAAATAAAAGTTGCAGATATTCATGAGTTGAACAACTTTGGTATTTATCACTTTTTATGTTGAAATCAATTTGGGTCTCAAATTTTGGTTCGAACTTGTCGTTTTTCAAAATTTTAAATTTAAAAGGTTCAAATTTTGTCAAATGACAAGATGACTAAAATAAAAGTTGTAGATATTAATGAGTTGAACAACTTTGGTATTCATCACTTTTTATGTTGAAATTATTTTGGGTCTCAAATTTTGGTTCGAATTTGTCATTTTTTAAAATTTCAAATTTGAAAGGTTCAAATTTAGTCAAATGACAAGATGACAAAAATAAAAGTTGTAGATCTTGATGAGTTGAACAACTTTTGTATTCATCAGTTTTACATCTGAAATCATTTAGGGTTTGAAAATTTGGTTTGAACTTGTTAAATTTCAAATTTCAAATTTTAAAATGTGTAAAACATTGTCACATCCAAGTTTGATCAAACGTAAATGCTGAAGCATGATTTTAGAAAATTTTAGGAAAAAAAACCATCACATTTGGAGTTAGTATGAGGGAGAAAAACTAGTTATAAAGTTTACCCACATATTAAAAAGAGAAATCACACTGTTCTAGATGATCCTTACATGATCATAGTGAACAGTGTGATTTCTTTTTTTAATCTGTGGGTCAACTTTGTAACTAGTTTTTCTTCCTCATACTAACTCCAAATCTGATGATTTTTGTTCCTAAAATTTTCTAAAATCATTCTCTATCAATTTATTTTGTTGGTTTTGTCAATATATACATATGAAAAGTTTGAGCAATTTAAATTTTGAATTTCAAAAAAATACAACTTCAGACAAGATTTGGTACCCCAAATGATTTCAGCTGAAAAAGTGATAAATACCAAAGTTGAATAACTTATCAAGATCTACAACTTTTGTATTGGTCATTTCTTCATATGACAAAGTGGTACTGACATTGTTCACAAATGTGACACATCTCTCATAAGGTTTTATAAACTATATGAGACATCTGTAAGATTAGTGAATAATGTGTGCTAAGAATTTGTTAAATGAAGAAATGACAAAAATAAAAGTTGCAGATATTCATGATTTGAACAACTTTGGTATTCATCACTTTTTATGTTGAAATCAATTTGGGTCTCAAATTTTGGTTCGAACTTGTAGTTTTTCAAAATTTTAAATTTAAAAGGTTCAAATTTTGTCAAATGACAAGATGACTAAAATAAAGTTGTAGATATTAATAAGTTGAACAACTTTGGTATTCATCACTTTTTATGTTGAAATCATTTTGGGTCTCAAATTTTGGTTCGAACTTGTCATTTTTTAAAATTTCAAATTTGAAAGGTTCAAATTTAGTCAAATGACAAGATGACCGAAATAAAAGTTGTAGATCTTAATGAATTAAACAACTTTGATGTTTATCAAATTTTCATTTGAGATCATTTGGTGTCTCAAAATTATTTTAATAGTTTTGATTTTAATTTTTTAAAATTTAAAATTTTTTCCCCATTTTTAAAAATTCAATTTTACAATTTTAAACTGTTATATCTCTACTATAATTAAAAACTTGAGACTCATCACGGAGGCTTCAACGCCCCGTCCATATTAAAAGGAAACAAACACCGTCCAAATCCGATGACCACGTGCTTCTCACCCCCGCGTCCTCCTCGCACGCCGCGCGCCGCGACCCCCTCGGCTGCCAGGGATCGAATCCCACACTCAATGCCTTTTTTCAGAAAAAATGAAATATCAATGCTCCTCTCGTGGGAGACCGCGCGCGTGCGCCCGGGATGCGCCCCAACCGCCGCTCGCGAGTCCAGGCGTGAGGCAGGCAGGCTGATCCGCGCGCGGTTGCCGGGATCTCAAGCGCCGCCACCTTCGCGTGCGGCTGCCGGGATCGCATGGGGCGCCACCTCCGTGCCGCTAACTCTGTGCTGATGGATGGGATGAGGCGGAGCGCCGCGGCGAAGTGCCCGGCGGCGGGGGACGAGGAGGAGAAGGGTGCGCTGGCGCCCGCGGAGGACGCGGAGGCGTGTCCGGGACCGGGAGCGGGTGACGATCTCGCATCCTATCAGCCTCCGAAGCGCGCCAAGGTGCTGATCTCCCTCTATCCCCCATGCATGTGGCTCATTGAAGTCTCTGGTTTTGATTTGATTTTTGATGTTAGCGCGGTCTCGCTCGAGATAGATTGGGTGCACGGAGGCGGATACCGCGAAGCCGTCGGTGGCGGCGGCGGCAGCCGGCGCCGTTGCGGGTCCACTGCCCAACACGGCTGCCCTGCAGGCGCTGACGGGCGCCATGGACAAGCTAGAGGCCCTCTTCAGGTGCAAGTAGGCTCAGTCCAATTGGGTTGATTTTTCACCAGTGCCTTCAATTTGGCTAGGAAGAAGAATCGATGGAGCTTGTTGCTGGGAATGAAATTTTATTTTATAGTATAATTGATTTGGTTGGCTGGACTCTGCAGTAAGGCCGGATCACTACTTTGTTTGTGCAGGTGGAAAGAGTAAGATCGATTTGTTATCAGCCAGGAGTGCTTGCTGTTTTCTTGGTTCCTAAAAGGGTGCTTCCTGTGTATCAGGTACCAACACATGTAGGTGAGCCTTCAGACATTCAAGATTTCAAGTTACAAATTTTGTCGATAACATTTTCTTGGTGGAAATTGCAGCAAGCTGGAGTGATACGTAAGAGGAGTGTCAAAACATGTAATTCTTTTTGTGGACGTACTTTTACTACCAAATTATTTTCAGATACAATGTCCCATGGCCAAGTTCTGAGCCAACCTGTGCTTAGGCCACTCGATTTAGGAAACTATAGTATTTTAAGTTTTCAGTTAACTGGTTGGTTACTGATATACTTGCATTACGTCTCATTATTTATTTGCAGATTATTTTTCTAAAGAAAATATCATGCTCTTGATGTAATTTGCTTCCTGCTATGTCATTGTCAAATATTAACAGTATGTTTCTTTAGAACAATTCCTTTATATGTTTGAGTAGATTAGTGCACTTGTTAGCTCATGTCGATGCTGGAAATGAGACGAAATGCAAAGTCAAGGGCATGAAGCAATCCGCAGAGGAGAACCCGCCGATCCGGTGGTGGAAGGGCAATCTTATAGGGAGTGGCGCGTTCGGCAAGCTCCTTGCCGTCAACCAGGTCGGTATGCATGTTTCCATCTCGAAGGTAGGACCTTTGAACGGAGAGAACTTTTTGAGCGATTTGATGGATCTGGGATTGTTTTCTTGGTGGCTGTTTATGATTGGAAGCAGCAATGCGACAAGACAGAAGGCCCAGGTGAGAAGTTTTGGTCTCAAACAATGCTTTGACTTTTATATTTTATCCAATTGTTCAAATTAAATCTATCTATCTATCTATCTATCTATCTATCTATTTATTCCACTCTAAAATGCTTGTACTGTTAATTTGACGAGTTAACCAGGGAGAGTATTTTTTTATTCACTTTATTTCTTTATCAGGTCATCTGGAAATATACTAAACAGCTTTTGCCTGGACTGAAATATTTGCAACACAATGGAATCATACACAGGGATATAAAGGCAAGAAAATTTCTCCTGTTATATGAATCCTGTCCGCAAATGCTTATAATGATGTGGCTTCTTGTTATTTTGTTATATTCCATGGCACAAATATACTTGTTGATAACAAAGGTTGCTTTGGATAGTTTGTTATCTATTGTGAGGTTGATGGCTTGCTTTGACCTCAGTAGTAAATGGCTGTCGAATTTTTCTTTAAAAGTGTTCGATCCTTTTCATTGCATCTTAGCTTAGACTAAAGTGAGCATGTGAACGTATAGAATCTGTTTTTTTACTGATCACTTATATGGACTTTCTGTTATGTGTAGGTAACTGTTCTCACCTGTTCTTTGTATTTCTTTTTGTTTAGCTGAGTGAGCACTAGTTCTCAAGTCAAAAATAAAACTACACACATAATTTGAGTTATGTGTCCTACCTTTTCTTTGCTTGCAGGTTTCAACAGTTCAGAGCAGCATGGGAGGTCCTTCCGTTACCAATTTCCAGCGGCAGCTTTCAGCTTCAGTTGTTGAACAAAAGCAGGTGGGCAGCAACACATCAGCAGCTTGGTTGTTATCTCAGGTAACCAGTAACAGTAGGTAAGCATTAGTTCACTTTTAACAGGGAGTCATGATCATGTTTGTGATGGTGTACTAATTTGGATTCAAACATTCAAGCCAATAGCTTGCACATTAATATACAATTGTTTCATTATACTCAGAGTGTAGACATTGATACGGAGATTATGGTTATTGCAGGGCTCCAAAATACAATTGTTTAACAGGTCCACCACAACAGCATTAGTAAGTGCCTCTCCAGGCTCCAGCTCAGTTCTTATTTATGTCATCTTTTATTTTGCGAGCCATATGTTTATTTCTCCTGCATATTTCCGGTGTGTGTAGATCAGAGAGTTTATGATTAAGTGGTGTAACATGCATGTCATATTCTTGTCAAGGGGTGTAATTTTTACCACCAACCATTTATTTTCAGGTTACCCAAGAAACCAGCCAGCCAGAACAACAACCCCCTTCTTCCGCAGCTGAAGAACGTCTCACTAGAGGGCGCATGACTAGAAGTAATTTGGCAGCGAATTCGGGTGCTGTTTATACTACAGCAAAGCAACTGAAGGAAACTGCGGCTAGGAAAAGATCTGCATTGTCCAAAAAGAATACACAGGTACTATGTGAAACCTTTTATCTCTCTTTGCATTAAAAAGGAACATATAGTCCTTTTGGAGAAGTACATAGCTATTCTTTTGTTCTGCTCCTAAATATGGTCCAGGCTTAGTTTCCTCTTGCTGATTAGAAATATATATGGATGTGTTTGTGCTCATAAAATGTCTTGGGAGGCAGCTGCATGTATGTTTATATTTGCTTTACGCTTCAAAGTTCATGGTTGATAGTACTGCAGCTCACAGAACTCTAGTACTGCAGCTCGTGTTTTGCTTCAGTGTTCAATTAGCTTTGCCACCACTAGTCTCAGTTTAACTAATGCATGTCAATGATTTTTTCAGGAGGAATCTTGAGTTTGAGAAGGAGCATGCGAATGGTGGGACGATGGCCAACATACATATCAAGGGAACCTTCGCTGCTACAGTAGACATTAGTCTTTTGATTCGAATGAGTTCAAACAGTTGTCTGTGCTTAACACATTATTATGTGTTAAGCTATCTACTTGTGTTCTCATTTAGTTTGACACTCGGTGTGTTTTGTTAAAGATTTTGTATGAACAAATTATATTTCGTTTTAATGGATGTCGATGCTTCCTTCATTATGTATTTGTCGTTTTGCGATTATTAATTTAAGCTACCAAACAAAGTGTCGCAACATGAATTATTAATATATTAATCTGGCGTTGCAATATATGATGGCACATATAACAACCACATTTAGTCGTGGCAATAGGTACGATAATCGTGGCAATAGAGAAACTATCTCTTGCAACTACAAAAAGATGACGGTGGCAATAGAGGAATCTACCTATAGCAACCAGATAGTTAGTAACGTGGCAATAGATGACCTGTCTGTAGCAACCAACCTAAGTAACGTGGCAATAGCCTATGCCATCTATAGCAACCATTCAGAAACGTGGCAATATACGACCTCTTTGTAGCAACCAACCTGAAGAGATGTTGCAATAACCTAAGCCACCTATAGCAACCATTTAGGCGACGTGGCAATAGAGAACCTCTATTGCAATGCTTTCTCTGCGTAGCAACAACCACGATTGCAACACCTGTGTTGCGTTGCGCTTGCATTGTGTTGCTACACGACCAGCGTGTCGCAATACGTATCGCTAGCAACGCCTAGTTCGTTGCAATTGATACTATTACCACACCCATAGTGGTTGCAATTGCTTTTGTTACAACACTCACCAGGTGTTGCAAAAGCGTCAAAAGTGTTGCAATAGAGGGGCTGTGTGTCGCAACTAAAATGTAACCCATTGCATTATGCTATTGCTACCCTTACAAGTGCAACGACATTTAACCAAAAAAAATTGGTAGCAAAATTACTATGGCTACCATTTTTGGGTCTTTTGCTACACTTTTTTGGCGTTGCAGTAGACCGAAAATCTTGTAGTGTCCATTCGTGTGTGGGGGTACTTTTGCTCATTTCAACAGCTGAGAAACACCTTTGAGAGTGCCAAGAAGAGCAAGATCCAAATGAGGTGATTGAGATTTGAGAATCCCAAAGAGAGCCCTCATTAGTGAGATCAAGAGTAGCAAAGTGTGCATCCACCCTTCTCATTAGGCTTGTTGTGGTCAAGTGAGAGTTCGTGATTATTACTCTTGGTGATCGCCATCACTTAGACGGCTTGGTGGTGATTGGGAGCTTGGTGATCATTCGGCGGAGCTTGTGGATGACCTAACTCAAGTTGTGAGCGGTTGTGGGTGATTCACCGCGACGGAGTATCAAAGAATCAACCCGTAGAGAGCACTTGATCCTTGTGCGGATCAAGGGGGAGCTACACCCTTACGCGGGTGCTTCAACGAGGACTAGTGGGGAGTGGCGACTCTCCGATACCTCGGCAAAACATCGCCGCGTTCCTCCTTCTCTCTTTACTTTGAGCATTTACTTTGAGCAATTCAATACTTGTCTTTACATTCATAGAATTGTCATGCTAGAGTAGGATTGGAACTTAGGTTGCAAGACTTTTTGTGCGGTAGAACATTAGAAACACTTTCTAGGTACAAGGGGTTAATTGGGCTAACCGTTGGATTTAATTATTGCAAAGAAATTTAGAATTAACCCAATTCACCCCCTCTCTTGGGCATGTTGATCCTTTCACCCCCCACGTGTCTCTGGGCATCGACAGTGTTGTGGGCGCCGGCTTTCACCGTACCGGATGAACATGGTAAAACCCCTTGCATGCCTCCAGGTATCAACGGTGTGGCAGGCGCCGACGTCTGTCATACCCAAAGAAGACAACATAACCTCCCACGTGCATCTGACATTCAACAGTATTGTTGGCGTCTACCATCATCCTGTATCCACCGGCGTGGGCAACAAGGCTTAGTAGCATACATACTCTCCCACTCTCACTTGTAAGGCCACCTCCTTCATCTATAAAAGGGGATGCGCTCTCTCCCAACAGATAGGTTGATTCAGATTCATTCAGATCGATCAAGTTCACTTGTTCACAACCACATAACCGCCAGGTTCGAACCACAAGCACACGCTTGAACACTTAGCTCATAGCGGGGCTCCCATCACTCTCGACCCTTCCGACCGGAGTCCGACCGGACCTCTTGTACCCCTTATCTTTCTCCTTCTCGTTTGTAACCCCACTACAAACTTAGAGCACCTAGACTCAGAAATAAAGTCACCGACCGACTCGAACTGGACATAGGGCATGTTGCCTGAACCAGTATAAACCCTATGTCATTGAGTGCTAGGCCACCTCCAATCACAACGTACGACAAAACTATAAATATTTACTTGTTGGTCACTTTCTGCACCGACAGATCTAGTTTAATAAAATCTAGATTTATAAAAAAATATCAACATTTATATCTGTATGCTATAAAAGTATTTATTCTATAATTAATCTACTAATACTTATTAGCATCATAAATATTGTTTTTAAATAAGCTTAGTCTAACTTAAAATTGGTTGCAAGCTATGGCTAATCTACTAATACTTATTTAGTATCACAAACACTATTTTTAAAAAGACATAATCAACAAACTTGAAATTGTTCATTTGAAATTGGCTACAAGCTAAAAAGATTAATACTTCCTAAGAATGCAACTATGGGATTCGTGTCCGTCAAACTAGTTTAAGTTTGACCAAGTTTATAGTAAATAGTATGAACGCTTATGTCTCCAAATAAATTTATTATGAAAATATATCATATAACGAATACAATAATACTTATTTTGTACCATGAATGTTAGTACTTTTTTATATAAATTGAGTCAAATTTTAGACTGTTTAACTTCTCGAAAAACGAGAATTGTATTCTTTTATGGATGAAAGGAGTATACTAATACTTATTTAGTACCATAAATATTATTTTTAAATAAACCTAATCAAATTGGTTAACTTGTAAAGAGTGAGTCGTGCACTCCTTTTAAGAAGATGAAGGAGCTGAGGAAATACGTCTTTGCCAATGCCCACACAACACAATCGCTCGTGTCGCGATATAGGTCATCATTACCGTTTGTTTGATGTATATGTATTTATTGAAAGTAAAACTTGATTTAATTTTCATCTTAATCCACACCGACGTATATGAATTGAGATGTATACACGTGCAATACCTTTTAGCCACGTACAAAACGCGGTGCTCACGGTGGACAAAAGGTAAGAGGATATATATACGGTACTCTCTATATATTTATAGAAACAGCCATGGTCATCCATACAGGTGTCAGAGGAAGGCACAGCCGAAACAGTTACCAACTTGGCTAGGTGTACGGCACTGACCCTACGATGTTACGACCCAGTGAAGGGCGGTCATGTGGCTAGCTTGCAAGTGAACAACTGGAGGATAGATAGATAACAACGGGAGGATAGATAGATAGACAGACAGATAGATAGATAGATAGAGGGTAAGTGCATGCTTTTTCTTTTGGAACATGCTAGGCCCCTGTTTTGTTTGTTTGGCCTAACAACGATACTATATTAAGCCGTGGGTGGGTTTACAATGAGGAAATCTGTCCATTATTCTATGCTTAGAATAGCGAAAGCGAGAGGTTGTGCCTGCGCTTTCAGCTGCTCGTTCGTCTCTTTCAGTGAACGATGCTCCTTCATCACCACGTCGTTCTCCTGCGTATATATTTATAAACACAAAATTTTACACATACGCCCATATATAACATGCCAATCCGTTGGTGCACGAAAGGTACTTAGTAGAGGTGGGGGTGTTTGATCCTGTAACTAAAATTTAGAAGATATCACATGAAGATGTCGCACACTACGTGTCGGGTACTATAAAAAGGGGTCCCCTAAGCAAAAGCCGAAAAAATCGCTTAGACCCTGTCAAAATCAAAGCCAAGAGACAACCACTAGTTAGCCCCCACCTTGTCCGAGGCTACCGATTCTCCGTCTCGCCCGAGGCCTCGCACGTAAGGCCTCGGACGAGTAACCGATTCTCCGCCTCGCTCGAGGCCTCGCACGAAAGGTCTCGGACGGGGGACCGATTCTCCGCCTCGCTCGAGGCCTCGCATGAAAGGCCTCGGACGGGGAACCGATTCTCCGTCTCGCTCGAGGCCGGCTCGGTGACAGCCCTGCCGCCTCCGCCTCGACCGATCTCCCTGACAGAACGTCGCGTCCAACCAAACGTGACCAACCACTCCCGCGACGTCGGCTGGACGACGGCTTGACACAACGGAGTGGCCGACGAGATGGGAAGTCGCATCAACACTAGGCCGTCTGGGACGGGACGGGGCAGGGGTTACCGGCCGCTGTACTCGGTACTGTGCCCACAACTGACGCCCGCACTGCACTGTGCTACCTAACCCCTGCTCCAGGAACAACGCGGCGTGGGGAGTTAAGTCCGGGTCACTGTAGCCTCGGAATCAGTGTGTAGGATCAACTGCTCCCTCTGGGCCACGACAATCCATTTCAGGGTCTCGGCAGCCTTGGGATTCGCGCCCGCCGAGCCCCCCACGATGGCTCGGCCTCGGCACCAACTGAGCCTCGGCTTTTTACACTATCAGCACACAGCGACCGGCACGTCGTCCGCCATGCCCTGCGTCAGGCTATCATTGGAGCTCCCACGTCGCACAGGATCGGGCGTGGCCGGCGCGTTGCTCCAGTGCATCAAGGACAGGACCGCTCCGTCGACCATGCCGCCATAGTGATAAGTTACAGGGCTCGGAAACGCCACCTCCGCTCACAGGACGCCACGTAGCAAACACATGTATCACCCCTGTCCCCTTCAACTATAAAAGGGAGAGACCGGGGCCGTTTCTAGAGGCAGGCGAACACAGACAGACTCACTCACTCATGCGCAAGCGACACTCTGTAGCACGCACGCTTCCCCGCTGCCTGAGATCAACATCTCAAGCAATCCACACCGCTCCACGTAGAGACCCGGGACTAGCTCCCTCTCTCGCCCTGCTTGTAAAGCCCTACTGCAAGCACTTCGGTGTAAGGAATACAAGATCGATCTCTCAGACTGGACGTAGGGCACCTATCGCCCGAACCAGTATAAACCTTGTGTCTCTTTGCATCACCATCCGGGATTAGGGGCACGCAGTACATTTTCACTAGTTGGTTGAGGGCCCGTCGGTCCAAAACACTGACAGTTGGCGCGCCAGGTAGGGGAGCTACTGCATGTCATCTTCGTCATCTCGACAAGTTCCGGATGGCAGACCCCGTGCGATCACTGCGTCTCGGCACGATAATCTGGTTCGGGAGCCTAGAGTTCATGTCTCTAGGACATGAGTACGATATGGTACTCCTCTCACCCCGAGCCCCACCAACCGTCGACGATGTCACGCCCCAGCAGCCTAGGCGTAGGTGGCGCCCAGGCCGCCGCTCTCATCACGCTCGCCAGGCACGGCACAGGCGGGACCACCTCGACCCCGTGCAAGCTCGGGGGTACGTGCCGCGCTCCGCCGGTATCCCATGCCTAGCTGTTAGCACAAGGTTCCTGGTTGGGGACCTGTCTAGCCTGAGCCTGGACAGGGGAAAGGCGCCGGTGGCGCACAGCGACGCCCCGTCATCAAGCTCTGCCCCGCCACCTCCTGAGGAGTCGACCTAGGCGGAGCAAAGCCCGGCGATGGCACCATCCCCGTACCCCTTCGGGTTAAGGAATGACGCCGCCACCTATGCTTCCGCCTACGCTTCCGCTCACACGGAGCCCTTAGGACGCCACCAACGCTTTGCCCTCGACCTCGACTCCACAACCTCGACCCACATCCGCACAGACTCCTCGGAGGAGGACGAGGCGTGAGCCAGAGCAGACTTTTCCAAGCTTCGTGACCCTGAAGCTATGCGCCGCTTCTTGGCCGCGAGCGGCTACTGCTTCGGTTACTCCGACTCCGACAACGAAGACACTTACGACCCCACTCGCGAGTGTTTCCACATCAGGCTCGGGATGCCGAGAGCGAGCGATGAGGACAAGGGGGCAGGCAACCATTCCCCGCTTCGCCAGCGGGCAGGTGATGCCACACCTCCATGCATCGTGCCACCGGTAGCGCGGAACGAGAACCCCAAGGAGCTTCGACGCCTTAACTTGGAGCAGCTCCGCGAGCTTCAGGCCAAGGTCGACCAAGACCGACTCCTGCTGCAGCAGCTCCGAGACACTCTCGAGCGAGAGCAGCAGGGTCGCGATGAGGGTGGAGCAGCCCGGCGAAGGGCCCGCGACGTCAATCGCCGCATCAACAATGACGAAGGGGGCGAGCAACCCCCTATCTTCAATCGCGTTAGCCAGAACGTCGCGGCGGCGGCAATGCTGCTCTGGATGATGCTCGAGCCCTCTACCATGGAGGGGCGACGGGCTCACGATGAGCTCCAGGACCTCCTTGAGACTGCCGCGGTGCAGCAGGCTGAAAGTTCCGCCTCTCGACGGCGCGGAGGCGCCTCGAAACTTCCCATGGCACCGCCTCGGTAGGACAGGGAGGCCTCAGTTTGTCCTGAGCCCGCTCGGGCACCGACGACCAATAGGGTCCCCTCGGTGCACGACCGCCTCGGCGACCGACGAGAAGCGCAAGGCAACCACGATGTGGTCAGCAGGCGACGGCGCCACGACAACGAGGGGCCTGCCTAAGGCTACCATCCGCACCGAGGTGGCTGCTACAATAGTGGGGAGGACCGCAGTCCTTCTCCTGAGCCGCCTGGCCCTCGAGTCTTTAGCAGAGCCATCCGCAACGCTCACTTCCCGGCCCAATTTCGGCAACCGGCCAACCTCACAAAGTACAGCGGCGAGACCAACCCCGAGCTCTAGCTGGCCGATTACCGCCTGGCTTGTCAGCTAGGCGATGCGGATGATGACCTGCTCATCATCCGCAACCTCCCGTTGTTCCTGTTAGACTCGGCGTGAGCCTGGCTCAAACACCTCCCTCCCTCGCAGGTCCACAATTGGCGCGACTTGGTAAGGGTCTTCGTCGGGAATTTTCAGGGCACATACGTGCGCCCTAGGAACTCCTGGGACCTCAAGAGTTGTCGCCAGGGGCCGAACGAGTCTCTCCGAGACTTCATCCGATGCTTCTCCAAGCAGTGCACCGAGTTGCCAAGTGTCAGCGACTCGGAAATTGTCTAGGCTTTCCTCTCCGGCACCACCTGCCGAGACCTAGTCCGAGAGTTAGGCCAGAACATGCCAACCTCGGCGACCGCGCTCCTCGACATCGCCACCAACTTCGCCTCGAGCGAAGAGGCCATCGGGGGGCATCTTCCCCGACGACGACGCCAAGGGGAAGCGGAAGGACGAGGCCCCCGGGGCCTCGGCTCCCCACCTCCCCAAGAAAAAGAAAAAGGGTCGCCAAGGGAAGCAAGAGGTCCTCGAGGCCGGCCTAGTCACGGCCGCAGAGCGCAAGAATCCCCAAGGCCCTAGAGGCCCCTAGCTCTTCGACGATATGATTAAGAAACCCTGCCCTTACCACCAGGGCCCGGTAAAGCACACCCTTGAAGAGTGCACCATGCTCCGGTGTTACTACGCCAAGCTCGGGCTCCCCAGCGACGAGGCCAAGAGGAGGGACGTCGGCGATCGGGACGATGACAAGGAAGACGGGTTCCCCAAGGTGCACAACGCCTTCATGATCTTTGGCGGGCCTTTAGCATGCCTCGCGACATGCCAACGAAAGAGAGAGCGTCGGGAGGTCTTCTCGGTGAAGGTGGCCGCTCCTCGGTACCTCGACTGGTCTCGGGAGGCGATCACCTTTGATCAGGACGACCACCCCGATTATGTTCTGAACCCATGGCAGTACCCACTCGTCGTCGACCCGATCATCGGCAACACTCGGCTCACCAAGGTGTTGATGGACGGAGGCAGCGGCCTCAACATCCTCTGCACCAACACCCTGGAACTCCTAGAGCTCGACCAGTCGCAGCTCTAGGGTGACGCCGTGCCTTTCCATGGCATCGTTCTAGGGAAATGCACGTGACCCCTCGGGCGCATCGACCTGCCCGTCTACTTCGGTACTCCCTCCAACTACCACAAGGAGGTCCTCACCTTCGAGGTGGTTGGGTTCAAGGGAACGTACCACGCCATCCTGGGGCGGCCGTGCTACGCCAAGTTCATGGCGGTCCCCAACTACACCTACCTAAAGCTCAAGATGCCGGGCCCCAACGGTGTCATCACTGTCGAGTCCACGTACGAGCATGCATACGACTGCGACGTCGAATGCATCGAGTACGCCGAGGCTCTCGTGGAGGCCAAGACCCTCATCGTCAACCTCGACCGACTTGGCAGCGAGGCGCCTGACTCCAAGCGTCGTGCTGGGACTTTCGAGCCCGCGGAGGCCGTCAAGCTCGTCCTGGTCGACACCAACGGCTCCGACGACTGGGCACTGAGGATCAGCGCCACTGAAAGGTCCTTGTTTGGTTTTGGTAATTGAGTGACAACTTTGGTGGACTAATTGTGTTTATGTGAGATACACAGGTGATTAGTCCACAGGTACATGTGTGTGAGCAACATATGCCATGGAGGTGAAAATGGCTTGGAGATGTTGCAAAGCTCATACATGTGATGATGAAGGAGCTTAAATGCACATGAGACATGACATTGAGTCATGTGATCAAGGTGGAGAAGATCAAGACAAGACTTGGCTTGATGGACCGGTTGCAAGCGTGAAGGGCAAGTCAAAGGCTTTGGAGTGATGGACCGCGTGGCGGTGAAGCTTGAGCAAGACTTGGTGCCGATGGACGATGGCAACGGTGAAGAGCAAGTAGAGTCAAGATCGATGAACCAATATGATCATGTGATGATATGAAGTGGATCATATCATTGTTGATCGTGTTGATGCATGTGTTGCATCGACATTGAAGGAGATGGAATGGAATGCGCAAGGCAAAGGTATAACCTAGGGCATTTCATTTCACCGGTCATAGGTGTGTAGAGAAGTTTATGACCGGGTTTAGGATAGATGGCCGTACTATCAAGAGGGGCAAACTTGTTTGCATATCGGTCATCTAGTGCCACTCGAGTGATCTAACTTTGCATTGTCACTAGGATCGAGTGGCGTGGCAAGTTGAGTGGCTAACATCCTTTGGGAAATGATTGTGAAAATGCTAACACACATACACATGGTGGTGTACACTTGGTGGTGTTGGCACATTTACAAAGGATTCGACGCTTTTGGGAAAATGGAATGCCTATTTTCTATTGCGCCGGATGCAAATTCTTGTGGTTAGCACACTTGAGCAAGGGTGAAGAGAATGGAGAAGATGCTGGCGTCGGTCAACTGACCGGACGCTGGATCTGAATGCACCGGACGCTGGCAGGCTACGTCCGGTCGCGCTAACGTGGAGTGTAGCAGTAGCTAGAGAGTGACCGGACGCTGGCTGCGTCCGATCGCGTTCGACCGGACGCGTCCGGTCATGCTCGGGAGCTTACTGGAAACGACCGGACGCTGAGGGTCCTGCGTCCGGTCAGTTGAGTGCTGCTGCGTCTGGTTAGGTCAAGTGACCGTTGGAACCGGGACACGTGGTCGTCTGTGGGCGACCGGACGCTGAGGTCCAGCGTCCGGTCAGCACGACCGGAGCGTCCGGTCGGCCCGACCGTTGCCCAGTGAAGGGGTAACGGCTAGTTTAGCCCTTGGGGCTATAAATAGAAGTGGCCCTCGGCCATGGCTAGTGCTGAGCACCTCAAGGGACTTAGTGTCCATGCTTGTGAGTGCTTGGGAGCCCTCCATCACACATATACTTGATAGTGATCATTCGATTGTGTGAGTGAGTGATTCTAGTGCGATTGCATCGTGAGGTTGCATCGAGTGGCACTAGGTGATCGAGTTGCAAGCCGGTGGTGCTTGTTACTCTTCGAGGTTGCCACCTCCTAGACGGCTTGGTGGTGGTCTCCGTCGAAGCGCGCAAGAAGCTTGTGTGGCGCTCCGGAGAAGTGCTTGTGAGGGGCATTGTGCTCGCCCCGCGGGAGTCGCGAAGAGCAACTTTAGTAAAGCGTGTCATTGAGCTACCCTCACTCAAGGGGTAGGTTCTTGCGGCGCCCGACGTGCGGGCTTAGCGGGTGATGCTAATTAGCCGCCGAACCACCAAGTGAGCGGTCGACACAACGGGGACTAGCGTGTTGGCAAACACGTGAACCTCAGGAGAAAAATCATTGTGTCAACCTTATTCTTCCCGTTGGTTTGCATCCCCATTACACAAGCTTGCAATTACTTTTATACATATTAAGCTTGTGTAGTTGCTTTTGTAATTAGATAGCTTGTGTAGCTTGCTAATTACCTTCTTACTTGTGTAGCATAGAAGTAGCTCCCTTGCGTGGCTAATTTGGTTTTAGTAACCTTGTTAGTCACATTGCTTAGTTTGTGTAGCTAAGTATTTGCGCTCTCTAATTAGGCATTGGTTGCCTTGTTATTGAGCATTGCTAGTGAGCTTAGTTAGCTTTGTGCTTTTGCTTACTAGCATGTGTAGGAGCTCCCTTGTCGCTTAAAGTACTAGTGGCATAGGTTTGTGTAACCTTGCTCCTAGAATTGTTTAGGAGAGCTCTAACTAGCCCGGCACCTTTGTTGCATAATTGTTATCTTTGCAAGGTGCTAGTGAACATATATAGTGGGGTATAGTCTTGGCTAGACCGATAGTTTTAATTCCGCATTTATATCGGTTAGCCGACGCGATTAAATTTTAGAAAAGACTATTCACCCCCCCTCTAGTCGCCATCTCGACCCTTCAGCCACCCTCGACATCAAATAGGAAGTCATGCTCATCGACTTTCTTCGCGTGAACACCGATGTATTCGCGTGGAGTCCCTCGGACATGCCGGGCATACCGAGGGAAGTCACCGAGCATGCCTTGGACATCCGGGCCGGCTCTAGATTGGTGAAGCAGTGTCTGCGCCGATTCAACAAAGAAAAGCGCAGGGCCATCGGTGAGGAGGTACAGAAGCTTTTGGCGGCCGGATTCATCAAGGAAGTGTCCCATCCAGAGTGGTTAGCTAATCCTGTATTGGTTAAGAAGAAAAATGGGAAGTGGAGAATGTGTGTAGACTACACCAGTCTGAATAAAGCATGTCCAAAGGTCCCTTTCCTATTACCTTGAATTGACCAAATCATCGACTCCACTACGGGATGTGAAACCCTATCCTTCCTTGATGTGTATTCCGGTTACCATCAAATCAAGATGAAAGAATCCGACCAGCTCGCGACTTCTTTCATCACACCATTCGACATGTACTGCTATGTGACTATGCCGTTCGGCCTTAGAAACACAGCTGCCACATACCAGCGGTGCATGACCCAGGTCTTTGGTGAGCACATCGGGCGAACCGTCGAGGCCTACGTGGATGACATCGTGGTCAAGTCTAGGAAGGCCAGTGATCTCATCAATGACTTGGAGATAGCCTTCAAATGCCTCAGAGAGAAGGGCATCAAGCTCAACCCTAAAAAGTGTGTCTTCGGGGTCCCTCGGGACATGCTCTTGGGATTCATAGTCTCGAAACGCGACATCGAGGCCAACCCAGAGAAGGTCTCGGCCGTGACCAACATGGGACCAATCCGAGACCTCAAGGGAGTATAGAGGGTTATGGGATGCCTTGCGGCCCTGAGCCACTTCATCTCGCGCCTTGGCAAAAAAGGCTTGCCTCTGTACCACCTCTTGAGGAAATCGGAATGCTTTTCTTGGACCCCCGAGGCCAAAGAAGCCCTCACCAAGCTCAAGGCATTGCTCACCAATCCTCCTGTCCTGGTACCGCCTGCTAAGGGCGAGGCCCTCTTACTCTACATCGCCGCAACGACCCAAGTGGCCAGCGTGGCTGTGGTGGTCGAGAGGCAGGAAGAGGGGCATGCCCTACCCATCCAACAGCATGTTTACTTCATCAGCGAAGTACTCTCCGAGATCAAGACACACTACCCCCACATCCAGAAGCTGATCTATGCCATAGTCTTGGCTTGACGCAAGCTGCGTCACTACTTCGAGTCCCACCCGGTGACCGTGGTGTCATCTTTCCCCCTGGGAGAGATAATCCATAACCGGGAGGCCTCGGGTAGCATAGCCAAGTGGGCCATCGAACTCATGGGGGAAACCCTGTCTTTTGCGCCTCAGAAAGCAATCAAATCTTAGGTCTTGGCCGATTTCGTGGCTAAGTGGACCGACACCCAACTGCCACCTGCTCAAGTCCAGGCAGAATGCTGGACCATATACTTCGACGGGTCCCTGATGAAGACTGGGGTAGGCGTGGGTCTACTCTTCATCTCACCCCTCGGAGTTCACATACGCTACATGATTCGGCTCCACTTCGCTGCCTCCAACAACGTAGCCGAATACGAGGCCCTCGTCAATGGCTTGATGATCGCCATCGAACTTGGAGTGCGACGCCTCGACATACGAGGCGATTCATAGCTTGTCGTCGATCAAGTAATGAAGGAGTCGAACTGCCATGACCCTAAAATGGAGGCGTACTGCAAGCTGGTACGTCGCCTTGAAGACAAGTTCGACGGTCTCGAACTTAACCACATCACGTGAAAATTTAACGAGGGCGCGAACGAACTAGCAAAGATGGCGTCAGCACAGGCCCCGGTCCCCCCGAACGTCTTCACCAGAGACCTCCACAAGCCATCCATCGACTATGCCTCGACGACGGAAGAGGGCCCACCAGCCGAGCCCACCGTAGGACTTGAGGCCCCCTCTATCGCCGAGACCCCTTCGGCCGAGCCCGAGGTCATGAAAGTCAATGCGGAGCCTCCTAAGGCCAACCAAGGCACGGACTGGCGAGAACTGTTCCTTGATTGCCTCGTTCGAGGAGAGCTTCCTGCGGATAGGACCAAAGCCCGATGGCTTGCGCGACGAGCCAAAACCTATGTCCTCAGCAATGGTGAGCTGTACAGGCAAAGCCCATCTGGCGTCCTCCAACGATGCATCACCACCGAGGCGGGCCAAGCCCTGCTTTGGGACTTGCACGTAGGAGCCTGTGGACACCATGCAGCGCCCTAGATGCTCGTCAGAAATGCCTTCCGCCAAGGGTTCTACTAGCCAACGGCAGTTGCTGACGCCACCAAGCTCGTATGCTCCTGCGAGGGATGCCGGTACTATGCGTGGCAAACGCGCCTCCCGGCCCAAGCCCTCCAGACCATCCCCATTACATGGCCATTCGCCGTGTGGGGGCTCGACATGGTTGGGCCTCTGCAGAAGGCCCCCGGGGGCTACACCCATCTGCTGGTAGCAATCGATAAGTTCTCCAAGTGGATCGAGGCTCGTCCGATCAGTCGAATCAAGTCCGAGCAAGCGGTGCTGTTCTTCACTGATATCATCCACAGGTTCAGGGTTCTGAACACCATCATCACCGATAATGGGACGCAGTTCACCGGCCACAAATTCCTGATGTTCTATGATGACCACCACATCCGTGTGGCCTGGTCGGCCGTGGAACATCCAAGGACAAATGACCAAGTAGAGCGTGCCAACGACATGATCCTACAGGGCCTCAAGCCAAGAATATACAACCGGTTAAAGAAATTTGGCACGAAATGGCTTGCCGAACTCCCGTCGGTTATCTGGAGCCTAAGGAACACCCCGAGCCAAGCCACAGGGTTCACACCATTCTTCTTGGTCTATGGAGCCGAGGCTGTCCTCCCCACTGACTTGGAGTACGGTTCCCCGAGGCTTCAGGCCTACAACGAGCAGAGCGACCGCACTACCCGCGAGGACGCCCTCGACCAACCGGAGGAAGCCCGAGACGTTGCGCTACTACATTCGGCGAAGTACCAGCAAGCCCTACGATGCTACCAAGCTCGGCGCATTCGAAGCCAAGACCTAAAGGTGGGCGACCTGGTGCTGAGACTAAGATAGAGCAATAAGGACCGCCACAAGCTGACCCCGCCATGGGAAGGATCGTACATCGTCGCCCAAGTGCTGAAGCCCGAGACCTACAAGCTAGCCAACGAGAAGGGCGAAATCCTCACCAACGCTTGGAACATAGAACAGCTACGTCGCTTTTACCCTTAAATTTCCAAGCATTGTATACATTGTTTCTCGAAATATAATAAAGAAGCGTTCTTTAATTGTTCTAATTTTTGAGAAACCCCCTGAGCCCATCGTGGGCCTCAGCGTTATGATAATACCATAAGGGAGACTCGGCTCTGCCTCTGCAGAACCGAGCCTCCCTCGGGGGCTAGAAGGGGGGACTTCCCCCCTAAGTCCCATGCACCATTTTTAGTCATTTTTCAAAAAAAATTCTACACCAAACTCTCTAGCGTGCTCTGACAAATCGATCATAAAAAACCTAAGGTCCGAAAGAATGTCTCAAGGTCAAAAGGTTGGCCGAGTCGCGAGACGGCCTACGCCTCCGAGCTATGGCACTCCCTCACCACCTTTTGCCCGAGGGGCAGCTTAGGCTCCGAGGAAGTTTTTTGCAAGAGATATGTTTAGAGACGAGACAGAGGGCAGAGGCTCAGAAATACAATAAAAATGATTAAGGAGCGTAGATGCAAGTACTTTAGAAAAGGCCTCGATAGCCACAAGCATTACGGTACAATAATAATCCTAATTTATTTACACGGCCCCTTTGGCCTAGGTCAAGGCTCAGGGTCTCCGGCGTCGGTAGACGGAGTGGGAGGAACCACCTCCTCTTCGAACAGCTTCGCCAGCGCCGTGCCGGGGCCCTCAGCTGCCTCCATCAGCTTCGTGACCTCCTCATCGGCCTCCTCATCATCCTCAGCCAAGACATAGCCATCACTGATGGCCTCAAGGTCGACGCTGGCGTAGTGAGAGGCGACGACGGCCAGGGCGCGCTTGATGCCCGTGTGCAACGCCCCCCGGAGTCGCTCGCGCGCTTGGCCGCTCAACGCGGTCAAGCGGCTCCTAAGGGAGCTGCCCGACTCGACCCCCTCAACCTCCAGGGCCTCGCAGACGGTACGGGCGGCACTCTGCAGCGCGTTGTGCTCCCCGATCTCGGCCTTGAGCACCGCCTGCACTACGACAGTGGCCTCAGCTGCTCGGGAGACCTCCTTCTCCAACCCTGCGCCAAAACAAGCAGGATAGGGTTAAGCACAAAAGAAAATATGCCAAACAGGGGTGATTGGATGACGCGAGCTGGGCCAGGATGTAAAGCTCCTGCCGGTCTTGGCGCACTTGGAGAGTGCAGCCGCCGACCCTCATCACCTTCCTCGTGCCCGTCGTGCCTATCGGCTTGGTGGTATGCCCCGCCCGAAAGAGGTGGAGCATAGCTCCCAATGGGGGGCAATGCCTAGGTACCCCTCGCAGATGGTGACGAAGATGGCCGCCTGCACGATGGAGTTGGGGTTGAAGTTGTGAAGCTCCACGCCATAGTAGTACGGGAGCGCCCGCATGAACCGGTCCGCTGGCAGGCCGAGACCGCGCTCGTGGAAGGACACGAAGCTCACGATGTAGCCATCGCGTGGCCTCGGCTCTGGCTCACCCCCTGGAGCAATCCACTCCGGTCTGTTGGGGTTAGTAACTGGGCGGAGGAGGCCGTCATCGACAAGCGACTGCAGCGTCTCCACAGTCATGTCGGACGGACCCCAAGGATCCGCCTTGAGGATAACAGGGCCACCGGCCATTGCACGGTGGAGAATGCGGCTACGGCGGTAAACCTCGCTCTGCCTCTCCCACTCCCTTCTCCCTTCTTCTCCCCAGCGCTCTCTGTTCCTAGCAATGGCTCGAGGGCAGCAAAGGCGAATGCAGGCAAGGTAAGGAGGAGAGGGGCGAGGCTCGTTGCGTATTTATGCAGGAAGGGGGCGAAATGGACGGGCAACGAAATCGGGGAAGTTTCCCTCAAATCTGGCATAGTTAATACAGATCCGATTTAACCGCCCACGCACCCACCTTTTCCTTATTAATCGCATGCACAGTTATGTCCCATCCGCTGACACTGCGTCGCATCCAACTGTAGCAGCGGCAGGCGCCGTTTCGCCTCCCCAAGAAAACCACCTCAAAAGGTGCACCTGCCGTTGTCAGCCGATGGGATGAGAATATCCCCCACCCGATTCCTTTCAGACGAAGGAACTGGGCACCGAGCCCATTACGATCTAGGGGTTCGAAGGCTAGGCCCCGAGAGTCTCGATAGCCGCCCCAGGACAACGGAGTCAGGGACAACTATGGGCGAGCCCGTACATGGCCAAGGCCTGAGCAAGCGATCGCTCAGGATGCCCTAAGTTGCGTCTGAGACCGGCAGGGAGGTCTCCGAATGGGATCCCACCGTAGGGAGGCATCAAGCCCCCGGGGCCAATCGAATGGCCCTAGGACCCACTAGAGAAGCCCTCTGGTACTTTTGGAGTGCGTCTCTAGACCGCTAGCCGACCCCTATCGAATGGGGCACGGGCCTCCACTCGAACTTACCCGATAACAGCTCACCGGAAGTGTCATCGCTCGCGCCCACCGAGGGTAGCCTGGCATATTCCATCCCTCCTTCCGAACGAAAAGGATGTGCGAGGGTCGCACAAAAAGCCAGGGGAACTCCTGATCGCCCTCTCGCTCCGTGCAGAGGCTCGGGGGCTCTTCCTGCAACCATGCCGAGACCCAGCGACCCAGGCTTGCACTCGAGGGCTCGGCAAACAACCCCTCCTTCTGAACAAAAAGGATGCACGAGGGTCACACAAAAAGCCAGGGGAACTCCTGATCGCCCTCTTGCTCCGTGCAGAGGCTCGGGGGCTCTACCTACAACCATGCCGAGACCCAGTGACCCAGGCTCGCACTCGAGGGCTCGGCAAACAACCCCTCCTTCCAAATGAAAAGGATGCGCGAGGGTCGCACAAAAAGCTAGGGAAACTCCTGATCGCCCTCTCGCTCCATGCAGAGGCTCGGGAGCTCTTCCTGCAACCAGGTCAAAAACAAGCAACCCGGACTCACACACGGGGGCTCGACAAAACATGACAAATGGCACCGAGCCCGTTATGGTCCAGGAGTTTGAAGGCTGGGCCCCCAAAGGTTTCGACAGCTGCCCTAGGACAAACAGGGTCAGGGATGACTATGGGCGAGCCCGAACATGGCCGAGGCCCAAGCAAGCAATTGCCTAGGATGCCCTAAGTCATGTCCGAGACCGACAGGGAGGTCTTTGAATGGGATCCCACCGCAGGGAGGCACGTAGCCCCCGGGGCCAATCGAACGGCCCCGGGACCCACTAGAGAAGCCCTCTGGTACTTTTTGGAGTGCGTCTCTGGACCGCTAGCCGACCCCTATCGAATGGGGCACGGGCCTCCACTCGGACTTACCCGATAACAGCTCACCGGAGGTGTCACTACTCGCGCCCATCGAGGGTAGCCTGGCATACTCCACCCCTCCTTCCGAATGAAAAGGATGCGTGAGGGCCGCAAAAAAAAGACAGGGAAACTCCTAATCGCCCTCTTGCTCCACGCAGAGGCTCAGGGGCTCTTCCTGCAACCAAGTTGAGACCCAGCGACCCGAACTCGCCCTCATGGGCTCGGCAAACGCAATAAAACCCCTCGCACGACATGAGAAAAGTCCCTGGAGGAATAAATCCACTCCTCTAGGGCCTCGGGGGCTACACCCAGCAGGTGCGCTCGCGCGCACCCACCGAGGCCTCGAGTATGAAACACCATCCCGCCAGGAGCTGTCGCGAGCCAAGTCTCATCAAAACCTCAGGGAGAGCGCTCACACTCTCCCCGAGGCTCGGGGGCTACTGTCGTGTACCATAAAAAGGGGTCCCTAAGCAAAAGCCGAAAAAATCGCTTAGACCCTATCAAAATCAAAGCCAAGAGGCAACCACTAGCTAGCCCCCACCTTGTCCGAGGTTACCGATTCTCTATCTCGCCCGAGGCCTCGCACGTAAGGCCTCGAACGAGTAACCGATTCTCTGCCTCGCTCAAGGCCTCGCACGAAAGGTCTCGGACGGGGGACCAATTCTTCGCCTCGCACGAAAGGCCTCGGATGAGGAACCGATTCTCCGTCTCGCTCGAGGCCGGCTCAGCGACAGCCCTGCCGCCTCCGCCTCGACCGATCTCCCTAATAGAACGTCACGTCCAACCAAACGTGACCAACCACTCCCGCGATGTCGGCCGGACGACGGCATGACACAACAGAGTGGCCGACAAGATAGGAAGTCGCATCAACACCAGGTCATCTAGGACGGGACGGGGCAGGGGTTACCGGCCACTATACTTGGTACAGTGCCCACGACTGACGCCCGCACTGCACTATGCTACCTAACCCCTGCTCCAAGAACAACGCGGCGTGGGGAGTTAAGTCTGGGTCACTGTAGCCTCAGAATCAGTGTGTAGGACCAATTGCTCCCTCTGGGCCACGGCAATCCACTTCAGGGTCTCGGCAGCCTCAGGATTCGCGCCCGCCGAGCCCCCCCACGATGGTTCGGCCTCGGCACCAACTGAGCCTTGGCTTTTTACACTATCAGCACATAGCGACCGGCATGTCGTCCGCCATGCCCTGCGTCAGGCTATCACTGGAGCTCCCACGTCGCACAAGATCGGGTGTGGCCGGCGCGTTGCTCCAGTGCATCAAGGACAGGACCGCTCCGTCGACCATGCCACCATAGTGATAAGCTACAGGGCTCGGAAACGCCACCTCCGCTCATAGGACGCCGCGTAGCAAACACATGTATCACCCCTGTCCCCCCTTCAACTATAAAAGGGAGAGATCGGGGCCGTTTCTAGAGGCAGGCAAACACAGACAGACTCACTCACTCACTCACGCGCAAGCGACACTCTGTAGCACGCATGCTTCCTCGCTGCCTGAGATCAACATCTCAAGCAATCCACACCGCTCCACGCAGAGACCTGGGACTAGCTCCCTCTCTCGCCCTGCTTGTAAACCCCTACTGCAAGCACTTCGGTGCAAGGAATACAAGATCGATCTCTCAGACTGGACGTAGGGCACCTATCGCCTGAACCAGTATAAACCTTGTGTCTCTTTGCATCACCATCCGGGATTAGGGGCACACAGTATATTTTCACTAGTTGGTTGAGGCCCCGCCGGTCCAAAACACCAACACTACATAAAAAATGTTTTTAGCAACGGAATGAATGTTTTGTAGGGGCGGCTGATGATAGAGCCGCCCCTACAAATGGTTGCCAAATGAGCCGCCCTTACAAATGAATTTGTAGGGACGGTCGGGGTTATCAGCCGCCCCTACAAATTACCCGATTTGTAGGGGCGGCTCAATATCCAGCCGCCCCTATAAATTGATTTATAGGGGCGGCTCAACAATGAAGTGCCTCTACAAATGAACGCCGAATATTAAAAAGTAAGCACTAAAATTCAAATTTTGTAAACGACCTCGGATGAAGAAACAATCAAAATGAAAGTTGTAGATCTCAAAAAGTTATGAAACTTTGTGGTTGACAACTTTTTCAGTTGAGATCATTTACTATTTGAAAATGCTGTTTGAAATTATTATTCCCGTTTTATCCTCTAATTCGGAGCCAATTCTTAAAACTGGTCTAGTTTTCGCATACGAACTCTGATTTCAACGTTCCATATATCAAAATTGATCAGAAAAAAATTTCGGATCCATCCATCCCCGGCAACGCCGGGGTTCGAAAAATTTAGATTGGTCAAAAAGTGGTCACAAGATGCTCTTTTCGTGGTCACAAGGTTTTTGTCGATTTTGAGCAAGTTTTCTGAAAATTCCACAGGCCACGTCTTTCACTTGTTTCAGCTCATATTTTCTGTGGTTACTTCTTTTGTACTCCTAAGTAAAAGAAAAATATCAAAAAAATAAAATAAAAAAGTTGAAATTTCCCAAAAAAACAATTACGGCCAAAAAAAATAGAAAAAAAGAGAGGGGTAAAAGAGGAACAATATTTAGAGGAGCACATAGAGAAGGTCAAACGTTATTTTGGAACACTAATTGATTTCAAGATCTATAAGTTTTATTTTGATCATTTCTTCATCCGATAAAGTGGCAATAATATTGTTCACAAAATTTACATCTCTCTTATAGTTTCATAAACAATAAGAGGGATATGTAACATTTGTGAACAATGTTACTACTACTATGTCGGATGAATAAATGATCAAAATAGAAGTTGTAGATCTCGGAAAGTTATGAAACTCTATAGTTGACAACTTTATAATTTGAAATCATCTTGTGAAGGAAAATTACGTTTGAAATTCTAAATTTGAAATTTAAATTTTGTAAACGACCTCGGATGGAGAAACAACCAAAATAAAAGTTATAGATCTCGATAAGTTATGAAACTTTGTAGTTGACAACTTTTTGAATTGAAATCATCTTGTCAAGAAAAACTACGTTTGAATTTCCAAAAATTTGAAATTTAAAATTTTTAAACGACCTCGGATGGACAAATAGTAAAAATAAAAGTTGTAGATCTTGAAAAGTTATGAAACTTTGTACTTGATAACTTTCTCATTTGAAACCATCTTGTCATGGAAAACTACGTTCGAATTTCTATTATTTAAAATTCAAATTTTATAAGTGACCTCGGATGGAGAAACTACCAAAATAAAAGTTGTAGATCTTGAAAAGTTATAAAACTTTGTAGTTGACAACTTTTTCATTTGAATTAGTTTAGGGCCTCAAACAATCAATTTATGCTCAGTTTTTTTATAATACATGGGGAATCAAAATGGATTGTGGACACAAGTGAATATGAGGTATAGTGGTAGAGGAGATGGCGCGTGAGAGAGAGGTCGCCGGTTCGAATCCCAGCCGACGCAGAGTGTGCAAAAATCATGAAAAAATGCTGCAACCATAGAGTGAGGGTGTGTGTGGCTGCCGGTGGGGACGTCCTGGGTTAAAAAAATTTGCTATTTTTTTACACCTTTTTTCGTGGTTTCTGGAAATTGATTTGTAGGGGCGGCTCAATATCCAGCCGCCCCTACAAAATCGGATTTGTAGGGGCGCTGATAACACTAGCCGCTCCTACAAATCGATTTGTAGGGGCGGCCTGAGAACCGCCCCTATAAATCAGTGATTTTTAGCCACCCTTTCATAGGGGCGGCTAGCAAAACCGCCCCTACAGAGGGTTACCAGCCGCCCCTAAAAACCTTTTTCTACGTAGTGGCATGGGGTGTTTAAATACTAATAAAAAACAAATTACAAAATCCGTTAGTACTCCACGAGATGAATTTATTAAGCCTAATTAACACGTTATTAGCACATATTTACTATAGCACCATATTGTCAAATCATGGACCAATTAGGTTTAAAAGATTCATCTCGTAAATTAGTCGCAAACTATACAATTAGTTTCGTAATTAGTCTATATTTAATACTGCATGTGCTGATGGGACCACAAAGCATGAATCAAACCAGTGGCGGAGCCAGGATTTATACTCACGGGGGCCGGCCGTCAGAAATTATACTTAGGGGGGCCGGCTCGGTCTTTTTCATTGCGATAATTTTATTATCTAGTTGTGTTTTGTATGATTATATTATCTAGAAGATATTAATAGGTATATATGACAAGAATTTTATATAATCTCCCTCTTAATGAGAGAAGGGATTTTCATCTCTCAAGAGAAATATACAAATGATCTTCTCAAGAGATTCAAGATGGATGAATATAAGCCAATCAAGACACCAATACCAACTAATGGACATCTCGACCTAGATGAGGGAGATAACACGGTTGATCAAACTATCTACCGCTCTATGATAGGTAGCTTGTTATATTTAACCGCATCTAGGCCCGACATCATGTTTAGTGTGTGTATATGTGCAAGATTTTAAGCTAATCCTAAGGAAACTCAATTAATTGCCGTAAAAAGAATCCTTAGGTATCTTAAGCACACACCAAGCATTGGCCTTTAGTTTCCCAAAGGAGCTATATTTGAATTAGTTGGCTATTCCGATTCGGATTATGCCGGTTGCAAAGTTGATAGAAAAAACACATCCGGAGGGTGCCATTTGCTTGGTAGATCACTTGTGTCTTGGTCCTCCAAGAAATAAAATAGTGTGGCCTTGTCCACCACCGAAGCGGAATACATTGCTGCGGGTGCTTGTTGTGCACAAATACTTTACATGAAGCAAACTTTGCTAGACTATGGTATAGTTCTAGAAAAAGTACCTCTTTTGTGCGACAATGAAAGTGCGGTAAAACTTGTAAATAATCTGGTTCAACACTCTCGCACCAAGCACATAGATATCCGCCATCCCTTTCTTAAAGATCATGTTACTAAAAATGATATATCATTAGAAGGTGTAAGGACCGAGTATCAATTGACGGATATCTTCACTAAACCGCTAGATGAGGCGACCTTTTATCAATTGCGGAATGAGCTCAATGTTCTTGATTTTAGTAACTTCACTAAAAAAATGAGATTGTGTTGTCCCTTGCATTGCATTGTAATATACAACATGTTTAATTTTTTGTAATGCATATAGGGCTTGTCTAACATGGTTAAGATAACCACCGTAAAGCGTGCGAAGAAGCTTAACCTTAGATCAAACTTGACAAGCAACTAGATTTATTTTCAAGTATTGTATTGCATATGCATGAATGTTGCTTTGTCGTTTATCTTCAATTGCCCTCTTATTACCTATTTTCTTAAAAAGAATTATAGCCTAAGGCAAAATATTTTTAAAAAACTTGAGGGTTTGAGAGAGGTCACTCACATAAGTCACAATTGGTGTTTATTTTGATCTTATTGGAGTTTGGACTTGATTAATAACAGGCAGCACGAAGGACTTTGAAGATTTGCTGGAAAAAGGGTGACCGGACGCTGCACCGGACTCTGATGTCCAGCGTCCGGTTAGTTCACAGGAGGTGAACTGCTGCTGAGAAGGAGTGACTGGACGCTGAAACAGTGTTCTCCGAGCGTCTGGTCAGATGGCGGTCCAGCGTCCGGTCGATCGAAGACGATGAAGGCCACTTGCACCGGACTCTGGCTGTGTCCAGTCGGTGTTCACCGGACGCGTTCGGTCGCGATTCTAGGGGATTTGGACCTCTCTGGAGTCGACCGGACGCTGGGTGGCAGCGTCCGGTCGCTGCCACCGGAGCGTCCGATCAGTAGAAATCGTGCGGGAATCGAACTCTCTTCTTCGTTTCCTATTCTACTCCGTGGGGGCCACTATAAATCTCCGCGTGTGGTTTTTGACCTATCTCTATTCCGTATCCTCGCCACCACCGCGCCCGTCCTCTGCGCCGCCGCTAGCTCCGTGCCGTGTGCCACCGCCGCCGCTGCCCGTGCTACGCCGTGCATGCGCCTCCACACCATGCGCCACCGCCAGCACTGCCCGCGCTGCGCCATGCCCGCGCCGCTGCTCGCGCCTCCACGCCATGCGCCACCACCGCTACCTCTGCCCGCAGCCACACCGCCGTGGCCTGCCACCGAAGCCCCCACAACAGCAGCGCCGCCCACTTGCTCTAGTGCCCTGACACCGCCGCCGTGCCCTGCCCGAGCGCCAGCGCTGCCGAGCCCTTGTTCCAACGCCGTTGAGGTCTTGCCCTAGCCTGCGCTCGTGCCTCTACTTCACGTGCCCAAGCCACATTATAGTGCCCTGCATCCTCTATCGCGGATCCACGCCACTGCAAACCCTAATCACCAGTTGTCGACCCGGTGGTCCCTCGATCCGTTCATCTTCTTGTCGTTTCACCGGTTCGTCTGGTAGCAAGCCATCGGTTCTAATTTCGCATCTAATTGCTTGCTTTCCTAGGGTTTCGTATCTCCAGATGAATAATTAAAATTATTTGTATACCCTCTATTCTATCGTGTAGTGAGTTAGTGCCGTTGTGGTCCTATTTGCAGTTGTCAATCAACTCGGGGTCAAGCTCACGAGTACGGATCGAGGCCAAGCCTCGGAAGTGACAGTTGGCAGGTGATCTTCATCAGTGGCAGTTGTTCTTTTCAGATCCATCAGATGGTTCATGTCAAGAATGTTGGAGGAGGTCCCGGTGATGAGGATCCGAGGCCCCCGCCTCGCTTGCCTGTAGATCCAAAAGGCAAGGCGACAAAGAAGCTTGCAACAAAGAAATGGAAGTATCCAGATTCAGATATAGCTAGAGCAGCCGTAGTTGTAGCAGCAGCAGAGCATGCAGAGGTAGGAGGTGCTAGGAGTGGAGTCCAGATCGTAGATCAGCTCTCTCCGTCTATGAGAGCTGCACTAGAGCAGGTTGAGCGCCGTCATGGTGGTCCAGCTAGAACGGTCATGGTTGCGGGATGGCGGGTTGTCTTGGATGAGAGTCAGCCTCAGGGGGGTCACAGTAGGAGCCACAGCCAGCAGATCAGACTCAGGAGGGAGAGCAGGCCGTGGAGATAGAGCAGGCACCTTAGCCACAGCTTCACCGCTCTGGTCGTACCCATGTGCCTATCACTCCGAGGTCAGAGACCTAGCGGAGGGGTTCACGTCCACCGCCTAGACCACAGGGTCCGCCTCTAGTGACCCACTTGGATTTGAGGGCTGCCACGGCCAAGCAGGTTCAGCAGCTCATATTTGTGGACTTTGAGCAGTGGTTTACACCGAGGCGAGATGAGCGTGCTTCAGTGGGTTTCTACACACCTCTGTAGGAAGATTTTTATAATGCATATCTTAACAGTGGGGCTGTATTCAGATCTCAAAGGGTGTATAACATTGAGACCATTGTTGCAGCAGCTGGAGAGCACATTCACCCCTACCTATCTTACCTGCCAGGGCTGACAGATTTACTTGGACGGACATGGTTATATGTTTTATCTTGGGTCCATCAGTTCTATGCTTCTCTCTAGATTGACCCACAGCATAGATTTATACACTTTGCATTCAGTGACAGAGATTATAGGCTGACGAGCACTAGGGTTAGAGAGATACTCAGGCTTCAGGAGCAGTCTATCCGGCTATTTGAGGTTTGCTATGGACAGGCAGCGCCCCCCAGATGCCCTCATGACGGTATGGTGCCCCCTACAGATCTAGTCCGCCACTGCTTCATAGAGCCATTCGACGAGGGGTCTAGCAGGACACCCAGTGATCTCACTCCCATTGCTAGAGTGCTAGATGCCATTATGAGGATGACACTGCTTCTGAGGATGGGGTATCGCGAGGGCTTAACTCGCTTACGGTTGTGGTTACTGAAATCACTAATGCAGCAGACAGTGTTTGATATTTGGGATCTTCTTCTATCAGAGATGGAGGATACTATTGCAGAGGGTTTCAGGGGTCATAGGCAGCTGCCGTATGCTCACTGGATTACATTCTTGATCCACAGGGCAGTTACTGTGAGGCCACCAGAGATGCTGGCAGAGTATAGTGGTGCTACTATAGAGTTCCCTGCATACAACATGACTCAGATGATCCGACATAGTGTAGTGAGGACACCCAGCCAGTCGAGCCGATGTCCAGAGGTGCCAGAGACTGCAGCTCAGCAGGATGAGACTATTAGGGGCATAGCAGCTATAGAGGAGGAGGAGCTTGACGCTCAGCAGGAGGGGATGGTCGAGAGTGACCCCAGTGACAGCTCAGATGAGGACTACCAGGACATTCCTCAGATGCCTCCACGTCGACATGACCATGAGGCCGGTAGCTCTAGTTCAGCTCCACCTACACCGCAGACAGACCCCGCTCTACTTACCATACTTGAGCGGATGAGGCAGGATCAGGCTCGCCAGGCTTAGGAGACCGCCACCACTTTTGCACAGTTTCAGACTCAACAGGATGAGTTTCAGCGGCAGCAGCAGGCCATGCATCAGCAGTAGCTCCCCATGCTAGAGTCTTGGAGTCTTGGACAGGCTTCACACCGGCTCAGACTTCCTCGCTATTAGTGTCAGATACCTCAGTCTCTAGGAGTCTTGGAGCGACTTTCAATGAGTTGACAGGGTAGCCTACTCCGCCATATTTGCATGTCCCAGGTCCTTAGATAGTTGCACCTATTACCGGGACTACAGAGACGCTCCCTTCCTTAGTGGCATCATCAGAGCCGGCTACTCCAGTCATACCTGCACAGTCTACAGCAGCTCCAGTTGTTGATCCGACCCAGACCGTTTCAGCGTCGCTTCCAGCTACAGAGGGGCAGACTGCTTAGAGCTCTAGTTCAGATGATGATGGCACTCAGTTCCAGCTTGCTCCTCGTACCTCAGCGCTCGACTCGTCCGCTGCAGCCCCACCGACTGACCCTTAGGTTTTGGTGTTTGACGCCAAAGGGGGAGAGGGATCGAGTATGTTAGTCTTAGGGGGAGCGACATATCTAGTGGGAGCTTAGTTTATCTATTAGATTATCTATTACATTTGAAGTTTTATGTGTGATACACTATTATGCATTCGTGTGTTTACTTTTATGCATCAAACTATATTTATGTGATAGTGATATCCACGTGATCATGATATATGACATGTGTGCTCTCTAATTTGAATTATTTATATGTCATATCACTTGTGCTATGCTCATTTGCTTTACTTCCGTGTTTTACTCCGATGCAAATGAGCTTTATTACTTGTACTCATGCTTATTTTTATATCTTTTGAGTACATCATGTTGGCTTGGATCATATAAGCTAGCCTAACTCTTTTGTTCTTATTATCAAAAGCTTATATGAACCAAGCATGTTAAAAACCTCAACTCTTTCACATACTCGAGGTGGTATTGTCATCAATCACTAAAAATGGGGAGATTGAAAGCATCTAGGCCCCTAGTTGGGTTTCGGTGATTAATGACAATATGTGATTACTATGACTAATGTGTGTTTTATAGAGGCAATTAAGTTAGGCCATGGTAATGGAGATCGATTGGGCTATTATGGTGGTAATGCCCCTACAATGGAAATCATTTCGGTTTTCAAAGGATGGACGACAAGGCTAAGGATGGACTAGTTCTAAGTGTCGTTTGGTGTTGAAGAGACACTTAGAGTAGTTTAGGACTTTGTTTTCCTTTGGCCGTACTATTAAGGGGGTATAGACGGGTAGCTTAACCCAGGTGAGTCAAGTGGGTTAGGTGTGGTGCACACTTGCTAAACCTAGCACTAGGTAGCTCCTAAAAAGCCCTTAGATCATTTGGAGCAAACTTCATTCACGTACGTTCGAAAGTTAAAAGTGAATGGAGGGTCAAATACTGACCAGACGCTGGCTTCGGTGTGACCGGACGCTGGCGCAGAGTCCGGTTAGTTCATTTGATCAAGGTGAAGTCGTCTGGAAGTGACCGGATGTTGAGAGGTGAAGTGATCGAACGCTGAGGGCCAGTGTCTGGTCGACTCCAGTAAGGTTCCAGAGAGGGAAAATCACGACCGGACGCGTTCGGTCAGTGCTGACCGGACGCTATCCAGTGTTTGGTCACTATTTGATCACTGGAATTTGGGGTGAACTGACCGGCGCGTCCGATCAACATGACCGGAGCATCCAGTCACCCCGCAGAGGCACATAACGGTTCATTTTTTAGCCCATGTTATAAATACTTCCTCCATTCATGTGTGGGGGTACTTTTGCTCATTTCAACAGCTGAGAAACACCTTTGAGAGTGCCAAGAAGAGCAAGATCCTAGTGAGGTGATTGAGATTTGAGAATCTCAAAGAGAGCCCTCATTAGTGAGATCAAGAGTAGCAAAGTGTGCATCCACCCTTCTCATTAGACTTGTTGTGGTCAAGTGAGAGTACGTGCTTATTACTCTTGGTGATCGCCATCACCTAGACGGCTTGGTGGTGATTGGGAGCTTGGTGATCATCCGGCGGAGCTTGTGGATGACCCAACTCAAGTTGTGAGCGGTTGTGGGTGATTCACCGCGACGGAGTATCAAAGAATCAACCCGTAGAGAGCACTTAATCCTTGCGCGGATCAAGGGGGAGCTACACCCTTGCGCGGGTGCTCCAACGAGGACTAGTGGGGAGTGGCGACTCTCCGATACCTCGACAAAACATCACCGCGTTCCTCATTCTCTCTTTACTTTGAGCATTTACTTTGAACATTTACTTTGAGCAATTCAATACTTGTCTTTATATTCATAGAATTGTCATGCTAGAGTAGGATTGGAACTTAGGTTGCGAGACTTTTTGTGCGGTAGAACATTAGAAACACTTTCTAGGCACAAGGGGTTAATTGGGCTAACCGTTGGATTTAATTATTGCAAAGAAATTTAGAATTAGCCTAATTCACCTCCTTTCTTGGGCATCTTGATCCTTTCACCCCCCACATGCCTCTGGACATCGACAGTGTTGTGGGCGCCGGCTTTCACCATACCGGATGAACATGGTAAAACCCCTTGCATGCCTCTAGGTATCAACGGTGTGGCAGGCGCCGACGTCTGCCATACCCAAAGAAGACAATACAACCTCCCAAGTGCATCTGACATTCAACAGTATTGTGGGCGTCTACCATCATCCTATATCCACCGGCGTGTGCAACAAGACTTAGTAGCATACATACTCTCTCACTCTCACTTGTAAGGCCACCCCCTTCATCTATAAAAGGGGGTGCGCTCTCTCCCAACAAATAGGTTGATTCAGATTCATTCAGATCGATCAAGTTAACTTGTTCACAACCACAGAACCGCCAGGTTCGAACTACAAGCACACGCTTGAACACTTAGCTCATAGCGGGGCTCCCGTCACTCTCGACCCTTCCGACCGAAGTCCGACCGGACCTCTTGTACCTCCTATCTTTCTCCTTCTCGTTTGTAACCCCACTACAAACTTAGAGCACCTAGACTCAGGAATAAAGTCATCAACCGACTCGAACTGGACGTAGGGCACGTTGCCTGAACCAGTATAAACCCTATGTCATTGAGTGCTAGGCCACATCCAATCACAACGTACGACAAAACTATAAATATTTACTTGTTGGTCACTTTCTGCACCGACAGATCTAGTTTAATAAAATCTAGATTTATAAAAAAAATATCAATATTTATTTTTGTGTGCTATAAAAGTATTTATTCTGTAATTAATCTACTAATACTTATTAGCATCATAAATATTGTTTTTAAATAAGCTTAGTCTAACTTAAAATTGGTTGCAAGCTATGGCTAATCTACTAATACTTATTTAGTATCACAAACACTATTTTTAAATAGACATAATCAACAAACTTGAAATTGTTCATTTGAAATTGGCTACAAGCTAAAAAGATTAATACTTCCTCCATCCAGAAAAGAATACAACTATGGGATTCATGTCAGTCAAACTAGTTCAAGTTTGATCAAGTTTATAGTAAATAGTATTAACGCTTATGTCTCCAAATAAATTTATTATGAAAATATATCCTATAACGAATACAATGATACTTATTTTGTACCATGAATGTTAGTACTTTTTTATATAAATTTAGTCAAACTTTAAACTGTTTAACTTCTCGAAAAACGAGAATTATATTCTTTTATGGATGAAGGGAGTATACTAATACTTATTTAGTACCATAAATATTATTTTTAAATAAACCTAACCAAATTGGTTAACTTAAAGAGTGAGTCGTGCACTCCTTTTAAGAAGATGAAGGAGCTGAGGAAATACGTCTTTGCCAATGGCCATACAACACAATCGCTCGCGTCGCGATATAGGTCATCCTTACTGTTTGTTTGGATGTATATGTATTTACCGAAAGTAAAACTTGATTTAATTTTCATCTCAATCCACACCGACGTATATGAATTGAGATGTATACATATACACCGATACCTTTTAGGCCACGTACAAAACGCGGTGCTCACAGTGGACAAAAGGTAAGAGGATATATATACGGTACTCTCTCTATATATTTATAGAAACAGCCATGGTCATCCATACAGATGTCAGAGGAAGGCACAGCCGAAACACAGTTACCAACTTGGCTAGGTGTACGGCACTGACCCTACGATGTTACGACCCAGTGAAGGGCGGTCATGTGGCTAGCTTGCAAGTGAACAACTGGAGGATAGATAGATAACAACTGGAGGATAGATAGATAGACATTGAGTAAGTGCATGCTTCTTCTTTTGGAACATGCTAGGCCCCTGTTTTGTTTGTTTGGCCTAACAACGATACTATATTAAGCCGTGGGTGGGTTTACAATGAGGAAATCTGTCCATTATTCTATGCTTAGAATAGCGAAAGCGAGAGGTGGTGTGCCTGCGCTTTCAGCTGCTCGTTCGTCTCTTTCAGTGAACGATGCTCCTTCATCACCACGTCCTTCTCCTGCGTATATATTTATAAACACAAAATTTTACACATACGCCCATATATAACAAGCCGATCCGTTGGTACACGAAAGGTACTTACTAGAGGTGGGGGTGTTTGATCCTGCACTAAAATTTAGAAGATATCACATGAAGATGTCGCACACTACGTGTCGGGTACCATAAAAAGGGGTCCCCTAAGCAAAAGCCGAAAAAATCGCTTAGACCCTGTCAAAATCAAGCCAAGAGACAACCACTAGTTAGCCCCCACCTTGTCCGAGGCTACCGATTCTCCGTCTCGCCCGAGGCCTCGCACGTAAGGCCTCGGACGAGTAACCGATTCTCCGCCTCGCTCGAGGCCTCGCACGAAAGGTCTCGGACGGGGGACCGATTCTCCGCCTCGCTCGAGGCCTCGCATGAAAGGCCTCGGACGGGGAACCGATTCTCCGTCTCGCTCGAGGCCGGCTCGGTGACAGCCCTGCCGCCTCCGCCTCGACCGATCTCCCTGACAGAACGTCGCGTCCAACCAAACGTGACCAACCACTCCCGCGACGTCGGCCGGACGACGGCTTGACACAACGGAGTGGCCGACGAGATGGGAAGTCGCATCAACACTAGGCCGTCTGGGACGGGACGGGGCAGGGGTTACCGGCCGCTGTACTCGGTACTGTGCCCACGACTGATGCCCGCACTGCACTGTGCTACCTAACCCCTGCTCCAGGAACAACGCGGCGTGGGGAGTTAAGTCCGGGTCACTGTAGCCTCGGAATCAGTGTGTAGGACCAACTGCTCCCTCTGGGCCACGACAATCCATTTCAGGGTCTCGGCAGCTTCGGGATTCGCGCCCGCCGAGCCCCCCACGATGGCTCGGCCTCGGCACCAACTGAGCCTCGGCTTTTTACACTATCAGCACACAGCGACCGGCACGTCGTCCGCCATGCCCTGCGTCAGGCTATCATTGGAGCTCCCACGTCGCACAGGATCGTGCGTGGCCGGCGCGTTGCTCCAGTGCATCAAGGACAGGACCGCTCCATCGACCATGCCGCCATAGTGATAAGCTACAGGGCTCGGAAACGCCACCTCCGCTCACAGGACGCCACGTAGCAAACACATGTATCACCCCTGTCCCCTTCAACTATAAAAGGGAGAGACCAGGGCCGTTTCTAGAGGCAGGCGAACACAGACAGACTCACTCACTCATGCGCAAGCGACACTCTGTAGCACGCACGCTTCTCCGCTGCCTGAGATCAACATCTCAAGCAATCCACACCGCTCCACGCAGAGACCCGGGACTAGCTCCCTCTCTCGCCCTGCTTGTAAAGCCCTACTGCAAGCACTTCGGTGTAAGGAATACAAGATCGATCTCTCAGACTGGACGTAGGGCACCTATCGCCCGAACCAGTATAAACCTTGTGTCTCTTTGCATCACCATCCGGGATTAGGGGCACGCAGTACATTTTCACTAGTTGGTTGAGGGCCCGCCGGTCCAAAACACTGACAGTTGGCGCGCCAGGTAGGGGAGCTACTGCGTGTCATCTTCATCATCTCGACAAGTTCCGGATGGCAGACCCCGTGCGACCACTGCGTCTCGGCACGATAATCTGGTTCGGGAGCCTAGAGTTCATGTCTCTAGGACATGAGTACGATATGGTACTCCTCTCACCCCGAGCCCCACCAACCGTCGACGATGTCACGCCCCAGCAGCCTAGGCGCAGGCGGCGCCCAGGCCGCCGCTCTCATCACGCTCGCCAGGCATGGCACGGGCGGGACCACCTCGACCCCGTGCAAGCTCAGGGGTACGTGCCGCGCTCCGCCGGTATCCCATGCCTAGCTGTTAGCACAAGGTTCCTGGTTGGGGACCTGTCTAGCCTGAGCCTGGACAGGGGAAAGGCGCCGGTGGCGCACAGCGATGCCCCGTCATCAAGCTCTGCCCCGCCACCTCCTGAGGAGTCGACCCAGGCGAAGCAAAGCCCGGCGATGGCACCATCCCCGTACCCCTTTGGGTTAAGGAATGCCGCCGCCACCTATGCTTCCGCCTACGCTTCCGCTCAAACGGAGCCCTTAGGACGCCACCAACGCTTCGCCCTCGACCTCGACTCCACAACCTCGACCCACATCCGCGCAGACTCCTCGGAGGAGGACGAGGCGTGAGCCAGAGCAGACTTTTCCGAGCTTCGTGACCCTGAAGCTATGCGCCGCTTCTTGGCCGCGAGCGGCTACTGCTTCGGTTACTCCGACTCTGACAACGAAGACACTTACGACCCCACTCGCGAGTGTTTCCACATCAGGCTCGGGATGCCGAGAGCGAGCGATGAGGACAAGGGGGCAGGCAACCATTCCCCGCTTCGCCAGCGGGCAGGTGATGCCACACCTCCATGCATTGTGCCACTGGTAGCGTGGAACGAGAACCCCGAGGAGCTTCGATGCCTTGACTTGGAGCAGCTCCGCGAGCTTTAGGCCAAGGTCGACCAAGACCGACTCCTGCTGCAGCAGCTCCGTGACACTCTCGAGCGAGAGCAGCAGGGTCGCGGTGAGGGTGGAGCAGCCCGGCGAAGGGCTCGCGACGTCAATCGCCGCATCAACAATGACGAAGGGGGTGAGCAACCCCCTATCTTCAATTACGTTAGCCAGAACGTCGCGGCGGCGGCAATGCTGCTCTAGACGATGCTCGAGCCCTCTACCATGGAGGGGCGATGGGCTCACGATGAGCTCCAGGACCTCCTTGAGATTGCCGCGGTGCAGCAGGCCGAAAGTTCTGCCTCTCGATGGCGCGGAGGCCCCTCGAAACTTCCCATGGCACCGCCTCGGTAGGACAGGGAGGCCTCGGTTTGTCCTGAGCCCGCTCGAGCACCGACGACCAATAGGGTCCCCTCGGTGCACGACCGCCTCGGCGACCGATGAGAAGCGCAAGGCAACCACGATGTGGTCAGCAGGCGACGGCGCCACGACAACGAGGGGCCTGCCTAAGGCTACCATCCGCACCGAGGTGGCCGCTACAACAGTGGGGAGGACCACAGTCCTTCTCCTGAGTCGCCTGGCCCTCGAGTCTTTAGCAGAGCCATCCACAACGCTCACTTCCTGGCCCGGTTTCGGCAACCGGCCAACCTCACAAAGTACAGCGGCGAGACCAACCTCGAGCTCTGGCTGGCCGATTACCGCCTGGCTTGTCAGCTAGGCGATGCGGATGATGACCTGCTCATCATCCGCAACCTCCCGTTGTTCCTGTCAGACTCGGCGCGAGCCTGGCTCGAACACCTCCCTCCCTCGCAGGTCCACAACTTGCGCGACTTGGTAAGGGTCTTCGTCAGGAATTTTCAGGGCACATACGTGCGCCCTGGGAACTCCTGGGACCTCAAGAGTTGTCGCCAGGGGCCGGACGAGTCTCTCCGAGACTTCATCCGACGCTTCTCCAAGCAGTGCACCGAGTTGCCAAGTGTCAGCGACTCAGAAATTGTCTAGGCTTTCCTCTCTGGCACCACCTGCCGAGACCTAGTCCGAGAGTTAGGCCAGAACATGCCAACCTCGACGACCGCGCTCCTCGACATCGCCACCAACTTCGCCTCGAGCGAAGAGGCCATCGGGGGGCATCTTCCCCGACGACGACGCCAAGGGGAAGTGGAAGGACGAGGCCCCAGGGGCCTCGGCTCCCCACCTCCCTAAGAAAAAGAAAAAGGGTCGCCAAGGGAAGCAAGAGGTCCTCAAGGCCGGCCTAGTCACGGCCACAGAGCGCAAGAATCCCCAAGGCCCTAGAGGCCCCTAGCTCTTCGACGATATGATTAAGAAACCCTGCCCTTACCACCAGGGCCCGGTAAAGCACACCCTTGAAGAGTGCACCATGCTCCGGCGTTACTACACCAAGCTCAGGCTCCCCAGTGACGAGGCCAAGAGGAGGGACGTCGGTGATCGGGACGACGACAAGGAAGACGGGTTCCCTGAGGTGCACAACGCCTTCATGATCTTTGGCGGGCCTTCAGCATGCCTCACGACATGCCAATGAAAGAGAGAGCGTCGGGAGGTCTTCTCGGTGAAGGTGGCCGCTCCTCGGTACCTTGACTGGTCTCGGGAGGCGATCACCTTTGATCGGGACGACCACCCTGATTATGTTCTGAACCCATGGCAGTACCCACTCGTCGTCGACCCGATCATCGGCAACACTCGGCTCACCAAGGTGTTGATGGACGAAGGCAGCGGCCTCAACATCCTCTGCACCAACACCCTAGAACTCCTAGAGCTCGACCAGTCGCAGCTCTAGGGTGACGCCACGCCTTTCCATGGCATCGTTCTGGGGAAATGCACGCGACCCCTCGGGTGCATCGACCTGCCCGTCTACTTCGGTACTCCCTCCAACTACCGCAAGGAGGTCCTCACCTTCGAGGTGGTTGGGTTCAAGGGAACATACCACGCCATCCTGGGGCGGCCGTGCTACACCAAGTTCATGGCGGTCCCCAACTACACCTACCTAAAGCTCAAGATGCCAGGCCCCAACGGCGTCATCACTGTCGAGTCCACGTACGAGCATGCATACGACTGCGACGTCGAATGCATCGAGTACGCCGAGGCTCTCGTGGAGGCCAAGACCCTCATCGTCAACCTCGACTGACTTGGCAGCGAGGCGCCTGACTCCAAGCGTTGTGCTGGGACTTTCAAGCCCGCGGAGGCCATCAAGCTCGTCCCGGTCAACACCAACGGCTCCGACGACCGGGCACTGAGGATCAGCGCCACCCTCGACATGAAATAGGAAGTCATGCTCATCGACTTTCTTCGCGTGAACGCCGATGTATTCGTGTGGAGTCCCTCGGACATGCCGGGCATACCAAGGGAAGTCACCGAGCATGCCTTGGACATCCGGGCCAGCTCTAGACTAGTGAAGTAGCGTCTGCGCCGATTCGACAAAGAAAAGCGCAGGGCCATCGGTGAGGAGGTGCAGAAGCTTTTGGCGGCCGGATTCATCAAGGAAGTGTCCCATCCAGAGTGGTTAGCTAATCCTGTATTGGTTAAGAAGAAAAATGGGAAGTGGAGAATGTGTGTAGACTACACCAGTCTGAATAAAGCATGTCCAAAGGTCCCTTTCCTATTACCTTGAATCGACCAAATCATCGACTCCACTGCGGGATGTGAAACCCTATCCTTCCTTGATGCGTATTCTGGTTACCATAAAATCAAGATGAAAGAATCCGACCAGCTCGCAACTTCTTTCATCACACCATTCTACATGTACTGCTATGTGACTATGCCGTTCGGCCTCAGAAACACAGGGGCCACATACCAGCGGTGCATGACCCAGGTCTTTGGCGAGCACATCGGGCGAACCATCGAGGCCTACATGGACGACATCGTGGTCAAGTCTAGGAAGGCCAGTGATCTCGTCAATGACTTGGAGATAGCCTTCAAATGCCTCAGAGAGAAGGGCATCAAGCTCAACCCTAAAAAGTGTGTCTTCGGGGTCCCTCGAGACATGCTCTTGGGATTCATAGTCTCGGAACGCGGCATCGAGGCCAACCCAGAGAAGGTCTCGGCCGTGACCAACATGGGACCAATCCGAGACCTCAAGGGAGTACAGAGGGTTATGGGATGCCTTGCGGCCCTGAGCCGCTTCATCTCGCGCCTTGGCAAAAAAGGCTTGCCTCTGTACCGCCTCTTGAGGAAATTGGAATGCTTTTCTTGGACCCCCGAGGCCGAAGAAGCCCTCACCAAGCTCAAGGCATTGCTCACCAATCCTCCTGTCCTGGTACCGCCTGCCAAGGGCGAGGCCCTCTTACTCTACATCGCCGCAACGACCCAAGTGGCCAGCGTGGCTGTGGTGGTCGAGAGGCAGGAAGAGGGGCATGCCCTACCCATCCAACGGCCTGTTTACTTCATCAGCGAAGTACTCTCCGAGATCAAGACACGCTACCCCCACATCTAGAAGCTGATCTATGCCATAGTCTTGGCTTGACGCAAGCTGCGTCACTACTTCGAGTCCCACCCGGTGACCGTGGTGTCATCTTTCCCTCTGGGAGAGATAATCCATAACTGGGAGGCCTCGGGTAGCATAGCCAAGTGGGCCATCAAACTCATGGGGGAAACCCTGTCTTTTGCGCCTCAGAAAGTAATCAAATCTTAGGTCTTGGCCGATTTCGTGGCTAAGTGGACCGACACCCAACTGCCACCTGCTCAAGTCCAGGCGGAATGCTGGACCATATACTTCGACGGGTCCCTGATGAAGACTGGGGTAGGCGTGGGTCTACTCTTCATCTCACCCCTCGGAGTTCACATACGCTATATGATTCGGCTCCACTTCGCCGCCTCGAACAATGTAGCCGAATACGAGGCCCTCGTCAATGGCTTGATGATCGCCATCGAACTTGGAGTGCGACGTCTCGACATATGAGGCGATTCATAGCTTGTCGTCGATCAAGTAATGAAGGAGTCGAACTGCCATGACCCTAAAATGGAGGCGTACTGCAAGCTGGTACGTCGCCTTGAAGACAAGTTCGACGGTCTCGAACTTAACCACATCACGTGAAAATTTAACGAGGGCGCGGACGAATTGGCAAAGATGGCGTCGGCACAGGCCCCGGTCCCCCCGAACGTCTTCACCAGAGACCTCCACAAGCCTTCCATCGACTACGCCTCGACGACGGAAGAGGGCCCACCGGCCGAGCCCACCGTAGGACTTGAGGCCCCCTCTATCGCCGAGCCCCCTTCGGCTGAGCCCGAGGTCATGAAAGTCAATGCAGAGCCTCCTGAGGCCAACCAAGGCACGGACTGGCGAGTACTGTTCCTTGATTGCCTCGTTCGAGGAGAGCTTCCTGCGGATAGGACCAAAGCCCGATGGCTTGCGCGACGAGCCAAAACCTACGTCCTCAGCAATGGTGAGCTGTATAGGCGAAGCCCATCTGGCGTCCTCCAACGATGCATCACCACCGTGGCGGGCCAAGCCCTGCTTTGGGACTTGCACATAGGAGCCTGCGGACACCATGCAGTGCCCTAGATGCTCGTCAGAAACGCCTTCCGCCAAGGGTTCTACTGGCCAACGGCAGTTGCTGACGCCACCAAGCTCGTACGCTCCTGCGAGGGATGCCAGTACTATGCGTGGCAAACGCGCCTCCTGGCCCAAGCCCTCCAGACCATCCCCATTACATGGCCATTCGCCGTGTGGGGGCTCGACATGGTTGGGCCTCTGCAGAAGGCCCCCGGGGGCTACACCCATCTGCTGGTAGCAATCGATAAGTTCTCCAAGTGGATCAAGGCTCGTCCAATCAGTCGAATCAAGTCCGAGCAAGCGGTGCTGTTCTTCACTGATATCATCCACAGGTTCAGGGTTCTGAACACCATCATCACCGATAATGGGACGCAGTTCACCGGCCACAAATTCCTGATGTTCTGTGATGACCACCACATCCGTGTGGCCTGGTCGGCCGTGGAACATCCAAGGACAAACGACCAAGTAGAGCGTGCCAACGGCATGATCCTACAGGGCCTCAAGCCAAGAATATACAACCGGTTAAAGAAATTTGGCAAGAAATGGCTTGCCGAACTCCCGTCGGTTATCTAGAGCCTAAGGAACACCCCGAGCCGAGCCACGGGGTTCACACCATTCTTCTTGGTCTATGGAGCCGAGGCCGTCCTCCCCACTGACTTGGAGTACGGTTCCCCAAGGCTTCAGGCCTACAACGAGCAGAGCGACCGCACTGCCCGCGAGGACGCCCTCGACCAACTGGAAGAAGCCCGAGACATTGCGCTACTACATTCGGCCAAGTACTAGCAAGCCCTACGATGCTACCAAGCCCGGCGCATTCGAAGCCAAGACCTAAAGGTGGGCGACCTGGTGCTGAGACTGAGACAGAGCAATAAGGACCGCCACAAGCTGACCCCGCCATGGGAAGGATCGTACATCGTCGCCCAAGTGCTGAAGCCCGAGACCTACAAGCTAGCCAACGAGAAGGGCGAAATCCTCACCAACGCTTGGAACATAGAACAGCTACGTCGCTTTTACCCTTAAATTTCCAAGCATTGTATACATTGTTTCTCGAAATACAATAAAGAAGCGTTCTTTAATTGTTCTAATTTTTGAGAAACCCCCTGAGCCCATCGTGGGCCTCAGCGTTACGATAACACCATAAGGGAGACTCGGCTCTGCCTCTGCAGAACCGAGCCTCCCTCGGGGGCTAGAAGGGGGGACTTCCCCCCTAAGTCCCATGCACCATTTTTAGTCGTTTTTCAAAAAAAAATTCTACACCAAACTCTCTAGTGTGCTCTGACAAATCGATCGTAAAAAACCTAAGGACCAAAAGAATGTCTCAAGGTCAAAAGGTTGGCCGAGTCGCGAGACGGCCTACGCCTCCGGGCTATGGCACTCCCTCACCACCTTTTGCCCGAGGGGCAGCTTAGGCTCCGAGGAAGTTTTTTGCAAGAGATATGTTTAGAGACGAGACAGAGGGCAGAGGCTCAGAAATACAATAAAAATGATTAAGGAGCGTAGATGCAAGTACTTTAGAAAAGGCCTCGATAGCCACAAGCATTACGGTACAATAATAATCCTAATTTATTTACACGGCCCCTTTGGCCTAGGTCAAGGCTTAGGGTCTCTGGCGTCGGTAGACGGAGTGGGAGGAACCACCTCCTCTTCGAACAGCTTCGCCAGCGCCGTGCCGGGGCCCTCAGCTGCCTCCATCAGCTTCGTGACCTCCTCATCGGCCTCCTCATCATCCTCAGCCAAGACATAGCCACCACTGACGGCCTCAAGGTCGACGCCGGCGTAGTGAGAGGCGACGACGGCCAGGGCGCGCTTGACGCCCGTGTGCAACACCCCCCGGAGTCGCTCGCGCGCTTGGCCGCTCAACGCGGTCAAGCGGCTCCTAAGGGAGCTGCCCGACTCGACCCCCTCAACCTCCAGGGCCTCGCAGACGGTACGGGCGGCACTCTGCAGCGCGTTGTGCTCCCCGATCTCAGCCTTGAGCACCGCCTGCACTGCGACAGTGGCCTCAGCTGCTCGGGAGACCTCCTTCTCCAACCCTGCGCCAAAACAAGCAGGATAGGGTTAAGCACAAAAGAAAATATGCCAAACAGGGCGATTGGATGACGCGAGCTAGGCCAGGATGTAAAGCTGCTGCCGGTCTTGGCGCACTTGGAGAGTGCAGCCGCTGGCCCTCATCACCTTCCTTGTGCCCGTCGTGCCTGTCGGCTTGGTGGTATGCCCCGCCCGAAAGAGGTGGAGCACAGCTCCCAATGGGGGGCAATGCCTAGGTACCCCTCGCAGACGGTGACGAAGATGGCCGCCTGCGCGATGGAGTTGGGGTTGAAGTTGTGAAGCTCCATGCCATAGTAGTACGGGAGCGCCCGCATGAACCGGTCTACCGGTAGGCCGAGACCACGCTCGTGGAAGGACACGAAGCTCACGATGTAGCCATCGCGTGGCCTCGGCTCCGACTCGCCCCCTGGAGCAATCCACTCCGGTCTGTTGGGGTCAGTAACTGGGCGGAGGAGGCCGTCATCGACAAGCGACTACAGCGTCTCCACGGTCACGTCGGACGGACCCCAAGGATCTGCCTTGAGGATAACAGGGCCGCCGACCATTGCATGGTGGAGAATGCGGCTACGGCGGTAACCCTCGCTCTGCCTCTCCCACTCCCTTCTTCCTTCTTCTCCCCGGCGCTCTCTGTTCCTAGCAACGGCTCGAGGGCAGCAAAGGCGAATGCAGGCAAGGTAAGGAGGAGAGGGGCGAGGCTCGTTGCGTATTTATGCAGGAAGGGGGCGAAATGGACGGGCAACGAAATCGGGGAAGTTTCCCTCAAATCTGGCATAGTTAATACAGATCCAATTTAACCGCCCACGCGCCCACCTTTTCCTTATTAATCGCACGCACAGTTATGTCCCATCCGCTGACACTGCGTCGCATCCAACTGTAGTAGCGACAGGCGCCGTTCCGCCTCCCCAAGAAAACCACCTCAAAAGGTGCACCTGCCGTTGTTAGCCGATGGGATGAGAATATCCCCCACCCGATTCCTTTCAGATGAAGGAACTGGGCACCGAGCCCGTTACGATCTAGGGGTTCAAAGGCTAGGCCCCGAGAGTCTCGACCGCCGCCCCAGGACAACGGAGTCAGGGACAACTATGGGCGAGCCCGTACATGGCCGAGGCCTGAGCAAGCGATCGCTCGGGATGCCCTAAGTTGTGTCCGAGACCGGCAGGGAGGTCTCCGAATGGGATCCCACCGTAGGGAGGCATCGAGCCCCCGGGGCCAATCGAATGGCCCTAGGACCCACTAGAGAAGCCCTCTAGTACTTTTGGAGTGCGTCTCTAGACCGCTAGCCGACCCCTATCAAATGGGGCACGGGCCTCCACTCAGACTTACCCGATAACAGCTCACCGGAAGTGTCATCACTCGCGCCCACCGAGGGTAGCCTGGCATATTCCATCCCTCCTTCCGAACGAAAAGGATGTGCGAGGGTCGCACAAAAAGCCAGAGGAACTCCTGATCGCCCTCTCGCTCCATGCAGAGGCTCGGGGGCTCTTCCTGCAACCATGCCAAGACCCAGCGACCCAGGCTTGCACTCGAGGGCTCGGCAAACAACCCCTCCTTCTGAACAAAAAGGATGCGCGAGAGTCACACAAAAAGCTAGGGGAACTCCTAATCGCCCTCTTGCTCCGTGCAGAGGCTCAGGGGCTCTACCTACAACCATGTCGAGACCCAGTGACCCAGGCTCACACTCGAGGGCTCAGCAAACAACCCCTCCTTCCAAACGAAAAGGATGCACGAGGGTCGCACAAAAAGCTAGGGAAACTCCTGATCGCCCTCTCGCTCCGTGTAGAGGCTCGGGAGCTCTTCCTGCAACCAGGTCAAAAACAAGCAACCCGGACTCACACACGGGGGCTCGACAAAAAGTGACAAATGGCACCGAGCCCGTTACGGTCCAGGGGTTTGAAGGCTGGGCCCCCAAAGGTTTCGACAGCTGCCCTAGGACAAATAGAGTCAGGGATGACTATGGGCGAGCCCGTACATGGCCGAGGCCCAAGCAAGCAATTGCCTAGGATGCCCTAAGTCGTGTCCGAGACCGACAGGGAGGTCTTTGAATGGGATCCCACCACAAGGAGGCACGTAGCCCCCGGGGCCAATCGAACGGCCCTGGGACCCACTAGAGAAGCCCTCTGGTACTTTTTGGAGTGCGTCTCTAGACCGCTAGCCGACCCCTATCGAATGGGGCACGGGCCTCCACTCGGACTTACCTGATAACAGCTCACTGGAGGTGTCACTACTCGCGCCCATCGAGGGTAGCCTGGCATACTCCACCCCTCCTTCCGAATGAAAAGGATGTGTGAGGGCCGCAAAAAAAAGACAGGGAAACTCCTGATCGCCCTCTTGCTCCACGCAGAGGCTCAGGGGCTCTTCCTGCAACCAAGCTGAGACCCAGTGACCCGAACTCGCCCTCATGGGCTCGGCAAACGCAATAAAACCCCTCGCACGACATGAGAAAAGTCCCTGGAGGAATAAATCCACTCCTCTAGGGCCTCGGGGGCTACACCTAGCAGGTGCGCTCGCGCGCACCCACCGAGGCCTCGAGTACGAAACACCATCCCGCCAGGAGCTGCCGCGAGCCAAGTCTCATCAAAACCTCAGGGAGAGCGCTCACACTCTCCCCGAGGCTCGGGGGCTACTGTCGTGTACCATAAAAAGGGGTCCCTAAGCAAAAGCCGAAAAAATCGCTTAGACCCTGTCAAAATCAAAGCCAAGAGGCAACCACTAGCTAGCCCCCACCTTGTCCGAGGTTACCGATTCTCCGTCTCGCCCGAGGCCTCACACGTAAGGCCTCGGACGAGTAACCGATTTTCTGCCTCGCTCGAGGCCTCGCACGAAAGGTCTCGGACGGGGGACCGATTCTTCGCCTCGCTCGAGGCCTCGCACGAAAGGCCTCGGACGAGCAACCGATTCTCCATCTCGCTCGAGGCCGGCTCGGCGACAGCCCTGCCGCCTCCGCCTCGACCGATCTCCCTAACAGAACGTCACGTCCAACCAAACGTGACCAACCACTCCCACGACGTCGGCCGGACGATGGCTTGACACAACAGAGTGGCCGACGAGATAGGAAGTCGCATCAACACCAGGTCGTCTGGGACGGGACGGGGCAGGGGTTACCGGCCACTGTACTCGGTATTGTGCCCACGACTGATGCCCGCACTGCACTGTGCTACCTAACCCCTGCTCCAAGAACAACGCAGCGTGGGGAGTTAAGTCTGGGTCACTATAGCCTCGGAATCAGTGTGTAGGACCAACTGCTCCCTCTGGGCCACGGCAATCCACTTCAGGGTCTCGGCAGCCTCGGGATTTGCGCCCGCCGAGCCCCCCACGATGGCTCGGCCTCGGCACCAACTGAGCCTTGGCTTTTTACACTATCAGCACACAGCGACCGGCACGTCGTCCGCCATGCCCTGTGTCAGGCTATCACTGGAGCTCCCACATCGCACAAGATCGGGCGTGGCCGGCGCGTTGCTCCAGTGCATCAAGGATAGGACCGCTCCGTCGACCATGCCACCACAGTGATAAGCTATAGGGCTCGGAAACGCCACCTCCGCTCACAGGACACCGCGTAGCAAACACATGTATCACCCCTGTCCCCCCTTCAACTATAAAAGGGAGAGACCGGGGCCATTTCTAGAGGCAGGCGAACACAGACAGACTCACTCACTCACTCACGCGCAAGCGACACTCTGTAGCACGCACGCTTCTCCGCTGCCTGAGATCAACATCTCAAGCAATCCACACCGCTCCACGCAGAGACCTGGGACTAGCTCCCTCTCTCGCCCTGCTTGTAAACACCTACTGCAAGCACTTCGGTGCAAGGAATACAAGATCGATCTCTCAGACCGGACGTAGGGCACCTATCGCCTGAACCAGTATAAACCTTGTGTCTCTTTGCATCACCATTCGGGATTAGGGGCACGCAGTATATTTTCACTAGTTGGTTGAGGGTCCGCCGGTTCAAAACACCAACACTACATAAAAAACGTTTTTAGCAACGGGACGAATGTTTTATAGGGGCGGCTGATGATAGAGCCGCCCCTACAAATGGTTGCCAAATGAGCCGCCCTTACAAATGAATTTGTAGGGACGGTCGGGGTTATCAGCCGCCCCCTATAAATGGCCCGATTTGTAAGGGCGGCTGGATATCCAGCCGCCCCTACAAAGGCGGCTCAATATCCAGCCGCCCCTATAAATTGATTTGTATGGGCGGCTCAACAATGAAGTGCCTCTACAAATGGACGCCGAATATTAAAAAGTAAGCACTAAAATTCAAATTTTGTAAACGACCTCGGATGAAGAAACAATCAAAATGAAAGTTGTAGATCTCAAAAAGTTACGAAACTTTGTAGTTGACAACTTTTTCAGTTGAGATCATTTACTACTTGAAAATACTGTTTGAAATTATTATTCCCGTTTATCCTCTAATTCGGAGCCAATTCTTAAAACTGGTCTAGTTTTCGCATACGAACTCCGATTTCAACGTTTCATATATCAAAATTGATCAGAAAAAAAAATTCGGATCCATCCATCCCCGACAACGCGGGGTTCGAAAAATTTAGATTGGTCAAAAAGTGGTCACAAGATGCTCTTTTCGTGGTCACAAGGTTTTTGTCGATTTTGAGCAAGTTTTCTGAAAATTCCACAGGCCACGTCTTTCACTTGTTTCAGCTCATATTTTCTGTGGTTACTTCTTTTGTACTCCTAAGTAAAAGAAAAATATCAAAAAAATAAAATAAAAAAGTTGAAATTTCGCAAAAAAACAATGACGGCCAAAAAAATAGAAAAAAAGAGAGGGGCAAAAGAGGAACAATATTTAGAGGAGCACATAGAGAAGGTCAAACGTTATTTTGGAACACTAATTGATTTCAGATGAAAAAATCATGAACATAGAAGTTGCAGAACTTATCAAGATCTATAAGTTTTATTTTGATCATTTCTTCATCCGATAAAGTGGCAATAATATTGTTCACAAAATTTACATCTCTCTCTTATAGTTTCATAAACAATAAGAGGGATATGTAACATTTGTGAACAATGTTACTACCACTATGTCGGATGAATAAATGATCAAAATAGAAGTTGTAGATCTCGGAAAGTTATGAAACTCTATAGTTGACAACTTTATAATTTGAAATCATCTTGTGAAGGAAAATTACGTTTGAAATTCTAAATTTGAAATTTAAATTTTGTAAACGACCTTGGATGGAGAAACAACCAAAATAAAAGTTGTAGATCTCGATAAGTTATGAAACTTTGTAGTTGACAACTTTTTGAATTGAAATCATCTTGTCAAGAAAAACTACGTTTGAATTTCCAAAAATTTGAAATTTAAAATTTTTAAACGACCTCGGATGGACAAATTGTAAAAATAAAAGTTGTAGATCTTGAAAAGTTATGAAACTTTGTACTTGATAACTTTCTCATTTGAAACCATCTTGTCATAGAAAACTACGTTCGAATTTCTATTATTTGAAATTCAAATTTTATAAGTGACCTCGGATGGAGAAACTACCAAAATAAAAGTTGTAGATCTTGAAAAGTTATAAAACTTTATAGTTGACAACTTTTTCATTTGAATTAGTTTAGGGCCTCAAACAATCAATTTATGCTCAGTTTTTTATAATACATGGGGAATCAAAATGGATTGTGGACACAAGTGAATGTGAGGTATAGTGGTAGAGGAGATGGCGCGTGAGAGAGAGGTCGCCGGTTCGAATCCCAGCCGACGAAGTGTGCAAAAATCATGAAAAAATGCTGCAACCATAGAGTGGGGGTGTGTGTGGCTGCCGGTGGGGACGTCCTGGGTTAAAAAAAATTGCTATTTTTTTGCACCTTTTTCGTGGTTTCTGGAAATTGATTTGTAGGGGCGGCTCAATATCCAGCCGCCCCTACAAATCGGATTTGTAGGGGTGCTGATAACACTAGCCGCTCCTACAAATCGATTTGTAGGGGCGGCCTGAGAACCGCCCCTATAAATCAGTGATTTTTAGCCACCCTTTCATAGGAGCGGCTAGCAAAACCGCCCCTACAGAGGGTTACCAGCCGCCCCTAAAAACCTTTTTCTACGTAGTGGCATGGGGTGTTTAAATACTAATAAAAAACAAATTACAAAATCCGTTAGTACTCCACGAGACGAATTTATTAAGCCTAATTAACACGTTATTAGCACATATTTACTATAACACCATATTGACAAATTATGGACCAATTAGGTTTAAAAGATTCGTCTCGTAAATTAGTCGCAAACTATACAATTAGTTTCGTAATTAGTCTATATTTAATACTGCATGTGCTGATGGGACCACAAAGCATGAATCAAACCAGTGGCGGAGCCAGGATTTATACTCAGGGGGGCCGGCCGTCAGGAATTATACTTAGGGGGGGCCGGCTCGGTCTTTTTCATTGCGATAATTTTATTATCTAGTTGTGTTTTGTATGATTATATTATCTAGAAGATATTAATAGGTATATATGACAAGAATTTTATATAATCTCCCTCTTAATGAGAGAAGGGATTTTCATCTCTCAAGAGAAATATACAAATGATCTTCTCAAGAGATTCAAGATGGATGAATATAAGCCAATCAAGACACCAATACTAACTAATAGACATCTCGACCTAGATGAGGGAGATAACACGGTTGATCAAACTATCTACTGCTCTATGATAGGTAGCTTGTTATATTTAACCGTATCTAGGCCCGACATCATGTTTAGTGTGTGTATATGTGCAAGATTTTAAGCTAATCCTAAGGAAACTCACTTAATTGCCGTAAAAAGAATCCTTAGGTATCTTAAGCACACACCAAGCATTGGCCTTTAGTTTCCCAAAGGAGCTATATTTGAATTAGTTGGCTATTCCGATTCGGATTATGCCGGTTGCAAAGTTGATAGAAAAAACACATCCGGAGGGTGCCATTTGCTTGGTAGATCACTTGTGTCTTGGTCCTCCAAGAAACAAAATAGTGTGTCCTTGTCCACCACCGAAGCGGAATACATTGCTGCGGGTGCTTGTTGTGCACAAATACTTTACATGAAGCAAACTTTGCTAGACTATGGTGTAGTTCTAGAAAAAGTACCTCTTTTGTGCGATAATGAAAGTGCGGTAAAACTTGTAAATAATCTGGTTCAATACTCTCGCACCAAGCACATAGATATCCGCCATCCCTTTCTTAAAGATCATGTTACTAAAAATAATATATCATTAGAAGGTGTAAGGACCGAGGATCAATTGACGGATATCTTCACTAAACCGCTAGATGAGGCGACCTTTTATCAATTGCGGAATGAGCTCAATGTTCTTGATTTTAGTAACTTCACTAAAAAAATGAGATTGTGTTGTCCCTTGCATTGCATTGTAATATACAACATGTTTAATTTTTGGTAATGCATATAGGGCTTGTCTAACATGGTTAAGATAACCGCCGTAAAGCGTGCGAAGAAGCTTAACCTTAGATCAAACTTGACAAGCAACTAGATTTATTTTCAAGTATTGTATTGCATATGCATGAATGTTGCTTTGTCGTTTATCTTCAATTGCCCTCTTATTACCTATTTTCTTAAAACGAATTATAGCCTAAGGCAAAATATTTTTAAAAAACTTGAGGGTTTGAGAGAGGTCACTCACATCAGTCCCAATTGGTGTTTATTTTGATCTTATTGGAGTTTGGACTTGATTAAGAACAGACAGCACGAAGGACTTTGAAGATTTGCTGGAAAAAGGGTGACCGGACGCTGCACCGGACTCTGATGTCCAGCGTCCGGTCAGTTCACAGGAGGTGAACTGCTGCTGAGAAGGAGTGACTGGACGCTGAAACAGTGTTCTCCGAGCGTCTGGTCAGATGGCGATCCAGCGTCCGGTCGATCGAAGACGATGAAGGCCACTTGCACCGGACTCTGGCTGTGTCCGGTCGGTGTTCACCGGACGCGTTCGGTCACGATTCTAGGGGATTTGGACCTCTCTGGAATCGACCGGACGCTGGGTGGCAGCGTCCGGTCGCTGCCACCGGAGCGTCCGATCAGTAGAAATCATGCGGGAATCGAACTCTCTTCTTCGTTTCCTATTCTACTCCGTGGGGGCCACTATAAATCTCCGCGTGTGGTTTTTTGACCTATCTCTATTCCGTATCCTCGCCACTGCCGCGCCTGTCCTCTACGCCGCCGCTAGCTCCGTGCCATGTGCCACCACCGCCGCTACCCGCGCTACGCCGCGCATGCGCCTCCACGCCATGCGCCGCCGCCGGCACTGCCCGCGCTTGCACCATGCCCGTGCCGCTGCTCGTGCCTCCGCGCCATGCGCCACCGCCACTACCTCTGCCCGCAGCCACACCGCCGTGCCCTGCCACCGAAGCCCCCACAACAGCAGCGCCACCCACTTGCTCTAGTGCCCTGACACCGCCGCCGTGCCCTGCCCGAGCGCCAGCGCCGCTGAGCCCTTGTTCCAGCGCCGTTGAGGTCTTGCCCTAGCCTGCGCTCGTGCCTCTACTTCACATGCCCAAGCCACATTGCAGTGCCCTGCATCCTCTATCGCCGATCCACGCCACTGCAAACCCTAATCACCAGTTGTCGACCTGGTGGTCCCTCGATCCGTTCATCTTCTTGTCGTTTCACCGGTTCGTCTGGTAGCAAGCCATTGGTTCTAATTTCGCATCTAATTGCTTGCTTTCCTAGGGTTTCGTATCTGTAGATGAATAATTAAAATTATTTGTATACCCTCTATTCTATCGTGCAGTGAGTTAGTGCCGTTGTGGTCCTATTTGCAGTTGTCAATCAACTCGGGGTCAAGCTCACGAGTACGGATCGAGGCCAAGCCTCGGAAGTGATAGTTGGCAGGTGATCTTCGTCAGTGGCAGTTGTTCTTTTCAGATCCATCACATGGTTCATGTTAAGAATGTTGGAGGAGGTCCCGGTGATGAGGATCCGAGGCCCCCGCCTCGCTTGCCTGCAGATCCAAAAGGCAAGGCGACGAAGAAGCTTGCAACAAAGAAATGGAAGTATCCAGATTCAGATATAGCTAGAGCACCAGATTCAGATATAGCTAGAGCAGCCGTAGTTGTAGCAGCAGCAGAGCGTGTAGAGGTAGGAGGTGCTAGGAGTGGAGTCCAGATCGTAGATCAGCTCTCTCCATCTACGAGAGCTGCACTAGAGCAGGTTGAGCGCCGTCATGGTGGTCCAGCTAGAACGGTCATGGTTGCGGGATGGCGGGTTGTCTTGGATGAGAGTCAGCCTCAGGGGGTCATAGCAGGAGCCACAGCCAGCAGAGCAGACTCAGGAGGGAGAGCAGGCCATGGAGATAGAGTAGGCACCTTAGCCATAGCTTCACCGCTCTGGTCGTACCCATGTGCCTATCACTCCGAGGTCAGAGACCCAACGGAGGGGTTCACGTCTACCGCCTAGACCACAGGGTCCGCCTCCAGTGACCCACTTGGATTTGAGGGCTGCCACGGCCAAGCAGGTTCAGCAGCTCAGATTTGTGGACTTTGAGCAGTGGTTTCCATCGAGGCGGGATGAGCGTGCTTCAGTGGGTTTCTACACACCTCTGTAGGAAGATTTTTATAATGCATATCTTAACAGTGGGGCTGTATTTAGATCTCAAAGGGTGTATAACATTGAGACCATTGTTGCAGCAGCTAGAGAGCACATTCACCCCTACCTATCTTACCTGCCAGGGCTGACAGATTTACTTGGACGGACATGGTTATATGTTTTATCTTGGGTCCATCAGTTCTATGCTTCTCTCTGGATTGACCCGCAGCATAGATTTATACACTTTGCATTCAGTGACAGAGATTATAGGCTGATGAGCACTAGGGTTAGAGAGATACTCAGGCTTTAGGAGCAGTCTGTCCGGCTATTTGAGGTTTGCTATGGACAGGCAGCGCCCCCCAGATGCCCTCATGACGGTATGGTGCCCCCTACAGATCTAGTCCGCCACTGCTTCATAGAGCCATTCGGCGAGGGGTCTAGCAGGACACCCAGTGATCTCACTCCCATTGCTAGAGTGCTAGATGCCATTATGAGGATGACACTGCTTCTGAGGATGGGGTATCGCGAGGGCTTGACTCGCATATGGTTGTGGTTACTGAAATCTCTAATGCAGCAGACAGTGTTTGATATTTGGGATCTTCTTCTATCAGAGATGGAGGATACTATTGCAGAGGGTTTCAGGGGTCATAGGCAGCTGCCGTATGCTCACTAGATTACATTCTTGATCCACAGGGCAGTTACTGTGAGGCCACCAGAGATGCTGGCAGAGTACAGTGGTGCTACTATAGAGTTCCCTGCATACAATATGACTCAGATGATCCGATATAGTGCAGTGAGGACACCCAGCCAGCCGAGCCGATGTCCAGAGGTGCCAGAGACTGCAGCTCAGCAGGATGAGACTATTAGGGGCATAGCAGCTATAGAGGAGGAGGAGCTTGACGCCAGCAGGAGGGGATGGTCGAGAGCGACCCCAGTGACAGCTCAGATGAGGACTACCAGGACATTCCTCAGATGCCTCCACGTCGACATGACCATGAGGCCGGTAGCTCTAGTTCAGCTCCACCTACACCGCAGACAGACCCCGCTCTACTTACCATACTTGAGCGGATGAGGCAGGATCAGGCTCGCCAGGCTTAGGAGACCGCCGCCACTTTTGCACAGTTTCAGACTCAACAGGACGAGTTTCAGCGGCAGCAGCAGGCCATGCAGCAGCAGGCCATGCATCAGCAGTAGCTCCCCATGCTACAACAGCTCCTTGGATTTATGTAGCATGTAGTGATAGCTATTAGGGTCCCACTGCCACAGCCTTCACCCTAGCTTGATCAACCTGCCACCACTTTTATGACTCTAGCTTTACAGCCTAGTGGGCTTTAGAGTCAGGGACAGCCACCAGCACAGTTTGCTTCACCTATCGAGCAGGTGTCCCAGTGGTTTGCTTCGTCAGTGTTAGCCCCGCAGTTCACACCTCTTCAAACGGGCTTCACACCGGCTCAGACTTCCTCACTATTAGTGTCAGATACCTCAGTCTCTAGGAGTCTTGGAGCGACTTTCAATGAGTTGACAGGGTAGCCTACTCCGCCATATTTGCATATCCCAGGTCCTTAGATAGTTGCACCTATTACCGGGACTACAGAGACGCTCCCTTCCTTAGTGGCATCATCAGAGCCGGCTACTCCAATCATACCTGCACAGTCTACAGCAGCTCCAGTTGTTGTTCTGACCCAGACCGCTTCAGCGTCGCTTCCAGCTACAGAGGGGCAGACTGCTTAGAGCTATAGTTCAGATGACGATGGCACTCAGTTCCAGCTTGCTCCTCGTACCTCAGCGCTCGACTCGTCCGCTGCAGCCCCGCCGACTGACCCTTAGGTTTTGGTGTTTGACGCCAAAGGGGGAGAGGGATCGAGTATGTTAGTCTTAGGGGGAGCGACATATCTAGTGGGAGCTTAGTTTATCTATTAGATTATCTATTACATTTGAAGTTTTATGTGTGATACACTATTATGCATTTGTGTGTTTACTTTTATGCATCAAACTATATTTATGTGATAGTGATATCTACGTGATCATGATATATGACATGTGTGCTCTCTAATTTGAATTATTTATATGTCATATCACTTGTGCTATGCTCATTTGCTTTACTTCCGTGTTTTACTCCGATGCAAATGAGCTTTATTACTTGTACTCATGCTTATTTTTATATCTTTTGAGTACATCATGTTGGCTTGGATCATATAAGCTAGCCTAACTCTTTTGTTCTTATTATCAAAAGCTTATATGAACCAAGCATGTTAAAAACCTCAACTCTTTCACATACTCGAGGTGGTATTGTCATCAATCACTAAAAATGGGGAGATTGAAAGCATCTACGCCCCTAGTTGGGTTTCGGTGATTAATGACAATATGTGATTACTATGACTAACGTGTGTTTTGCAGAGGCAATTAAGTTAGGCCATGGTAATAGAGATCGATTGGGCTATTATGGTGGTAATGCCCCTACGATGGAAATCATTTCGGTTTTCAAAGGATGGACGACAAGGCTAAGGATGGACTAGTTCTAAGTGTCGTTTGGTGTTGAAGAGACACTTAGAGTAGTTTAGGACTTTGTTTTCCTTTGGCCGTACTATTAAGGGGGTATGGACGGGTAGCTTAACCCAGGTGAGTCAAGTGGGTTAGGTGTGGTGCACACTTGCTAAACCTAGCACTAGGTAGCTCCTAAAACGCCCTTAGATCATTTGGAGCAAACTTCATTCACGTACGTTCGAAAGTTAAAAGTGAATGGAGGGTCAAATACTGACCAGACGCTGGCTTCGGTGTGACCGGACGCTGGCGTAGAGTCCGATTAGTTCATTTGATCAAGGTGAAGTCGTCTGGAAGTGACCGGATGTTGAGAGGTGAAGTGATCGAACGCTGAGGGCCAGTGTCTGGTCGACTCCAGTAAGGTTCCAGAGAGGGAAAATCACGACCGGACGCGTTCGGTCAGTGCTGATCGGACGCTATCCAGTGTTTGGTCACTATTTGATCACTGGAATTTGGGGTGAACTGACCGGTGCGTCCGATCAACATGACCGGAGCATCCAGTCACCCCGCAGAGGCACATAACGGTTCGTTTTTCAGCCCATGTTATAAATACTTCCTCCATTCATGTGTGGGGGTACTTTTGCTCATTTCAACAGCTGAGAAACACCTTTGAGAGTGCCAAGAAGAGCAAGATCCTAGTGAGGTGATTGAGATTTGAGAATCCCAAAGAGAGCCCTCATTAGTGAGATCAAGAGTAGCAAAGTGTGCATCCACCCTTCTCATTAGGCTTGTTGTGGTCAAGTGAGAGTACGTGCTTATTACTCTTGGTGATCGCCATCACCTAGACGGCTTGGTGGTGATTAGGAGCTTGGTGATCATCCGGCGGAGCTTGTGGATGACCCAACTCAAGTTGTGAGCGGTTGTGGGTGATTCACCGCGATGGAGTGTCAAAGAATCAACCCGTAGAGAGCACTTGATCCTTGCGCAGATCAAGGGGGAGCTACACCCTTGCGCGGGTGCTCCAACGAGGACTAGTGGGGAGTGGTGACTCTTCGATACCTCGACAAAACATCGCCGCGTTCCTCATTCTCTCTTTACTTTGAGCATTTACTTTGAACATTTACTTTGAGCAATTCAATACTTGTCTTTATATTCATAGAATTGTCATGCTAGAGTAGGATTGGAACTTAGGTTGCAAGACTTTTTGTGCGGTAGAACATTCGAAACACTTTCTAGGCACAAGGGGTTAATTGGGCTAACCGTTGGATTTAATTATTGCAAAGAAATTTAGAATTAGCCCAATTCACCTTCTCTCTTGGGCATCTTGATCCTTTCACCCCCCCACATGCCTCTGGGCATCGACAGTGTTGTGGGCGCCGGCTTTCACCGTACCGGATGAACATGGTAAAACCCCTTGCATGCCTCCAGGTATCAACGGTGTGGCAGGCGTCGACGTCTGCCATACCCAAAGAAGACAATACAACCTCCCAAGTGCATCTGACATTCAACAGTATTGTGGGCGCCTACCATCATCCTGTACCCACCGGCGTGTGCAACAAGACTTAGTAGCATACATGCTCTCTCACTCTCACTTGTAAGGCCACCCCCTTTATCTATAAAAGGGGGTGCGCTCTCTCCCAACAGATAGGTTGATTCAGATTCATTCAGATCGATCAAGTTCACTGGTTCACAACCACAGAACCGCCAGGTTCGAACCACAAGCACACGCTTGAACACTTAGCTCATAGCGGGGCTCCCGTCACTCTCGACCCTTCCGACCGAAGTCCGACCGGACCTCTTGTACCTCTTATCTTTCTCCTTCTCGTTTGTAACCCCACTACAAACTTAGAGCACCTAGACTCAGGAATAAAGTCACCGACCGACTTGAACTGGACGTAGGGCACGTTGCCTGAACCAGTATAAACCCTATGTCATTAAGTGCTAGGCCACCTCCAATCACAACGTACGACAAAACTACAAATATTTACTTGTTGGTCACTTTCTGCACCGACAGATCTAGTTTAATAAAATCTAGATTTATAAAAAAAATATCAATATTTATTTCTGTGTGCTATAAAAGTATTTATTCTGTAATTAATCTACTAATACTTATTAGCATCATAAATATTGTTTTTAAATAAGCTTAGTCTAACTTAAAATTGGTTGCAAGCTATGGCTAATCTACTAATACTTATTTAATATCACAAACACTATTTTTAAATAGACATAATCAACAAACTTGAAATTGTTCATTTGAAATTGGCTACAAGCTAAAAAGATTAATACTTCCTCCGTCCAGGAAAGAATACAACTATGGGATTCATGTCAGTCAAACTAGTTCAAGTTTAATCAAGTTTATAGTAAATAGTATTAACGCTTATGTCTCCAAATAAATTTATTATGAAAATATATCCTATAACGAATACAATGATACTTATTTTGTACCATGAATGTTAGTACTTTTTTATATAAATTTAGTCAAACTTTAAACTGTTTAACTTCTCGAAAAACGAGAATTATATTCTTTTATGGATGAAGGGAGTATACTAATACTTATTTAGTACCATAAATATTATTTTTAAATAAACCTAACCAAATTGGTTAACTTAAAGAGTGAGTCGTGCACTCCTTTTAAGAAGATGAAGGAGCTGAGGAAATACGTCTTTGCCAATGGCCACACAACACAATCGCTCGCGTCGCGATATAGGTCATCCTTACTGTTTGTTTGGATGTATATGTATTTACTGAAAGTAAAACTTGATTTAATTTTCATCTCAATCCACACCGACGTATATGAATTGAGACGTATACATATACACCGATACCTTTTAGGCCACGTACAAAACGCGGTGCTCACAGTGGACAAAAGGTAAGAGGATATATATACGGTACTCTCTCTATATATTTATAGAAACAGCCATGGTCATCCATACAGATGTCAGAGGAAGGCACAGCCGAAACACAGTTACCAACTTGGCTAGGTGTACGGCACTGACCCTACGATGTTACGACCCAGTGAAGGGCGGTCATGTGGCTAGCTTGCAAGTGAACAACTGGAGGATAGATAGATAACAACTGGAGGATAGATAGATAGACATTGAGTAAGTGCATGCTTCTTCTTTTGGAACATGCTAGGCCCCTGTTTTGTTTGTTTGGCCTAACAACGATACTATATTAAGACGTGGGTGGGTTTACAATGAGGAAATCTGTCCATTATTCTATGCTTAGAATAGCGAAAGCGAGAGGTGGTGTGCCTGCGCTTTCAGCTGCTCGTTCGTCTCTTTCAGTGAACGATGCTCCTTCATCACCACGTCCTTCTCCTGCGTATATATTTATAAACACAAAATTTTACACATACACCCATATATAACATGCCAATCCGTTGGTACACGAAAGGTACTTACTAGAGGTGGTGGGGGTGTTTGATCCTGTGACTAAAATTTAGAAGATATTACATAAAGATATTGTATAGGGGGTTTAGATACTAATAAAAAACAAATTACAAAATCCGTCAGTACTCTATGAGACGAATTTATTAAGTCTAATTAATCCGTTATTAGTACATATTTACTGTAGCAACATGTTGTCAAATCATGGGCTAATTAGGCTTAAAAGATACGTCGCGTAAATTAGTCGCAAACTGTATAATTAGTTTCGTAATTAATATATATTTAATACTCCATGTGTCAATATCTGATGGGACCACGAAGCATGAATCAAACACCAACGTAGCTAGCGTCAGATCTGAGCGCTCACCTTTTTCATGGTCTCGTTCTGTGACGACAAGTCTGCAACTTTCCTTGCCAGTTCATCTCGAATCGCCTAGAAACAAATAGCAAACCAAATTAAACCAGCGAGCTTGAATTTTAGCAAGGGAGTTGCTTTTTTGTTCTTGCATGCATGCACACTACTGGCGTGTAGCAGCTAGACTGAATTGTGAATTCTGCAGAGCTAGCTAGCACCGGATCATGGCGCGCGAAGATGGAGATGGGCATCACATCACCTGACGGCGGAGGATGGTCTGCCGCGCCGATTCCCGGTTGGCGAGCACACGCTGCAGCCGCTTCTCCTCCTTCTCCGCCTGAAATTGAAATCAATTGTTGCACCCAGATGATCGACGACCCATCAGATCGACAGCCGGCCGGCACAACCAATCGCACAACTAAAACTAACGGCAAGGACTAGTACGTCGCCGGCGGCTAGCTAGTTATTACCTCGGTGAGCATGTGCCGTGGCCTGGGCCCGTGATGAGCAGCACCGGGCGCCGGCGCCGGCGCCGACGGCGGGCGGCCGGCGCTGGAGCAGGACGGCGACTGCTTGACCCCGACCCTGCCGAGCTGGAGGCTCAGCCTCGTGCTCGACATCTCCTCGTCGTCGGTCATCTCCTGGGGCGTGTGCAGCCGCGCCGTCGCCTGCGCCTGCACGGCATTACTGCCTGCAGCCATGTCGGCCAGCGCCAGCGCCGTGCCGAGCTCGACGTCGGGCGTGATGCCCCGCCGGCATTGCCGCTGCCCGTCGCCGCCGCCGTCGGACATGGGATCCTACTAGCACCCGAAGAAGGGCAGCGTCGGTGGGTGGGATGGTGCCAGTCGTGTACGGGGCGGGAGGGGTCGCGGTCGCGCTCATCTGATATACGAGTACTCCTACTCCTCCCTCCGGGGCGCGCGGCGTCTGGCTGGCCCGTGCCGCGCCGCCACGTCGCGGGCGCCACAGGACGTGCCCGGGGCGGGTACGCGTGGACGGAGAGGATCAGAGGACACGTGGGGTGCCTAGCTCTGCCTCCTCGTGCGCGCATGCAGGGAGCGGGGGGATAGAAATTACACGATCTACCGTATATACTGATATTTAAAGATAAATAGCAAGCCTTAAAACATGGGCTAATAAGGAATTTAGAGATAGAAGGAGAGATATTCGGAGATACAAACCGTCGGGTTTGAAGGGAGAGAAGGAAGACATGCCGTCAGTGCAGTGTCCGGGCGGCGGTGTCGAACGGCGTGGTGGAGGCGCTGTCACAGAGGTGGCGGTGAAGCTGGTGGCGGTACTTCTCGTCGCTGGCAGCGCCCCCTCTCTAGATCGGCTGGGGTTAGGAGTGTAGGTGGGGTTTCTGGCGGCGCAGGTGAACCTCGTGCCTTGTGCCCCGGCCCCTAACTCCCTTTTTATGGCGCTGTACGACGGAGGCCCACCAACCATAGTTAAGGTTGGACGTCCCCGATCAGGGCGCGGATCAAGGCCCAATTGGCCATTAGGCCAACTAGTGGGATGAATCTAACATTCTCCCCCTTGATCTCACCTTATGACTTAAACTTAACTTACTTATTTTATCTTGTTTCTATTCCACCATAGATCAGTACATAGAGCGTGCCTCATCATCATGGTCAGTTGTCATTAGATTAAACAGCTATAATGCATCTCTCTGTTTTGAAATAGATTCTCAACTAGACCCTTATTGTCCAGGAATCATAGGCTTTCCTTTAAATTCATGTCGGCTAAGTATTCTCTGAACACGTTGGGTGGTAAGCCTTTTGTAAGCGGATCCACGAGCATCTTTTCTGTTCTTATATGATCAAGACTAATTATATGATTCTGGACTTTATCTTTCACAACATAATACTTTATGTCAACGTATTTGGCAGCACCACTTGATTTATTGTTGTGAGCATAACATACTGCTGGATTATTATCGCAGTATAACTTGAGTGGCTTATGTATGTCGTCTACCACTTTCAACCCGGGCATGAATTTCTTCAGCCAATTCACCTGCCATGTGGCCTCATAACATGCTACAAACTCGGTATACATTGTGGACGATGTAGTGACGGTGTGCTTTGAGCTTTTCCACGATATAGCTCCTCCTGCGAGAGTGAATATGTATCCTGACGTGGACTTTCTGTCATCTCCCGCATAATACGAATCTGTGTCCCCTTCTATGTGCAGGGAATCAAATCTTCCATCTTCTGTACGTTAGCATGAGACCCTTCGTGCCTTGCAGGTAACGTAAAATTTTCTTTACTAATTTCCAGTGTTCTGTTCCTAAATTACTCTGATATCTGCCAAGTAACCCAATAACAAATGCTAAGTCAGGGCGAGTACATACTTGAGCCTACTGTAAACTTTCAACAGCTGAACTATATGGAACCGCTTTCATTTGATCAATCTCATATTGATTCCTAGGATATTGAAATTCCCCATATCTATCGCCCTTGACTAAGGGAGCAGGTGAAGACTTATAATTTTGCATACTGTATTTCTTTAAAACTTTTTCTAAGTATGCCTTTTGTGATAATCCTAAAATCCCTTTTTCTCTATCTCGGTGAATCTCTATTTCTAGGACGAAGGAAGCTTCACCGAGATCCTTCATATCAAACTTCGAGGACAAGAACTTCTTTGTTTCTAGTAGATTAATAACATCACTGCTAGTGAGCAAGATGTCATCCACATACAAGACTAGAAAAATGTATTTTCCATTCTTGAACTTTGCATAAACGTAACTGTCCTCTATATTTTCTTGAAATCTAAACTTTCTTATTGTACTATCAAACTTCAAATACCATTGTCTTGAAGCTTGTTTTAATCCGTAAATGGATTTCTTTAGGAGATATCCCATACGTTCTTTTCCTTCCATAACAAAATCTTTCGGTTGTGCCATGTAAACATTTTCCTTCAGATCCCCGTTTAGGAACATCGTCTTTACATCCATCTGATGTAATTCTAAATCGTAATGTGCTACAAGCGTCATTATGATTCTAGAAGAATTCTTACATGAGACTGGAGAAAATATCCTATTATAATCTATACCTTCTCTTTGCGTGAAGCCTTTCGTCACAAGTCACGCTTTGAATCTTTCTATATTCCCTTTGGAGTCATGTTTAGTTTTGTAGACCAATTTACAGCCTACTATCTTGGCTCCTTTAGGAATTATTTCTAAGTCCTAAACACCGTTGGTTTTCATTGATTTCATTTCATCTTACATGACTTCAAGCCACTTGGATGAGTGAGTGCTTCTCATGGCTTCTTCAAATGAGGTGGGATCATCCTCTATTTAAACTTCCTCATATTCATAAACTTCGTAGTCATCAGGAATGACTGATCTCCTGACTCTTTGAGACCTTCTAGGGGCCTCGTTAGATGACGCTTGTTCTATATGAGGCTGTTGTTGCTCTCCCTCATGTGTAACAACGGGTTCTTGGGGATCCTAAAAGACAGGTTCCTCATGTTTATTCATTGTTGCCATAGGAGAACTAACAACAGGTGTTGTTACTATAGTGTCTTGCACTGTTGGTACAGCAACAACAGGTAGCGTGAAGAATAGCTCCTGAACCATAGGAGTGGGCACGTATATCCGCTTCTCTTCAAAACTAATTTCTCGCGCTACCATGCTCCCCCCGATCATATCATCCTCGAAGAAGACAACATGTCTTGTTTCTACAAACTTTGTTTGTCTATTAGGACAATAGAAGCGATAACCTTTTGACTTTTCTGGATAGCCAATAAAATGGCAACTGATTGTCTTGGAGTCTAGCTTCCCTATATTTAGGTTAAAGACTTTAGCCTCAGCTGGACAACCCCACACACTTAAATAGTTAAGTGAATTCCTTTCCTGTCCATAACTCATACGGTGTTTTGAGCACTGACTTGTTTGGCACTCGATTAAGAATATGAATGGCAGTTTTTAACGCCTCCATCCATAAATTTATCGGTAGAGTAGAGTAACTTATCATGCTTCTCACCATATCCATTAAGATACGGTTGCGTCTTTCAGCTACTCTGTTTTGCTGAGGCTCGCCCGGTGTAGAATACTGGACAACTATGCCATTTTCCTGTAAGAACCTTGCAAAAGGTCTAGGAACTTGGCCATATGAGGTGTGTCGACCATAGTACTCTCCCCCACGGTCGGATCTTACTACCTTAATCTTTAAGTTGTGCTGATTTTCTACTTCAGCCTTAAATATCTTAAATTTATCCAACGCTTCCGATCTTTCCTTAATTGAATAAATATAGCCAAAACGAGAATAATCATCTGTGAATGTTATAAATGAATCATAACCATCCACACTTTTCACAGGAAAAGGACCACAGATGTCTGTGTGAACTATTTCTAAAATTCTTGCGCTTCGTTTGACATCTTTCTTTATTTTCTTAACGTACTTTCCTTTTATGCAATCAATGCATTGCTCTAAATCTAAAAATTCTAAAGGCGGAAGAATTGATTTCTTAATCAATCCCTCTATTCTTTCCCTCGAAATATGGCCTAAATGACAATGCCATAATTTCGAAGATACATCATGCACTCTCTTTCGCTTATTTGTTGCACTCATAGACGAGGAAGCATTCTCAAGTTACTGCCCAAGTTCTTCTAAAGTTTGAATTGTCCCCTTTGGAATGCAGAACTGCAGACATTTTTTTTGTTTTCTGCTTTTTCTATAAAAGAATAAACTAATTTCTGTAAAATTGCCATACGATTTCATCAAAATTCATGGATTCCAAGAGAGCCCTAGACCAGAATTGAAAAAAAAAAGGATGTGCTTGATAACACATTCTCTTCTTTGAGCTAACTTATGCTGTGGGTTCACATGCTCTCCGGTAAACATTACGACCAACGAGCATTACAAGCTTCTCATCCAACAACCAAATTCGTCCCTTGTAAAAGTTTGATACCTACAAACTGTGCATGAATTTGTAAGGAAGTCACATGATATGTAGATGAGCAATACTCCTATCTTCCTACCAGGAAATATCCTTGCGGCAACACAAGATGCCAAGACGTTTCTAACACCTCAGCAGAGGACCACAGTCAATAGCAACAACACCGGCAAACAGAAAGATTCCATGACAGACACACAGATCACAGATCTCACATGAAAGTCATGGCCAACAAGAAGTGCATAAGACTGTCTCCAACAACCTCGACCCAAAATAAAAAAACTCATTCGTTCTTTGAATAGCGCTAAAGCAAATGGTTCAATATCTATTTTTGGTTTTCTCCAACAACAAGAATTAAAAGACAAACCTTTCTACAAATTGGTCTCCAGGAGAGAGAATATTCAGATTTAGGTTATGCCTCTCCTGACAAAAAAAAATAGGTCTTCCATATAGGTACTCTGTTGGAGGTTATAGATATTGTGTTGGAGACTCATTTTAGATTTGGGTTCTACAATAGGATTTCCTGCTGCAGACAGTGAATTCCCAGATGGGCCTCCATTCTTCCCTTTCAAAAGCATTCATTCCGAAATTGATACACGTGTACAATCTTAAAAATTAACCGTCATGTTCATAATGCCTGATCGCCATCACTAGATTATACACTTTACAGCAACAGTGATCATTTTGGGTATGATTGTCGCAATCATACAGTACAACAAAAGCTCAGTAAATGGAGCTTAACTACAAATACAAAATACATGGGGAAAAAACTAGAAAGCTGAGCAGTTGTGTGCACACGTAGCACATGAGCCATACAAGGCTCAGAATTGCAACCACCAAGGTATGGGCGTGTATGGTCATGAAGCAGCATATCTCATGCAGATATTCCCACACATGAAGATGAGATCATCACATTGGCCATGTTCGGCTTACCCATATTCGGCTTCTTTTTTCAGCCGGAACAGTGTTTTTCTCTCACAACAATTCAACAAAAACAGTGTTTTTCAGCCAGTTTCAGACCAGCGAATGGGGCCAACCCCCCCCCCCCCACCCCAAAAAAAAAAAAAACAAATCTGAAACACACTAGGAAGTTGGAGATCTATGAGATTGCATGGGCAAACCATTTCATTGGGCCTGGGCCGTGGTCCCCCCCAAAGTTCCATACAGAGCCTTTTAAATTCTGATGATAACAGGATGAAAGCATCCAAGGCTATTATTCTGTACCAAAGGATGAGCTGGACCAATTCAAATTGAAACTATGAGCTGGACACCCCATATGCTCATCAAATAATTTGAGGTAGTCATCCCAGTACAGAATGGATGATACATTGCATATTCAGAACAGTTGGGTTCATAATGTAAAGCCAACAGGGCAAAGAAATTGATAAGCATAGTTGCACGACGGGCTCGAATAAAGGGAGATTAGCAGTGGACCAAATCTTGCAAAGCTATTATGAATGGTTAAACATAAAGGCAGTATCACTTTCAGGTCGGCGTCAATTCCATGAACCACCAAATCATGAGCAATACTGTTCTCGTGATCATGATATCTGAGAACTGAAATGCCCAGTCAAGTATATTCATAAAAGAACATGCAATTGAACCCACTCCAAATAGATTATACATTTCGCAATACATCCATCAAAGCGGCAAGTGCAAAACAGCCAAACAAGTAAAGCTGTTGATTTTAATCTTCAATACTGTTGTTGATTGTTATGCTTATTTCTGTATTCACTAAAGATGCCCATTTTATTTCACTAAATTTCAATAGCGTGACTTTGTCATCATGTTGGAATAGTCTTCTGTCATTGTGTTAGAATAATCTTCTGCTACAGCATTACCCAATAAAATAAGATATTATTCAGGAGCCTCGGCACAAGTGAATCATGCAAACACTCAATAATTTGTTGGTGGCAACATGTCATTTTCAGGAATCTAACAAACTCTATTGTACTCACTAGTAAGAATTGTCTTAACACAAGCAACTTTTTGTTAATGTACTATCACCATTGATTGGCATAAGGTTTTGAAATGTACCAAGCAAACAACTTTATCACACAGGACACAACAGCAAATGCATGTTAGCTGTATCTTGATTGAGATAATCCAAGGACATTGCACACTTTGAATCTCTGAACAATCCATCACTGCGTTTAAACTATGGGACCATTTCATAAGTAGCACCATAGTTGCTGAGTTGCACAATGGTGGTCCTTGCACCTGAATTAGAGGGTAATGGATGCTGGGAATAAAATTAGGGTATGAACCCTTCTCAATCAACAAACGTTGTTCCACTACCAACTTAATCTTTTTGACCTTGCACCAACTATTGCTGAAAAGGACTACCAACTATTCTTATTTTATTTTATGCATTTTTAAGATACAGATTTTTTTTAAAGAGATAAATATATCTCTATCAATTCATCACATTTCACCATGAAGTTATTTATCTATAACCTATATATGAACACGATCAATGCTTAACAAATGAAGTCTGAAACAAAGCTAGCAACCAAGTTCACATTCATTTTCAGCTTTTAGTGTGACTATGCTCGACATGAATAAAACTGAATGGAACTAGCTGACATACGACATAGCACTGCATGACCAATTTTTATATGCTCTAAAACAGGGCAAGAAAAAAGTTTGCATCTCAAAGGTACATATTACCATTATTCAGCTGAATTTTCAACATCAAAAGCTAGGAATGGAAACAGGCAATAGAAACAGACCTACTTTAATTACAAGGTTATTGTCAGAAAAAGGGAACTAAACAAAATCCAAGTATAGATTAACAAAGCAAATAATGGTATCCTTCCAGATTCAACAATTTCAGATATTAATGGTCAGTTAAGAATTACAGATATGAATCTACTAGCGTTTTTGACATCCATTCTGTGCATAAATCACTCCAAGAAGCTCCCAATGCAGGCATTATTAGCAAGTAACAAGACACGACAAGCATAGAACTGGGCATGATTTATGAGAAACCACCTCTCTTAGCCCTCTTGTAAACACACAGCATACGGATTGGAACAAATATAAGGGCCAAAATTTCCATATATATGTGATGGATCAACACGGTAATCATGTCCTCGTTCGTTCACCTCAACTCACCTCATGTTTTCCATCCCCTCTCTCGTCAGGGGAAGGAAGGAAACAAAGTAGCCGGACCACAAACACATCGGGAAACAAAATCGCGAGAAAAACAAAATGGTCAAAACTTTATCACGAAAGCGACGTGACGACTCGCCTACGCCTCAGTCGAGGAAGCCAGTGCGGCGCAGGACGGCGTTGCGGACGCGGCGGAGGTCGCGGCCCTTAAGCGTCCTCCCGGCGCCCTCAAGCACCGAGCTGTGCGCCGCGGCGGCGCGGCGCGCGACGATCTCGTGCGGGTGGACCACGGCGTCCTCCGCGCTGCCGCCCGCCCCCGCGACGGCGTGGGCCCACCTCCCCCTCCGCGCGGGCTCCGACTGTATCCGCACCGGCGCCGACCTCGCCGCCTCGGCGATCTCCGGGACGGGGCGCGCGGCGGATCGGGCGGACCCCCCCCGACCCCGACCCCGCCCGCGCCGACCACGGTCGCGGCGCGCTTCTTCTTCTTGCCCTCGTCCTCCGGGAGCGCCGCGAGGAGGCCGAGCCCTACCGCGGACGGGGTGGCCGTCCAGAGCACGTCGAGCTCGAGGAGGTCGCCGTCGGCGCCCGCCGCGGCCGCGGCGTGGGTCGGGACGGGGAGCGGTGGGCGGGACGACAGCAGGAGGCGGTCCATCGCGTCTGCTTCTGCTCCGGGGATCACCAGTGCGGCGGATCTCCGGCGACGCGGCGTCGCTCCGGCATGGGAGGTGGAGGCGGGCTGGGAGTGCGCGAACGAGGGACACGCGACACCGGCGAGGAGGGGAGGGGAGGGGAGGCGGGCGCCGTGGCGGACCGGGTGCTTTGGGCTTACAGGGAGGAGGGCAAGTAGTTTTCCGCTGTTTTGCACCTTGGCCCTTTAGCTTCTGCTGAATCAAATTCTCGTACCGCGGCCGCTTTTGCCTTTTTGACCAAAACTGTATCGTGGGCTGTTGTGCATGGGCTGAAAACGGTTTGGCCCACGTGTTGTCGCCAAGAGAGGCCCATTTAAAGATTTACGCTACGTGACTGCCCAGTCAAACAACGGACCGAAGGAAAGTAGGAGCCCTAACGAATTCAGCGAGTCGGGCGCAGGCAAAACAGGAAGAAATCATGAATAATAAAAAACAAAGGAAGAAATCAGTTTAAATTCCTGCAAGTTTGTTTCATTTATCCTAGGGTAATCGCGTGATGGGCATCTGCTTCAGCAGCAGGCGACGCGCCACGCCGCCGCCGTCGATGAAGTCATGGTCGTCGGACCTCCCTCTGGAGCTGGCCGGCGTCGTGCTCCGATGGCTGCCGTCGCACGCCGACCGCGTCCGCTTCGACGCCGTCTGCCGGCACTGGCGCGTCGCCGCGCAGCAGCAGCGCCCGCTGGTCCCGCCGCCGCTGCCGTGGATCAGCTTCAACAACGACCGGTTCCAGAGCCTCTGCGACGGTGAGCAGCACGCCCTCAGGCGGTGGGGCCCCGGCTATGTGCTCCGCTGCTACAGCAGCTTCAGCGGGTGGATCCTACTCGAGATGGATGACCCGACGCGCTCGTGCTTCCTACGGAACCCATTCTCCGGCGAGTCGATGATGTTAGGTCGTGGGTGTACCTCTCTGTAACCGTAGATCCGGGAAGGTTCCTCACCTTTCTCTGTTGAGGCGCATCGACAAGCGTGGACGCCGGTGCCGCGGTGTAGTAGACGTCGTAGTGGCGAGGAGGTGAAGTCCAGTGGCCCGGTGTAGACCTGCAGGGGCAACGGCGGTGCGGTAGGACATCCCGTCGCTGGCAGCACTTCTTTAGGATCGGATTAGGGTTTTCTGTAGGTGAGATGGCGGCTCCAGTGAACCTCGTCCCCCGAGTCTAGATCCCCACCTTACCTTTTATACGTGCTGTGCGACAGGGGCCCACCAACCGTATTAGGGTTGGGCGCCCCCGATCAGGGCGCAGAGGCAAGGGCCCAATAGGCCGTTGGGCCTATTGGTGGAGATCAACTAACATTCTCCCCCTTGATCTCAATCCATCTTTCAATTTCATATCATTTACTTTTGTTCATTCCATTACAGATTAGCGCATAGAGCATGTCTCATCGTCACGGTCCATTGCCGATAGACTTAATAGCTACAACACACTACTCTGTTCTGAAATAGATACTTATCTTTGGGCCTTCTTTTGTTCAGGAATTTTAGGTTTTCCCTTAAACCCATGCTAGCTACATGTTCTCTGAACACCATGTTCTCTGAACATGTTGGGTGGTAAGCCTTTTGTAAGCGGATCCGCGAGCATCCTTTCTATACTTATATGCTCAAGATTTATGACTTGATCCCGGACTTTATCTTTCACAACATAATACTCTATGTCAATGTGTTTGGCAGCACCACTTGACTTATGTTGTGAGTATACTGTACTGTCTGATTATTATCGTAGTATCACTTAAGTGGTCTATAGATGTCATCAACCACCTTCAAACCGGGTATGAACTTCTTTAGCCAGTTCACCTGCCCGTTGCCTCATAACACGCTACAAACTGTCATACATTGTGGACGATGTAGTCACAATTTGCTTTGAGCTTTTCCATGAAATAGCTCCCCTTTGCGAGATGATAGAAAATCCACGTCTGGATATGTATTCACTCTCGCATAATCAGAATCTGAATATCCCACTATGTGGAGTCAATCAGATCTTCTATACGTCATCATGAGGCCTTTCAGTTCCTTGCAAATAACGCAAGACTTTCTTTATCAATTTTAGTATTCTGTTCTAGAATTGCTCTAGAATCTGCCAAGTAAAAACCCGGTAACAAATGCCAAGTCAGGGCGCGTACATACTTGAGCATGTTGCAAGCTTCCGACAGCTGAAGCATATGGAACCCCTTTCACTTTATCGATTTCATATTGGTTCCTGGGGCATTGAAAATCCCCATATCTGTCGCCCTTGACTATAGGAGCAGGTGAGGGACTATATTTGTGCATACTGAATTTCTTTAAGATCTTTTCTATGTATGCCTTTTGTGACAGTCCTAATACCCCTTTTCTTCTATCTCGGTGAATCTCGATCTCCTAGAACGAACTGAGACTTCACCAAGATCTTTCATATCAAGTTTTGAGGACAAAACTTCTTTGTCTCCTGTAGTAGACTGACATCACTACCAGCAAGTAAGATATCATCCACATACAAGACAAGGAAGATAAACTTCCCATTCTTAAACTTTATATAGACACAATTGTCCTCTACATTCTCTTTAAACCCAAAATTCTTTATTGTCTGATCAAACTTCAAGCACCACTGTCTTGAAGCTTATTTTAATCTATAAATGGATTTCTTTATGCGGTATCCCATACGTTCTTTTCCTTCCATGACAAAACATTTTGGTTGTGCCATGTAAACATTTTCCTCCAAGTCCCTATTGAGGAATGTCGTCTTTACATCCATATGATGTAATTCTAAAACGTAATGTGCCACTAATGCCATTATGATTCTGAAGGAAACTTTACATGAGACTAGAGAAAATGTCTCATTGTAATCAATTCCTTCTCTTTGCATAAAGCCTTTTGCCACAAGTCATGCTTTATATCTCTCAAGTCACGTTTTATATCTTTCTATATTCCCTTGAGAGTCAAGTTTTGTTCTGTAGACCCATTTACAGCCTACTGTTTTGGCTCCTTTAGGAATTTTTTTCAAGTCCTAAACTTTATTGGCATTCATTGATTTTATTTCATCTTCCATGGCCTCAAGCCACTTTGATGAATGATCACTTCTCATGGCTTCTTCAAATGAGGTGGGATCATCCTCCATTTGAAATTCCTTAGTGTTGTACACTTCATAATCAGCAGGAATAACTGATTTACTAACTCTTTGAGACCTTCTAGGGGCCTCCACATTTGGCACATCTTCTGTTTGAGGCTGTTGTTGCTCCCCTTCATGTGTGGCAATAGGTTCTATAGGATCCTGAAGAATAGGTTCCTCATTTTCATTCATTGTTGCCACAGGCGGAATAACAACAGGTGACACCATAGTATATTGCACTTTCGGTGCAGCGACAACATGTAGTGAGAAAATTGGCTCATGAATCATTGGAGTGGGCGCATACACCTGCTTCACTTCAAGGTTAATTTCTCGAGCTACCATGCTCTCCCTCATCTTTTCATCCTCTAGGAAAACAGCGTGTCTTGTTTCTACAAACTTTGTATGTCTCTCTGGACAGTAGAAAACGAAAAACTTTTGACTTTTTTTTGGTAGCCAAACAAATAGCAACTTACTATTTTGGGATCTAACTTCCCAATATTTGGGTTAAATACTTTAGCCTCAGCAGGGCTCCCCCACACACTTAAGTGTTTAGTGAGGGTACTCTTCTTGTCCACAACTCATACGGTGTTTTGGGCATCGACTTACTTTGTACTCTATTGAGAATATGAATGTCGGTTTTTAACGCCTCAATTCACAGGCTCAACTGTAAGGTGGAGTAACTTATCATACTGCCCACCATATCCATCAGGGTACGATTGATTCTTTTAGCTACTCTATTCTGCTGAGGTTCGCCCGGTGTAGAATACTAGGCTACTATGCCATTCATTTAGGGTATGTCGACCATAGTACTCCCCCACGGTTAGACCTGACTATCTTAATATTTAATATCTTAAAATTATCCAATGCTTCTGTTCTTTCTTTGATTGGATAAATGTAGCCATAATGGGAGTAATCATTTGTGAATGTTATGAACGAATCATAACCATCCACACTCTTTACAGAAAAATGACCACAGATGTCTATGTGAATAATCTATAAAATTCCTACGCTTCGTTTGTCATCTTTCTTTATTTTCTTTACATACTTTCCTTTTATGCATTCTCTGCATTGTTCTAAATCTGAGAGCTCTAATGGAGGAAGAATATCACTCTTAACTAGTCTTTCTATTCTCCCCCTCCAAATATGGCCTGAACGATAGTGCCATAATTTCGACAACGCATCGTGAGCTCTCTTATGCCACCATTTCCAGAGTAACACTCTATCACCAGCTGCTTTATTAGTTGGGTAGCACATGTCTTTAAAGAGCTAGTGAGCCGACTCTTTATTCTATCGAGGTACTCGGTGACCGTGTCACACTCTGGGATTAAGCCCACAATTGTAGGTTCAATCATGTTCTTTATCACAACCAAACATTTCTTATTGACAGTGACACACTTCCTATGCTCAAAAGTCATAGGACTTCTTTTAGGATTCAAAATCCCTCTATTTAGTTGTCCAAGCGGCATTATTCTCTTTTGTCTCCCTCACCGGTGCCATAAACTCAGTGGAACACGGTGAGGTGACTACCCAGTCCACCTTAGATAAGATGAAAACTAGGTCAAAACTTTTCTTAACATAAAAATAACACCATTTGCATGCCTTGATTCCAACGTTGGTCAAAATCAAAACATACAATTATTCTTATACACTAATTCTACATCACCGTTGGGCAAAAATAGAATTAATGTATAACTCATTAACTTTCACAACTGTTCTTATACACTAATTCTACATCACCGTTGGGTAAGAAATAGAATTAATGCATAAATCATTAACTTTGACAACTGTTCTTACACACTAATTCTACATCATCGTTGGGCAAAAGTAGAATTAATGCATAAATCATTAAAATTTACAACTTTTCTTATACACTAATTCTACATCACCGTTGGGCAGAAGTAGAATTAATGCATAAATCATTAAAATTATGATATTGTTATTAACAACGTTGGTCAGAAAATAACAACATCATAATCATGTTAAATCTCCTTTTCTCCAATTAAATACCACATTGGTTCAAAATAACTGGAGTATAAACAACTTTTCTTTAGGCTGTGGAAAAACTCTCTTTTTCTTGAATTTTACCCACATGAAAATTGCTTTTCTATCTCCTTTAATCCATTAATCAATTTCTAGGAAATAAACCTTTACTGGAAAACCTTTCTTTTTCTCCAGTTAAATATCACGTCGGTTCAAAATCACTGGAGAATATACTTTTTCTTTAGCAGCGGAAAACGTATACTCAATTTCTTGAATTTTATCCCACAGGGAAAAATTACTTTTCTATTTTTCTTTTGAGCCAATTTGCATTTTCAATTTTCCAGGAAAAGAAAAAACAAAACTGGACTCTTGTTCTTCCTGTGTCGGCCCAAACCGGTCAAAACCGGCTCGGCCCATCTGTCCGCACGCGCACAGGCCGCAACCTGGGCCTAGGCCGGCAAAGTGCCGCGGCGCGCTCGCGCCCGCCTGGGCCGGCGACGGCCCGATCAATCTCGGTCGTCCGCGCCGATCCAACGGTCGAGCGTCAATTTCGGGCGGTATAAAAACCCGCCGACGCCGGGTTCCTTAGAAACCCTAGTTCATTTTTCCCTTCCCACTCTCTCTCTTCGCTCTCTCAGCCGCAACGGCTCCCCTCTTCACTTCTCCTCAGTGCAAGGACAGGAGCCACCAAGAGCGAGACGACGAGCGAGCGGACGGTGGAGCGAGGCAGCCATGGCGCCGTCGCCGGCCCCCTCGCCGGCGCGAGTGCTCCCCGACGGGTGAGCACGCCACCGTCGAGCGGCCTGGCTGCGGCACCCCCTTGGCCGAGCCCGGCGAACAGCCCGCCCCCGGCTCGGCCCTTCTTCTCCGGCGCCGACGAAGGGCCATCCCGACGCACGGCGAGGTTTATCCCGTCCCCTTTCCCCTTCTCTTTCTCCGATTTGGATTGATCTCTGTTTTCCGAACCGGAGGTGGGGATTAGGGTTAGGGTTTCTTTGATTCCTTTTCTTTCTTTTGATTCGACCGATTCGGTTTTCCTCTTTGGAGTTCATCCGAATCAGGATCTAGGGTTAGGGTTTGTGTGCCGACCCCTGTTCTTTTTCTCTTCTTTGGATTTTTCTTTTCTTTGATTTCTTTTCTTTTCGGATTTGATTCCGATTGGGATGGGGATGAAATTGGGGTTAGGTCTTAGGGTTCGGCCAAATCCGAACCCACTCTTCTTCTTCTCCGAGCTTTCTGCGCGGGTTAGGGTTAGGGTTCTTGAGATCCTTTTCCCCTTTCTCTTCTCTGATCCGAACACAGGATCTTTTCTGTTCTTGTCGTGCGCCGGTGAGAATGGCGGTGCGACATCTCTTCCCCGCGCGGTGGCGGTGGTGACCGGGGTTCCAGTGACGTCCACCACCCCCGGTCCCTTTTTGCTTTGCTTTTACCCGGTTAGGGTTAGGGTTACACAGAGGCAACCTGGCTCTGGTACCATTGTTAGTATCGATGGTGTACCTCTTTGTAACCGTAGATCCGGGAAGGTTCCTCGCCTTTCTCTGTTGAGGCGCATCAGCAAGCGTGGACGCTGATGCCGCGGTGTAGTAGACGTCGTAGTGGCGAGGAGGTGAAGTCCAGTGGCCCGGTGTAGACCTGCAGGGGCGACGGTGGTGCGGTAGGACATCCCGTCGCTAGCAGCACTTCTTTAGGATAGGATTAGGGTTTTCTGTAGGTGGGATGGCGGCTCCAGTGAACCTCGTCCCCCGAGCCTAGATCCCCACCTTACCTTTTATACGTGCTGTGCGACAGGGGCCCACCAACCGTATTAGGGTTGGGCGCCCCCGATCAGGGCGCAGAGGCAAGGGCCCAATAGGCCGTTGGGCCTATTGGTGGAGATCAACTAACAGATGAAGCTGCCATCGCTGTCGTTCTAGCAGGAGGAGCAACGGTTCGGCGACCCGTACGCCCGGTACAGGAACCGCTCTACGTTCCGCAAAGTCGTCTCGGCAGGCACGCGCAGCGGGCTCATCGTGCCGCGCTGTTCAAACCCAGCATGCGAGAGAACCCCAAGACCATCGGGATCTTCCTGCCGGTCACCGGCGCGTCGTGGGCGCTGCACACCCGCCACAACGACGGGCCCGACGGCGGCATGCGGTACGAGGGCGTCGCCTTCTTCCACGGGAAGCTCTACGCCCTCGACAACCGAGGGAGCCTCTACGTGTTCGAACTCGCAACCGATGACGACGACAGCAGCGACGACGGGAGCAGCATGCCGAATAAAAGTGGCCCAGCAGGCGCCGTGGATGGAGGAGCCAGAGCCAGCCCTCGCGGCGGGGAAGATGGTCCGCTGGAGCATTCTATAGGAAGACAACGCCGTCGGCGGAGCACTCGAACAACGACAACGGCGACACGTGAGCATGGTTGAAGGTGATGTCGACCGGCGCGTTGGAGGACCAGACGCTGTTCGTGAGCCGGAGCTGCTCGGTCGCCCTCTCCGTGTCTGGTTATAGGTACGCCTGCGCGGACGTGCGAGGGGGCCGCGTGTTCTACCTAGAGGATGAAGGGTCCTCCGGCAACGCCAGGTACCTCACGTACATGGGGTTCGGGCGGAAGTGGAGCCTTCGCGTCTGCGGCATGTACGACCTACAGCCGTGGGACCGGACAGCGGGCTGGACCCGACTCTCGGACGGTGGGCGGAGGATGATGGTGAACGGATGGAGTTCGTGCCGTTTGAGGTGTGGTTTTTGCCGCATGCGTGCAGCTAGTGCGATCGAGGTGACTCGTTCGGAAATTTTCGTGAAAAAATGTGATGCGCACTGCTGCGTTTGGGAAGCGGGATGTATCCGTGGAACTTTTTGGCTAGTTGCTCGATGGTTGAAACAAATATACTCCCTCCGTCTCAAATTATAAGTTATTTCAAGAATTTTAGAGAGTCAAAACATCTCAAGTTTAACCAAATTTATACGATAAGATAATAACATTTATAAGTCCAACTAAGGGCGTGTTTGGCATGGCTCTGGAGCTGAACTCCAGCGACTCCAGTCAATTTTCCAGCCAAACACCCCAGCTCTAAAACTCCACGAAGTTGCCAACTCCATGGAGCTATAGTGCAAATGGGGGTGGAGTTTTGGAGCACCTCTTTTGCAGCTCCAAAACCATCCAATATGAACCTCCTCGTGGAGTTGATGGGTAATTACCCACCAATGCCACTGGTTACATAGAAAACGGTTCGTTCTTTCTATTCTCCGTCTCCTTCCCGACGCAACCCCCTGGCAGGAGCACATAAAACGGTACCGCACGGACGCGCCTGGCCCTGGCAGGAGCACGCCATCCCGCACCCGACCTCCTTCCACCCGTCCTCGCTGCAGCGCCTCCGGTCCTAGATCGCCCACGCGTACCGCTCCCGTCGCGCTGCGCTCATGCTCTACGCCGGCGGCGTCTCTAGGCTGTCCAGGCCCAACATCCGGGAGGAGCGGCTTGGCCCAACGCCCACGACGGCCAAGCACTGGCCTCGAGACCCAGCCGTGCGCCGCCGCTTGGTCGCCTGCAGCCGCTGGGAGCGAGGTGCGGCCCGTGCCGGCCGCTGGCCCGCGCCGCCACAACCCCGTCCTGCTCTCATCCCAGTCGCCGCTGACTCGCGTAGCCACAGCCCCGTCCTGCTCTCAACCGGCCAGCACCGCCACGTCTCGTGCGAAGCTCCACCAGATTCAAGCGCAACCGGCATTCTGACGAAGAAGAAGATAGGGTGGAGAGGCTGACATGTGGGGACGTGAGTTGGGGGTAACAATGGCAATTCATCCTAAAAGTTGTCTTTTTGGAGCTGAAGGTACCCTCCCAGCCAAACACCCCCATCAGACAGTTCCAACTCCACCCAGAGCTGGCTCCACCTGGAGTTCTGGAGTGGAGCAGCTCTACCCAGAGTTGGAGCCATGCCAAACACCCCCTAAGTATCATTAAATTGTTCATCAATTATATTTTTATAGTATACCTGTTTGATGTCATAAATCTTTATAACTCTCTCTATAATTTTAGTCAAATTTGAGATACTTTGACTCTCCAAGATTCTTGGAATACCTTATAATTTGGAACGAAGGGAGTACATATCTATCATAAGTTGGCCATTAACTGTTTATTTATATACGTGCGTGGTCAGGCCGTGAAGGTGAACGGGAAAAAGGGGTAAAAGATTGCAAACAAAAAGAAATCGTGGTAGGAAGAGGCAACGTGAAGGTGAATGGAAAAAAAGGGTAAAGGTGATTTAAAAAGAAAAGAAATTGTGGAAGGAGGAGGGCAACGTTAAGGTGAATGGAAAAAAAAAGGGTAAAGGTGATTTAAAAAGAAAAGAATTTGTGGAAGGAGGTGGGGTAAAGGTTGAATGAAAAAAAGAAAAGAAAATCGTGCAAGGAAGAGGCAAAAAACAACATGAAGGTGAATGAAAAAAAAGGTGATTTAAAAAGAAAAGAAATTGTGGAAGGAGGAGGGCAACGTGAAGGTGAATGGAAAAAACAGGGTAAAGGTTGAATGAAAAAAAATCGTGCAAGGAAGAGGCAAAAGTATTTCCATTGCCGGGATTTGAACCCATAGGGTAAAGGTTGAATGAAAAAAAAATCGTGCAAAAGTATTTCAACCGCCTGGGTGAAAGCCAGGTACCCTATCCGGACTAGACGACAATGGAACTATTGTACATAGCGTACAAAATATCTTATTTGAAGTAAAGAATAAGCCATCTCATCCTCACTTCGTGTCTCGCCGTTTCACTCGTGAAGTCTCCAAGATAACACATCACACAGAAAAGCGTTCAGTGGAAAGGAATTTGTCGGATCGCCTTGATAGATATAAAGATGAAAAAAATAAATGGAGGGTACCCTCGTTCCCTCGAGCAGTCAAGCGTCTTGATGACATGTTCTCTAGATTCAATCAGCTCAGCCATCTCTGCACTATAACCAGTGGCGGATCCAAAGGGGGGGCTGGGGGGGCTCCAGCCCCCCCTAATGTCTTGATTTCAAGCTTAATCACTGTAGCAAAAGCTTGATTTCACCATTAAATCTTCATGCAAATCAACATCTCCATTGTTTTAGCCCCCCCTTATCCCGCATCGTGCATCCGCCACTGACTATAACCTACACAATGCACAAACACGAACTCGCCGTCTTCCAAGTTCCAATGAGGGTCTCCAGGTCTGTATATGTTTAGATCAACAAACGTACAGGGTCGCAGCCTCGCAATAACTAGAATCTGGGAGGAAAATTACACAGAATCTTTTGGTAACATTCCTGACATATACCAATCGTTATCTGATTTCTGGCATTGCAAAATCCTGGTGTTCTTTCTGCATTTGGCTTCCAAATCAACGAGTGTGGTCATCAGGTGATGATTGCAGCCAGTTAACACCGCAAGGCAAGCCTCTTGAACTGTTTCCTTGCACACAGAACACGTGTGCTGGAGTTTCCACACTTTGACCTGAATAAACACCCGTCAATGTTGCAACAAAACAGCAAAGCATTTTTTTGCAAATAAACTTGCAAAGCATCCAGTAACTACTGCAGAGCGTAGGAAATGGCAGAGGTAGCAATGGGGGGAAAACCATCATCTTCCATTCCAATCTCAACAACCAATTTCTACCAGTTTCAAATCAGATATCAAATCAGGCTCCGTAACCGTACACTCTAGTTTCTACTACACATATAGTACTACCAAATTAGCAGACATCACTGGAACTTCCTGACCAACTCAAGTTTGCGAGCCTGGAAGAATTTGCAATGGCCTTTTCCGCTTGATTCGATCTCCTCAGTCTTCCTTTTGAAACCAGTAAAGCCTAGGCTCGAAAGCTTGACTTGTCGCTTGGTGCTTCCATTGTCAGTCCCATCTTCATCAACTTCATCAGACTCCCTTCGTATCATTAGTTCATTACCATGTGGCAAAATTATAATAGCAATCAGAATCATGTTTTGCAGTTCACAAAACACACTAACGAATTTTGTTCACAAATGGGCACATAAAGGTTGCAAATTTGAACACACCATGTAACCTCAACTGCATCCTTGAAGAAGGGCTTACAAGTTCCCCAACTAAAACGAACCAAAGTTGGGAAGCCAAATACTGGATGCTTGTGATCTTCTAACCATTGCTTAGTATCAGGGTCTGCACCATTAATTTGGATGTTCTTTAATGCGACAAGACAAGTCACATGATTACAGTTTGATAAAATCATTTACAATGAGGAATCAGTTACCTCCTGGATATCCTGATCCAGTTTTCATGTGCAGACTCAGAGCTGTTTCATCAAACACCCAGTTTCGCAAGGCTCTGTCCCTAGTCCTGCAGTTGCACATCACAACTTTGCTGCTGCCTCTCTAGCCATTGCTGTTTTTGTCCTCGGTGTTCCTTGGTCTGTTGGTGGCTGGTCCTTCTTGGCCTTCTTTCTGCCTGGTCTAGGTGATGTCTTCTTGGTCCTCTTCCTGTAAATAAACACCACAGTTGTTGCTTAGTTGTTGCTTATTTGTTGAAATAAGATAACAATTCAGTATTTACCTTTTCTTTGTCCCTATCAGTGCACACCTCCAGCTACCACTTCTGTGGCCATACTCACCATAGCCAGTATATTTTACCTGCCTAGTTCTTTTTCCGGTTCTTTCAGTTGGAGATAGGTACCTGCTCTTCTTCAATCTGCCTGGTTGTTTTTTCTTCTTTGACCGTGGTGGCAACAACTTGAAACCCTTGTCAACCTCAGGCCATTGGTCCCTGTCAGTGATGTTTGGGATAATACCATGATAGGCAGCCTAAAACTTCTTAACAGAGTAGTATTTGTCCACATATAGGTCCATTTGGGGCTGCCTTATAGTGGTGATGACAGCCAGTGCATGTGGGCATGGCTTCCCAGTTACCTGCCATTCTCTATAGGTGCAAATATGCTTTGTAAGATACACAACATGCCTCCTCACTTTTTCATCTTTGTATATCTCTGTGACTTCTGCTTCTTCTGGATGCCCCTTGGTCACTTTGAGGTGGCCTAGACCCTTGGAAGCTGCATTGAGCTGGTGTATGACAGCAGGTAAGGTTTCTCCAGTCAAGGCAGTGGAGATTTTCCTTCTCTTAGCAAACAGGACCATTGTTTTCTCTCTGATAGTATCAGCCAAACAATGCACAGGCAGATCCTTGTGTTCTTTGATCCATGCATTCCAAGACTCAGCTAAATTATTGTTGATGTAGTCACATTTGATGTCACTGTTGAATTTGCTCTTGGCCCAGATAGGTTATGGTGCTCTTTCAACCAAGTAAGCACACCAGGGCTAGCTGCCACAACCTTGTCAAAGAAATACTTGAATTTATGAGGAGTATAGGCCCTAGCTGCAGGCCACATGTTTTTGGCATAGACATCTCCACTGTAATATTTCTTCATATTCTCCATCAAATGTCTGAAGCACTCTCTCTTCTCACACTGAGGCCACACTTGAGCCACTACTGCCTCAAGACCCTTGCAAGCATCAGTGCATACTGCTAACTTGTCCATATGTCCAATTGCTTTGCTAAGCTGCTCCATGAACCAGATCTAGTTTTTCTTGGTTTCTGAGTCAAACAAACCAAATGCTAAAGGATACATCCAGTTATGACTATCTAATGCTTGGGCTGAGGGCAAGTGGCCATTCCACATCCCATTAAGGGTTGTGGAGTCTATACTAATGTATGGTCTACATCCATGTCTAAAACCATCTATGGCTGCCTTGAAACAACAAAAAAATATGTTGAAATGAATCTTCCCATCAACTTCTTCAGTAGCTATCTCAACTATGGTACCAGGTGATCTCATCTCTACCTCTGCCTTAAATCTATACAACCAATCAAAGGAGTCATCCCACTTACCAAAAAGCTTATTGGCTGCTCTCTGTCTGTCATACACTACAGTTTGGTAGGGGATCTCAATCTTGTATTTGGTCTGCAGCTCCTCCTGCACTTCCTTTGGACCCATGCTTGGCTTCTTCTTGAGTAGTGGAATAGCCCTCTCTGCCACCCAAGCTTGTGAGGCCATCCTGCCAACCACTCTGCTTCCAGCCATAGTTCATGCTCCTGCGGTGACATTTCTACTTGCTCGTACTCACCATCAGCAACATACTTAGAAACCTTAACAACTAATCTAAACGTGTTGCCAGGATCAATCCTGACACAATAACGAACAGAAACACAAATAAAACTGTTAGACACTATCCTACTACACACCATCTTCCAATCCGGAATCAAAGCGAGGACGAAGTGCACTGAAGTTTAACTTACCAAATAGGGCAACCACTCCAATCCATTGCGTCTCCTTCAATCTCCACCGCAACAGAAGCCACTACATCAACGGCCTACGAAGCAAGGAAGGCAGACAATTTCACCATCACTAGTAGGAACCCTAACCTAACCTACAATCCCATCAAAACCAGTGTAATAAAACGAGCGGGATGGCGACAATGGCAGTCCACACGTACCTTCAATCCATCGAGAAAGCTGGGAGAGGAAGGAGGGAGAGGAAGGCGGTGGCGTCGTCGGATGGCGGCGGCGGCGGCGGAGGGCTACGGCGAGACCGGGAAGACGAAGAACGAGCGGGGAAATGGGCCGGGCGAGGCGACTGAGTGCGGCCCGCCTGGGTGGCTGGGTTAGCAGCAGAGGGCAGGGGCAGCCGCGGTCATTTGCCACCCCTTGCTGCCTCGGATCCGACGTGGACCCACGCGCTGTCGTGCCACGAGTGCAAATGTGGCATTTTTGTATCTCTTCTCTCGATTGCGTGCTATAATCGTATTGCCATCCGTTGAAGTGAGATCTCAGGAGGGGGCGTCCGCTCCAAAAACTTGCAGTTGCAGCGCTGCCTCGCAGTCGGACCGGGCCAACCAGGCTGGCAACAATGGGAGGTGTTAGCCCAGCAAAGGCCGAGGACCATCTACCGGTAAGAATTGATCCGTGAATACCACGGCCCACAGAGAGGAGAGAGAGGATCCCGGTTCTAGTAGCTGTCGCCAGGTTAGTTATGCAGCGCTAATTCAGCATAGTGTTTTTCTCTTTTAACAAATCAACGTAAGCATCAGCATAAGCCAAATCTCAGCGAAACAAACGTGGCTGTACGCGGGCCACGCGAGCATCACTCGTGTTGCCCTCGAAATCCTGGCCCCCCATATCAATAGGATTTACCCTTGCCAGTCTTGATGGTTGCATTCACATGTCACAGAGCTCAATTCTGTTCTCCAATGATTTGCATATAAATGCATGCATAGGCGTTGACGCGCCATTTTTCTAGTCTCACTCGAAAGCTACCGCTCCAACAGCCGAGAGGGACGGCACCGAGTGCCCAACGACGAATTGAAGCGATCTCTATAAGCGGTCAAGCTACGGCAAGGCAATTTAACCACCGCCTGGAGCCTTGGTCAGAGGAACTAGCTAGTCGCAACATCGACCGGCCCAGGGGAAGATCTTGCTGTGATTTCGCAGATTAGCTCCAAACACCAAGCAGAGGTTTCCCTACTGATTCTTCTCTTCATTAGTATTTTTCTGTACACTCCATAGTTCATTCGTGATCATATTTCTTGCTCTCAAATGTTAATCATGAATTATAAGATAATAAAACTAATTATGTTAATAATGAATTATGCATTTATTACGAAAAAAAGAAATGTTGGGTTAGTTACCTAGGGATGATTTCTCGATTGAATGCTGGCCATGTCTTAACATCTGCAGGTATTATATAACAATAAAGGGAATGGATTTCGTCCAACTAGACAGTCGGACTATGTTTGCACTATTACTATTACTGCTAATCTTTTATGGATCTAGCAACACCCATTGCTCAGCTAGTGTCCCTGAAAACAGCAAGGACATGGCTTCATTGGTTGATTTCAAGCAAGCCATCACCAAGGATCCAAGTGGAGTTCTGAACAGCTGGAACACCAGCATGCCCTTTTGCCAGTGGATGGGCGTCGCATGCAGCCGTAGGCACCCTGGTCGTGTCGCCGCACTACAACTCGGCGGCCAAAGTTTGACGGGCATACTAACCCCATCGCTTGGGAACTTGACGTTCCTCAGGGCACTCAACCTCTCCTCTAATTACTTTTCTGGCCATTTACCACATCTTCAACATCTCTACAGGCTGGAGGTCCTTGATCCGAGCAGCAACCTATTACAAGGGGTTATTCCAGATACCCTCACCAACTGTTCAAATCTTAGATCAATATACCTAGCCTACAACTTCCTAGAAGGTGAAATTCCCCTAAACGTTGGCCTCCTCCCAGAGTTATCAACTCTATATCTTTCTGAGAATAATCTGACCGGAACCATTCCACCAACTCTGAATAACACTAGGTTGAGAGTAATTGCCCTTGCAAATAATAAGCTTACAGGAGGCATTCCCCATGAGCTTGGATCTTTGGATTTGTGGATTTTATATCTCGGTGGAAATATGTTATCAGGTGGATTCCCATTCCCCCCTGTTTAACCTGTCCTACCTCGGAGGGCTTGACTTGGGTATGAACATGTTGGGCGGGGAGTTGCCATCCTACATTGGCGACGTCCTCCCTAATCTGCAAGTGCTTGTGCTGGGTGGTAACATGTTTGCAGATTAGGGAGGCAATTGCTAAATATGTCATCTAACAATTTTGTCGGTCAAGTCCCGACTTCTCTTGGTAAGCTTCCTGGGCTATATTACCTAAACCTTGAGGACAACAATCTTGAAGCATCTACTGCACAGGGATGGGAATTCTTAGCAGCCTTGGCGAACTGCAGTTTTCTCAATAAGCTCTCACTAGCTAAGAATCAGCTAAGCGGAGATATTCCTAGTTATATCGGCCATCTGTCCACTCAGATGGAAGAACTATATTTGGACGACAACTACGGAACTACCTAACAGGAACAGTGCCCCCAAGCATAGCGAACTTGACTGGCTTGACTAAGCTGAGGCTAAATAACAACTGTCTTCGAGGTACACTTGGATGAGTTCTCAGAGTGAAAACTATGATCTACAAGCAACTTCAGTAGATCAGCTTCAATGGCCCCATGTTAGGGCCTTTTTGTTTTATAATATTGTGATTATGGTTTCTGGACCGAAAAATATGAGCAAAATGTTTGCTTGTTTTCAGTCCCATCGATCCACGTAACTCGTGTTTTTCAATAAACAGTTTGCGGGGCTCTCCGTCGGGCGTCGGCGGCGTCCGCTCCGGGGCTCGCTCCAAAAAACTCCGACCGGGTGGAACGCGATTCATCGGGCCGGCCCAACTGGGCTGGTAAGAATAGGAAGCGTTAGCCCAAAAGAAAAGGCCCATCTAATGGTAAGAATTGATCGGTGGATGCCAAAGAGGAAGGAGATCCGACTTCTAGTCAGTACGTGTCGCCAAAGAAACGCCGGCAGTGACGAAGCTCCTGGCTCCGAGTCGGGTTCAGTGATGTGACGGCATGTTCTGACTTAGCACAGGCACGTTTGAACTTTTTGTCTCAGACTAAATCAGCGAAGAGTATTTTTTAGCCTAGTTTTTTAGCAAAACGAACAGTTATTTTACTTCATAGATTTTTACCACTCTCTCTATCCCAAATTATAGATCATTCCAACATTCTTGGAGAGTCAAAGCTTGTTAAGTTTAACCAAACTTGTATAATAAAATAATAACATTTTATGATAGCATGTAAGTATCATTTAGATTTTTTATTAATTATATTTTTATAGTATACCTATTTGATATCATAAATTTTCGTACTTCACTCTATAGTTTTGATCAAATTTGATGAAGCTTTGGCTCTCCAAGAAAATTAGAATAACTTATAATTTAGAATAAAGCAATACATACGAACAATTATGCAATGAATTTATTATATTTATTATTCTTAGTTTCCGCCTCCGGAGTGGAGAAAACGGAAACTTATCATGATGCAAAAGGGATTCGATGGATTACCATTATCGAATTGGGTCCACCTGCTAAAATGCCATTGTGCTGATTTCTTTGAAAATTTAATTACTTTTTTATTCCATCCATTTTTTTCATTCCCATTTACCCCTATATAGAACCTTATCTCTTTCATCCGTTTCCTAGGAGAGGTAACCACGCATGAAAAAGGAAAAAAAAAATCATTTTGCCTCCGTCAACTATTGTGAAAGTCAGTTTTTTCTCCCTCAACTCTAAAACTAGAAATAGTTCTTTTCTCATCTCTCAAAAGTTAAAACCAGTTACTTGATCTCTATGGTTGTTTTCCTCAGGTGTTTTTTTTCTTTTTTCTTTTATGTGTTATTTCGGCTGTATTTTTGAAAAATCATAGTCAATAAAAAAATTATAAAATAGAAAATCCAATTGTATTGGACTTCACATAAGTATCTCTAGACAGTGAACAAATGATATACTATGATTTAGCACAAAGTTTTTGTTCTAACTTTAGATCTATTATTTTCTATAATTAATTCATAGCTGTATTTTCTCTGGTCTAGTTGTGGTGAAGTTTTTATGGTGGATTAATCATTGTATGCTTGAGCAGTAGAAAAAATTTCATGCTCACATATATGATTGACTTATAGATTTATCGATGTTTATCTAGATAAAACTACAACTCGATCATACATGATCTAATGAGCATGAAATTTTTACTTCAGCTCAAGCAGGTAATGATTAGCCCAACATACAAATTTTATCATAATTGGACTAGAGCAACTTTAACTATGAATTAATTACAGAAAAACATAGATCTAAAGTTATAGTAAAAACTTTGTGCTAAAGCATAATATACGATATGTTCATTGTGTAGATCTATTCAGGTAGAGTCGAACACAATTGGATTTTTCATTTTATGATTTTTTGTGATTTACTAGATTTTTTAAAGATTTAGCCACAATAAACATAAAAGAAAAAAAAGAAAAAACCATAGAAGGAAATAGCCATGGAGGTCGAGTGACCGATTTTGAGAGACAAGGGAGGACCTATTTCTGATTTTAGAGTTGAGGAAGGAAAGACTGACTTTTGCGACAGATGAGGACGTGAAATGGGGCTTCTTCCTAAAAAACATATGCACGCATACCAAGACGCTACCGCCAGGAATATTCCTCGCCCAGCAGGCTTACTGTCGAACTTAAAAAAAGAAGATATAGAGGGTGTTTGGTTCTTTAGTCGCTCCTAAAATTCATGTCACATCGAATGTTTAGATACTAATAAAGAGCATTAAATATAGATTAATTACAAAACCAATTACATAGATGATGCTAAATTGCGAGACGATTTTTTAAGTCCTAATTAATCTATCATTAGCACATGTTACTATAGCACCAGCGTTGTCAAATCATTGGACTAATTAGGCTTAAAAGATTCGTCTCGCAAATTAGTCGCAAGTTGTGTAATTAGTTCATATTAGTCTATATTTAATACTCCATGCATGTGTCTAAACATTCGATGTGACAGAAAATTTAGGAGCGCCTGTAGAAACCAAATACCCCCATAGTTGGGCGACGGCGCCGCACTTTCAAGCATTGGGGGGCGGGCGGCGGGCGGCGAGGGTGTTTGGTTACGAGAGCTAAATTTTAGTCTCTGTCAAATTGGATGTTTTGGCACTCACCGAGAGTATTAAACATAGATTAATTATAAAACTAATTACATAGATTGAGTCTAATTTACGAGACAAATCTATTAAGTCTAATTATTCTATGATTTGATAATATGGTGCTACAGTAAACATGTGCTAATCATAAATTAATTATGCTTAATAGAATCATCTCGTTAATTAGTCTACTACTCCGCAATTAGTTTTATAATTAGCTCATATTTAGTCCTCCTAGTTAAACCACCAAACATCTAATATGACATGGACTAAACTTTAATAAGGTTTTGAGTTTGGGTTTAGGGGATAAAATAGGAATGAAACTTTGGTCCGAATAAAAATAATAATTAAATTGGAGAGAAATCAGCACAATAACATTTAGGCCTTGTTTAGTTTTTCGATGTCACATCGGGTGTTATACAGGGGTGTTGTATAGGGTGTTCGGATACTAATATAAAAAACAAGTTACAGAATCCGTCTGTAAATCGCGAGATGAATTTATTAAGCCTAATTAATCTGTTATTAGTACATGCATTATTGTAGCACTTTATTGTCAAATCATGGATTAATTAGGCTTAAAAGATTCGTCTAGTAAATTACTCATAAATGTGCAATTAGTTATTTTTTAGTCTATATTTAATACTTTATGTAGGTGTTGATGTGACATGGTGTAAAGTTTTTGAATAGGAACTAAATAAGACCTTAAGCAAGTATTGATAATGGTAATCTCACGGATCCATTTTGCAGGATGGTAAACAACCTAAATTTTATTTTATGATGGCAAAATTCAATTTTCTCTTCTGAGCGCGCAGACACCGAACTCGCTGTCCTGGACTCCTGGGCGAGCTCCTCGTTATCCTGTCCACCAGCAAGAATCAAATGTGCCTCCAGCCCGAATCGATTCAACCATTTCTACATTCGGTTGTATAGTCCCGTACTCCATTTCTCTTTCCGAACTTACCAGAATCACAGAGATCCCCAACAAACTCTCCCCCATCGTCCACCCCCCTCTCCCATTCCCATCGACGCAGCCCCACGTCCATGGCGACGCCGACGCGCTCGGGCGCCAGCGCTGCCTCCACCTGCATCCCGGACGAGCTCGTTGTTGCGCTTGACCGGGTATCCATTGGGAACCCCACCCGTCGCGTCACCCCCGACTTCATCAGCGACGGCGCCCTGGTGGCGTTTCGCAGCGTCTCCACTGGGAGCCGTAGCCGTAGGGGCACCCCGGCCTCCGGCAATGGCGCCGCCTCCGCCCGGATCCCCGACGACCTCCTCGCGCTCGGCCGCTTCTCTGCTACGAGCCGTACCGGTGGGGGCACCCCCTCGTCCGGCGACATCCCTGACGAGGTCGTCGTGGAGCTTGACCGCGCCTCCACGGGGAGCCGTAGCCGTAGGGGCACCCCGCCCTCCGGCGGCGGATGGCGCCTCCTCCGCCCGGATCCCCGACGACCTCCTCGCGCTCAGCCGCCTCTCCGCTACGAGCCGTACCGGTGGGGGCACCCCCTCGTCCGGCGACATCCCTGACGAGCTGGTCGTGGAGCTTGACCGCGCCTCCACTGGGAACCGTACCCGTGGGGCCACCCCCGTGTCCAGCACCCTCAACACCGCCGCAGTCGCCGCCTCGACGACTTATCGCGGACCTCCCCGACCATCTCCTGCAGGACATCTTGAGGCTGCTGCCTGATTGGTCTTCAATCTTCAGCGCGTCGTTCGTTTGCCATTCTTGGCGCAGGATTATCACTTCGCCTGCCAGCCGGAGCTTCCTGGATGATTTTTTGGGCTCCCATCCGCCACCCCTCATCGGGTTCTACTTCGAGCTCGGACCGCCACACCACCTGAGCTTCGCTCCCGTCGCACCTCTTGATCCCATCCTCTCAGGCATCCTCGAACTGGGGCGACTTCCTTCTCGACCATGTTCCGAGACTACAGGAGGGGGAGGGACCCAACCCTGCAGAGGTGGGAGGTCAAGGATAGCCAAGAGGGTTACCTGCTGTTGTCGTGGTCCGAGACTGGGGAGCTGGCCGTCTATGAGCCCTTGAAGCATGTCTGTTGCTCTTATTGAGACACCACAGTTCGTACATCATCATGCTCCTTATGACCTGCATTTGGCTGTTCCGATGGAAGATCCAGTCCGTGTTGTTTGTGTCTGTCATATGGATGGGTCGACAGTGGAGATCTCCGTGTGTGATGTTTCTGACATGCTCGGTTGGAGAAGAGTTGGAAGGGTCGAGACTGCAGTGCCCTGGAGCAGGATGGATACTCGTGCAGTTCAAGCGGGAGGAAAACTTTTCTGGCCTTATCTTGATCGGGATAAGATGTGCCAATTCGATGTGTTTACATGTGGTATCATCTGGGTTGATGTACCTCCACATTCTTTTGACTTCACAGTGGGATTTACTGAATGTCAGCAGATGCTTTTGGTATCAGTGCTTAGGTCCACCGTAAGTATCTGGGAGGAAAATGTCAACAATGATGATGGTGGGAACATCGGTTGGAATCTGAAGACATTTGTGCTCAGCTCGGTCTTTGCTAGTCTCTTCGGATCTCCATTGGAGACTCACTCCGATTTGGTGGTTATCTCAGCACACCATGACTTTGCTTACCTCTGTGCTCTGCAATATTTGGAATCACCTGATGCTCCTTGGGTCCTTTTCTCACTGTGCATGAGGACGGGAGAAATTCAAATGATTATCCAGTCAGATCTGTTTGCGGAGAGGGTCCACCCTATTCACTTCCTGGCCTGAATTTGATGTGTGTGCTGTGTTGCAACAATCAATTCGCTGTGTTTCTGTGTTTCAGATATGTGCACAGTATTGTCCTGATCAAGTTGTTTCGAGTTTCTACCCATCGTACAGCTTGATGACTGAGATTTGTAAATGTGTGGAGTACAGGGAATCAATTGTGGTCATCATTTACGATTTACGGCATGTCTCTTTTCTTCGTTAAACACTAGGTCATGGGTAACCATACTTTGCAAGTTTACTCCTGAAATCTGTAATACATGTTACCTTCGTTGAATATCATTGTTGTATGTGCAATATACTGTTCTCTTTGTTCCTCTCTGTTTCCTATTTCAGTTCTATTATACATTTATGCATTGTCCTGTTTCATGCTGCATGAACTACCAAATACGTTCTGTGATTTCGTTTCGAAGTATAAATTAATGATTCAGCTTCACCAATGCTTATCTTTTTCAAATTTATCAAATTCCATGGGTCCAAAGAATTAAGTACGTTATGAGCATCTTTGTGGATCCACAATACTGGTTGCATTGTAAATTTGCTTTGAAACTGATCGTACTAAAGTAGGCTATGAATAATTTTAGTATGATGTTGGAGTTACGGTAAAGGAACTCGTATTGCAGTTATGTCCTTTATGGAGTAAAGGAAATTGATTGGAAGATTGGATGAGAGAACACTTTCATATGACATGCTGCATATATCTTATCTTGGGCTGTTCAGATGTGCCAAGGATTTGTAATTGCATTATATCATAGGTATGGCTATGTTTAAGCAAATTCCATCACACTCAGTATTGAAAATACTACCTTTGAAGGACTAGAGAAAATTCCTTTGCAGTTCCTTTTTCTTTTGTGGAGGTATGATAAATGTCATGCATAATATATGGTTGCAGACCCATGATTTATGCACTTGTATTATTCCCCTTTTTGACCTAAGTTGTCATCATAATCGGCGCAGTACTCCAGCTGTTCCCTGACACTCTCCAGTCTACGCTTTGCTGTGATTATTTTAGATCTAAGCGGCATAGCGATTGGGGAGGAGAGGACATGAAGAACTTATGCTGGGACTTGTGTGGAATCGGGCATTGCTCGATCTTTTTTTATTATTGAACTTATGCTGGGACTTGTGTGGAATCGGGCATTGGTCGATCTTTTTATTATTATTATTATTATTGTTGGCCTGATCGGTTATCAAGACATGGGAATTATGAACAGTTGGATGCTTGAGAGATTAGATCTTTGAACTGAGCTAGTCACTCTTACGCTTACCATTTGATATGATTTTCATGATACTATCAATTTTTTTTAAAAAAAAAAGTATAGCAGGAATTCTGCCTATGATATAATAATATTTTTCCTCAAACTTTCGGGCATTTAAGAAATGCCTTGAACGGAACTACAGAAGGGTGCTGCACTTGGATGAACTGAAAACTATACAGTTCTGGTGTTTGAATTCATACAGTGATTTGTGCGCCCCTTAGCATCTTCCATATTGGCAGAAAAATATGAGCATTCAGAATTTCAGATTTAGGCTCCCATGTTACACAGGTAAGGACAGTAGGCTCAACTTATTCCATTTACTTAACACGTGGAGTACCACTTTACGTTCGGTTCGCTGAAAAGCCATGGCTGAGAGTAGCGGATTCCATACCATCGAGTGACGCGCCTGTGCATGTCTGGTGGGTTTCGAGATTCATTCATAGAATGTAGGATCACTGGCATCTGTGTGTATCTGATATTTGTTTCATCTCTGCTCCTACTCCGTAGCATCTTTCATACCGTAGAGCGACGAGCCTGTATGTCTGGTGGGCCTTTTCAGTCTAAATTATAAATCAAGTTAAACCCACTTCATCTAGTTTATATGACCGATTGCTCCTCTGTTGACCGGCATGCTGATCCTGGTCAAAGACGATCCTCCGCATCCATTGACGATCCGACAGCTGGGCTCGCTTCTTCTTCTTCTTCTAGTATTCGGCCTCGCGGGCACTCGGTGGCGGCGCACCGTCGGGAACCACCGTTTCTCACTTTCCAGCCCGGGTCAAGATCGTCCTCTGCGGCTGGGAAGGGAAACAGAGGCGCTGACCTGTGGGCCCGGAAACAGAGGCGCCGACTCGAAGGATGGAAAATTTTCCCCGAATGAAGGGAGGGCGGAGGCGGCTTCTGCCAACCAGGCGCGCGGCTTCGCACGGCCGAGCTTTTGCTGCAGCTATTGGGCTGCCTACGACTGGAGATCATGGGCCACGGTCCTTTCCGAGAAACAACAGGAGGCGCAAGCCCAAGAACTCAGGGTCGCGGCCCGAAAAGCTAGACTGAACAGAAGCTGAAATAAAAAAAAACATTTTTTTAAAAAAAAACAAAAAGTTACAGAAACTCATTAAAATGCTTTCCTAACGCAAAGATAAATCAAACAATCTATTCTAAGAAACGAAAATAAAGCATTTCAAGCATCTATCTAACATATGGTTCTCTTGTTTCATGACTTGTTTGATTCCCTTCTCTAAACTTTAGAGCTCTAAAAACTTTAGAGCACTATAGCTCAGTTTTGACTTTTGAGATCTAAAACTCTAATATAATGTGAGCTAAAGTTTACAGCTAAATTTATACCACCTATTTGGAGATTTTAGCTCTGAAGTTTAGAGGAGGGGATCCAAATAGGCCCTTAATCTACCACACTTTGTCCTGAATTATAGATCGTTTTAGCTTTTTTAATACTTAACTTTTGTTACACACCTAGATATACAATATGTCTAGATACATAATAAAAGTTACATATCTAGAAAGCCAAACTAACGAATAATTTAGAATGGAGGAAGTATAAAATAATTATTCTCTTCAACAAAAGGTTACAATATTTAGCTAATTGTTGATATAAACTTTTAAAACTTAGAAAAACGTTTCTTTTATCTGTGTTTCCCAATCACATCCCAACAAAATCTAAATTTTTTGGAGTGTTGAAAGCTCTAGTTTGGTTGTGGTGAATTGATGAAACGCTAAGTGCTAACCTAGTTTATCAAAGTAATTATGAGATAGGTAGCACATTCCAAGTGGTGAAGCAAATGAAGACCATGACATGATGATGGTGATGCCATGGTGATGATCAAGTGCTTGGACTTAAAAAGAAGAAAGAGAAAAATAAAAGGCTCAAGGCAAAGGTATAAATGGTAGGAGCCATTCTGTTTTGGTAATTGAGACACTTAGTGAGTGTAATCACATTTAGGATCGATAGCCGTACTATTAAGAGGGGTGAAACTCGTATCGAAATGCGGTTATCAAAGTGCCACTAGATGCTCTAACTCATTGCATATGCATTTAGGATCTAGTGAAGTGCTAACACCCTTGAAAACATTTATGAAAATATGCTAACACATGTGCACAAGGTGATACACTTGGTAGTTGGCATATTTGAGTAAGGGTTAGGAACTTCACCGGCGGAGTGTCCGTCCGTAGAGTGCGGACAGTCCGACGGTGCCACCGACGACCTATACAGAAGAGACGGAGGTCACTGTAAGTGACCGGACGCTGGTCTCTGTAGGACCGGCACGTCCGGTCAGAGGAAACAGCGAAGACGCTGGCATCGGTCTCTGACCGGACGCTGGCGTCGCTTAGTGACTGGACGCTAGAGGGTTGCGTCCGGTCCTGCTGACGTGGTAGCGCACAGGGGAGTCGCCGTATGACCGGACGCTGGGTGTGTCCGATCGATCATGACCGGACGCGTCCGGTCGTGGTTTCTCGTTTCTGAATGCTTACTGGAAACGACCGGACGCTGAGATCCAGCGTCTGATCACTTTGTAGCAGTGCGTCCGATCATCACTTGACCGTTGGGATCGGGACGTTCAATATTTAAAGAAAGGAGACATGCGGTGTGCATTGCACGATCGGACGCTGGGGTCCAGCGTCCGGTCAATCTGACCGGTGCGTCCTAGTCGACCCGTGTTCAGTGTAGTGAGGAGCCCAACGGCTCTATTTCATGGAGGCTTCTATTTAAACCCCTATGACTAGGCTCAATCTCACTCTCTTGGCCATTTGCATTGACATAGCAACCTTGTGAGCTTAGCCAAAGCCCTTCCACTCATCTCCATCATTGATTCATCATCTTTGTGAGATTGGGAGAGAATCCAAGTGCATTTCTTGAGTGTTTGCATCTAGAGGCACTTGGTGTTCGTGTTTTGCTGCGGGATTCGCTTGTTACTCTTGGTGTTTGCCGCCACCTAGATGGCTTGGAGCAGCGAGGATCATCGAGCAGAGGTTGGTGATTGTCTCTAGCTCCGATCGTGGTGATTGTGAGGGGTTCTTGACCTTTCCCTAGTGGAGAGCCAAAAGGTACTCTAGTGGATTGCTCGTGGCTTGTGTGATCCTCATCTTGTGTTGGTTGTGTGGCACCCTATTGAGGGTTTGACGTGTGATACCAATTAGCGCGTGAACCTCCAAGTGAGTGAATCGCCACAACGAGGAGTAGCTTGCCGGCAAGCAAGTGAACCTCGGTAAAAAAATCATTGTGTTTATCATTTGATTCCGAGGTGATTGGTCTTCATTGATATTGATTCTTGTGATTGATTGATTCACTCCTCGATACAGAGGTATAACTATCTTGCTCTCTCTTTATATTACCGCAAACTAGTTGTCTAGCTCTTTAGTGTAGATAGTTATGAGAGCTTGTTAGTTTGGTTAGTGTGGCTCTTTAGTTAGCTTTTGAGATCACACTAACTTAGTGTAGTGACATAGCTATTGTGTGGATAGAAACTATATAAACTAGAATTATGATAGGTGGCTTGCATTTTTAGTAGGCTAGCGCAACACTTGCTTCGCCTCATAATTGTCTAACCGGTTTGCTAAGTGTTGTTGTAGAATTTTTTATTAGGCTATTCACCCCTCCCCCTCTAGCCATTAGGACCTTACAAGTGTGAACGAACGAATTACAACCGTACTCCTACTGTACATTATTGCTTCGGGAGACCCTGAGAGCATCTCCAAGAGTATCATATTTTTTACTCCTAAAAACAAGTAGTTTTGCAACTTCTAAAAAGATATTGGAAGAAAAAGAGAAGGTCGTCTCAAGAGTTTCTAATAATCCACTTCTAAAATATAAAAGACAATTTTACATCAGGAATCCTATAATATTTCTAAATTATCGTAACCACTTTTATATATTCTTTGTCTCTCGTACATTTACATTAGGAATCCTTTTCTACTCCTTATTCTTTCTCACATCCTTCCACTTTTAGATTGACCGACCGATACGCACGGAAAGCAGTATCTGCGTGACGGAGGAGCCGCGCAAAGTTACGCGGAACGGGGGTGGATTTTTCAAGTGTGTAAATTTTAGGAGGAAGTATTAGGAGTTATTGGAGAGGGATTTCTTTCTTATCTTTCTCAAAATCAAGGATTAGGAAAGGATTTAGGAAACTCTTGGATCTCATAATCCTTGTTTTTTAGCAAGATGAGAAAAAACCCCTCTCCAATAACTCCTAGTCTACCCTCCTAATCTTCTAAAACTTAGGAAAAGTCAACATGTTCCGTGTAAAGTTACGCGCTTCCGAGTCTGCGCATATCTTCTCTCTCGCGCGTGTTTATCGGCCAATCTAGAGGTGGAAGGTCGTGGAAAGAATAAAGAGTAGGAAATGGTTCCTGATACAAATGTACAAGAGAGAAAAAATATATAAAAGTGGTTAGGATAATTTAGAAATAGTATATGATCTTTATGTAAAATTATCTTCTATATTTTAGGAGTGGATTATTACAAACTCTTGAAGATGGCCTTCTTTATGCCTCCCGGTACTTTTTTAAGAGTTGTAAAACTTCATGTTTTTAGGAAGAAAATATTGAGTACTCTTGGAGATGCTCTTACGCCCTATTTGGATGCTAAGAATTTGAAGAACCAGATTTTTTTTCCATTTCTATATCACGGAGTAATAAAAATAGGAGAAATTGGATTCTCATTTTCTATATGGATTCACATTACATGATGGTTGCCGACTATAGCGCAACGGTCGGTAAGGGACAGAAGAGGAAAGATGGAAGACCTCATAGCTCGAGGAGAGCAACATGGGCCGTTTGGAAGGTCGAAACGTTTCAGATTCTATCTAGAAATACTTAGAATCACTTCCAAACGGTAAAAAGAGCAAAACGGTTTCTGTCCATAAACAATTGAAACGTTTCTCTGTTTTTTTACCTACACATGGGAAATGGCCGGAGTGGTTTTGCATGATTCTGTTTCTGACTTCTCCTGTATACTAGCAATCGTATATTTTTTAGGCAATTCATTTTTAGTGCAAGAAGCTTAAAGGGATTGTATTTAAGTTGGTCTTTGCCCACAAAAAGTTCTTATTTTTTTTTTGAAAAAACAGTTTTTCGTTAATCAAATTCCCAACCTACTAGCCAAACGATTCTATGAAATGATTTTAGTTCACCGTTATAAACGTTTCCCTGCAAGAATCTAGATCCAAAATGTTTTTATGAAAATCTATATCTCTACCAAGACTTGACAAGGGTCGATAGCGTTGGAGTGGGCTCCACTTCCAGAAAAATGACATAGTACAAAGATGAATATAGGCTAAGAGAGACTAGCTCACACCTAGATTCAGGATGGAATCTCCTATTTCAGTATCTAGAGGGTGGCAAGCCAAACATGATTGTGGAATCAATTCCAGTTCTATGGTTTCTGCTCCAAATGAATGATGCAAACGGGACCTAAGAGAAATCTTACTACAGCAGGACAAAACAAATGATATCACTTGCAAATGATCGAGATATGAAAATTACTCAAGAGACTCACTACTGGATGCAATTCGATAGTGCATGCAAAGGCTTAATCTTATTCATCAATTTGGAAAAGCGTGTCAATTCTTGGCGTAATCTTTGATCCACCAGAATATTCTACACAACGAATTTGGAATTAGACAGTGACCACAAGTAGTAAAAAGGTGCTCCACTAGACCACTACACAATGAGCTTCCTGGCGTCTTCGGTGACCCCTCCCAGGCCGATTGCGGTGAAGAAATTAATGGCAAAGCGCGTGTTCTTGGCGCAGTCTCTGGGGAAGAGGGCGTCTCGCACCGCGGTGTCCTCGCCGTTCATCTTGTTGCTAAGCGCCCGTATCCCGAGCTGCTCCGCGAGGTCCTGGAACAGCATCTTGATGAAGATGCGTGACGACGACGTGGTGTCGTCCTCCGTGACCCATGACGCGCCCAAGAATGGCGTGCCACGGAAGCGCGTCGGCCGCCAGCAGGTGCGCGTAGAGCCTGGCGGAGGCGCGCAGCTCGTCGGTCGCCATGCGGTGCGCTGCCGAGTATTGCCCGGCGAAGCAGGCCTCGAAGCCGGCCTGGTACGCGCGGTCGATGGCGCACAGCCGCTGGGCGAGGCGGCCGTAGTAGCTCGTGTACGACTTCTCCTTCTTGCAGCACTCGACGAGCATGGTGCAGAGCTCCAGCTCCTGGCCGGGTCGCACGACGGACAGGAGCTTGTGCCCGGCTTCCTCGGACCCGACGCTCGACATGAGTGTGAGGTATATGGTCCGCCGGAGGTTGATTAGATCGGTGTCGGTGTCATCGCGGATGGTCAGCTCGGTTTCGGCGGACTCGTCACCTGATGCTTCGTCGTCGTCGTCGCTGCACTGATCCTGATCCTGATCCTGATCCAGATTTTCGTCTCCGGCTGATCCGAGTATGGTTCTCTTGAGGTCCTCGTACGCTGCCTCGTCTTGCGCGAAGGAAGGGCTGGGCTCAAACACGTCAAGATGGACCTCCGGATCGAGCTCATCACCATGCTCGAGCGACGAGGAGAGCTCCACCTGATGAGTCACCTGGTCGTCTGCCTCGATGAGATCCAGCTCTGCCCGGACGGGAGGGTGACCCCGGAACCGCGCTTTCCGGATGGCAAAGAGATCCTCGATCATGAACTGGACGCGTTTGTCGATGTCGCCGTCGTGTAGGATGCCGCGCAGGTTGTCGAACACGGCGTCGAGCCCTCGCGGGCACGACTCGCCGAGCGCGGCGCCGCACTCCCTGGCGAAGCCCACGGCGACCTCCACGGTGCCGTCCGTCGGCCGGTCGAGAAGCAGCGCGAGGAGCTCGAGCGCCAGCAGGTCGTGCGCCACGCCCTGGTTCACCAGGTGCGCCACGAACGCGGCCGCGGCCGCCAGCTGGTGCCTGTTGCCGCTGGCGTGGGCGCGCCTGACGCGGAGCACGAGGCGGACGAGGAGCAGCCGGCCGACGCAGGGGAGCCTGGCGTTCACGACCGCCGCGAGCGCGGCGAAGACGTCCGTGAAGTCCGGGCAGGCCGCCTGGGACCTGAGGAGGGCGCGGCAGAGGAGGCCGCGCCCGCGCACGAGGTTCTCGGCAAGCAGCTCCGGCGCCACGTGCCGGACGTTGGCAGCGGTGGCCTTGTTGACGAGGCCGGTGATGCTCTTCCTCAGCGCATTCCAGCTGCGGCGCTGGTATTCGGCGCTGCCAAACTCGCCGGCGTCGTCGTCTTCAGCGATGGCCCGGTACGGAGGGACGTAGATGCCGCCGCGGCGCTTGCTTGACGGGCGCGCGATCTGTTCCTCGTCGCCCGTGCTCGGACGCTTGCGGCTCGCGTCGCCTCTGCGCTCCATGTGCCGCTCCTCCTGTTGGTGTTTACCAAGATGAGATTGCTACGACTTGCTCCAAGCCTCCATCCGATATATATAGGAATAGGAAGGGAAATCTGCCGTGTTTGTGAGAGGGGTGTCCTACTCGGTCACGGTGCAGAGTCCGACCCGGCCCTGGGGCAGGGCGAGCGGGGCGGCCGCTCGAGGCCCTCCATGGTTCCACGCCAAAGGACCCCACCAGGTATGTATGTATGTATGTATGTATGTATGGCTTTTGGTTTAGATTTGTCGCTAGTGTAGATAGGTTGCACATACAGTACATTGGCGGGAGAGAGGAAGACATGCTGGGTGGCAGATGATATGATTATGTCAAGTTTCTTGGTGGAATAGGTTTCCGAGACATTGAGCTATTCAATCTTGCTTTGCTTGCGAAGCAGGCTTGACGGATCCTTGTGGCATCTCTGAGCGTCCAGATTTTAAAGACAGTTTATCTTTCACAAGGTGATTTTTTGGAGGACAATCTTGGATCCGCCCCCTCTAAAATCTGGTGATCAATTTTGGATGGCAGGGAAGTGCTTCAACTCGGCCTGATGAGGAGAATATGGACTGGCTACCGACTGATAGTATGTGACGGCTAGTACCCAACGCTCGCCCACACCCACCAAAGCTTGTGAGCGAGCTAATTAACAGCACACCGGTGGCTTAGGATCGAATAAAGCTTCAGGAATTGTTCACACAAGGTGATATTGATGTGATTCTTAATATCCCTCTATGTCATCGGAGTCAACCGGATTTCCGGGCATGTCATCATGACAAGACGGGAGTTTTTGTAGTGAGATTCGCATGTAGAATGCTTATTATGCGGTGTGCTTTGTCGGAGAATGCAGCAAGGTCTAATAGGACCGAGGAAGAGAAGGAGTGGTCATCCTTGTGGCAGGTCATGGTGCCTTCAAAGGTACAAATTTTTTATTTGGCGGCTCGCAAAGCACTCATTGCCATTGGCATATGTTCTTCACCGTAGAAATATGGTTGATCATGGCCAATGTGCTTTATGTGGAGCCCCTGATTCTTGGAAACATTCCTTGCTTGAATGTAATATGGCGAGATGTGTATGGGCATTGGAGAGTGAGGAAATCGTCGAACACCTTAGCGAGATGCAGGAGAAAAACTCAAGAGGTTGGTTGGTGAACCTGTTTGAAACAATGCCTCATGCCGATCTTATTCGGGTGTTGGTAACTATGTGGGAAATTTGGTATGCAAGAAGGAAGGTGAAGGCCTCGAAAATAAAGGTCTGCGCATCGAGAAGGTCCTAGAGATGAAGACTTGCACGCCAAGCGAAGCTGATGAACCATGTTACAGACACATGAGAAGGAGCTAAAGCCCAAAGATGAAGATGTCCAAAAGATTGAGGCACTTGGAGCCAGAATCGAAGCCTCAAAACGAAATTGGAACATGTATAGGTTAGAGTCGTGCGCGTGCTCTTTTCTCCATGTCCTTTTTCCCACAGGGTTTTTGGGATGGAGTTTTTAGTGAGCCGTGCACGTGCAAGTTGTGAAGGGCGATCCTTGCAATCAAGGTTTGAGTTGTATTGTGCCTCTTCTTATATGAGCATCTACTAATTAAGTCATATAGTACCGGCTATAACCTAGTAGCTAAGGGGGCTACTATTGGGGGAGCCCATATTCATGTGGGCCAACTCCCCCTTAACAGGCCCAATAGGGGTTGGTGTAGTGTCTTATGAATTCCATCCCCATCAAGAGGCCGATTGTAAAATGTCACTACCAGTATATAATGCCAAGAGTATGATGGCAAGGAACTCTCCCCTCTCACTCATTTGCAAATCCTAATCACCAACTCTCCTCTCTCTTCCCGCTTAACATGTTCGGAACGCAAGTTTCCAACAAATATTAACGTGTTTCAACTATGTTAGATTCAGTTAATAATTGTTTAGTTCCTCGTGTAATCAAGAAATTTGTCTCAAGAGAAATTAAATGTTTGACAACTTTATGCATTGAGGAGCAACTTTTTCAATCTAATATGCATAATAAATTAGTTTATAAAAATGCTTTTGTATATATTTCATGTATTTATTGGTAACATTATTATATAAATATGAGTATTATTGATATGGTACTTATAATAAGGGTCTCGATTTTAGAGTGTAGCTCTAGGTCTTAGAAAACTCAGGACCGGTACTGGGTGCAGTGCCCGGCCGCGCCGGTGTCGGACTAGAACGTTATACAGGAATTCGTTTGCGATTACTCCTAGTCTCCTAAGTCTTTTCATCTCAATCAAGTAGGTAAGAGTATGTTGCTAGTCATACATATAGCAAGATCCATGCTAACATATTCAATGAGCAAATTTAACTCGATTGCATATATTTTCATGTTTGGAAAAAGTACATGTCTGGGGTATTTATAGTGGGGGACTCTTCGATTCTTTATACAATTCTCTTTTTACCCTCAACTTTGCTTTATTAGATTCATCACAAACTTATGTTACAGTCAATGACAACTTGGCCAGATCAATCCATTTCATTATATATAAACCAAACAAAATGATAATGAGTAAGAAGATGTGTAATAACAATCCATCGTTCATTCTGTTGGTTTATGCATATCATTATGCACATTAGCATGTCAAAAATCCTGATTGCAAAAGGTTATGTTAAGTACAAGTAAACTTGACACTTTTGTTGATTGCTGGATGGTCCAGCTATGGGCATTAGATGGTTCGGCCTTGCCATGTCAGTAGAGTCAGCAAAGCTAGCTAGTCAGTCAAAGTCATGACTGTTGGATGATTTGATATGAAACAAACTCTACGTATAATGACACCTCAGTCCATGCAAATAGAAAGTTGTGCACCCCAAACCAACCAAGCTACAAATGTCAACACAAACTTACTTTCCATGGACCCACAACCACCCCTCACTCTCCCGCCTCTCTCATACCACATGACCTCTCTATTCACAAGAACCAAAATAGAGCAAGGAAGGAGGAGGAGAGGGAGGAATAAGCCGAGAAGGACCACAAGTTGTTGCTGCAAGGAGTGCCAAGGCCTTCCCCATTGTTAGGATTGGAGATTGGAGGAGCTTTCATCCTCAAGCTTACTAGGGAAGAAGAGGAAGGAGGAAGGATGAAAGGTCCTAATTGGTTAGAGGGAGGTGAATAGCCTAATTTAAAAACTACAAACCACTAAACAAACTTGTTAGATAAATAATTGGCTATAAAGCTTTTTGCACCAACTCTAACAAGTGTTGCAAGCCTCCTATCCAACAATGCTAGTTGCTATAATCTCTAATCCAAACAAATGCTAAGTCACTAAGAGCTCAACTAGATGAGTAGCTAAACTAACAAATGTAACACAAGCTTTCACAACTAATTACACTAAAGAGCTTATTGCAACTAGTGTGCGGAAATGTAAATAAGGAAGAGAGTTATACCGCCACGTAGAGGGGATGAACCAATCAATCAATCAATATGAATACCAGAAGAATATCAATGGCAAGAGACAAGTCAATTTTCTCCTGAGGTTCACGTGCTTGCCGGCACGCTAGTCCCTGTTGTGTCGACCAACACTTGGTGGTTTGGTGGCTAAGAGGTGTTGCATGAACCTCGTCCACACGTTGGACACCGCAAGAACCGACCCACAAGTGAGGTAACTCAATGACACGAGAAATTTACTAGACCTACCTTGCGGCTCTTCGCCGGAGAAAGTGCAAAACCCCTCACAAGATCACTGGAGCTGGCCATGAACAATCACCAACACATGCCGGACCTCCACCGCTGCTCCAAGCTGTCTAGGTGGCAGCAACCACCAAAAGAAACAAGAAATCTATAGCCACACCGATCCCCAAGTGCCACTAGATGCAAACACTCAAGCAAATGCACTTTGAATCACTCAATCTCACTTTGAATTAGCAATCAACCAAGACAGATGAGTGGGAGAGAGTATGCTCAGCTCACAAGGATGTTAGCAATGTCAAAATTTCAAGAGAGTTGCCTTGGAGCAGACCCACAACTATTTATAAGAGTCCCCAAATAAATAGAGCCATTATACCCCTTCACTAGGTTCTCTACGTGATGACCGGACGTCCGGTCGCTGGATCTCTGCCACGTGTCCCCATTCAAACTACAGCCGCTAGATCTCAACGGTAACTACAACTTCACCCGTGCAGTCAAGTTGTGACTAGACGCATTCAAGGAATTGACCAGACTCTGAGTCCTGGCGTCCGATCGACTCTAGTAAGGCACCAGAGAGGTTTTTCATCAACCGGACGTGTCTGGTCCTTGCTGACCAGATGCACCCCAGCATTCGGTGTTCTCTGGGTGTCTACAGGTCATATGGACTGGACACTGAACAGTAACCGACCAGCGTCCGATCACTATGAATTCAGCGTCTGGTCACTGAAACTCAGTGACCTTCACCTCTATCACTTCACTAACTTCTCCACCCTTGCTCTAATGTGCTAACCACCATGTGTATCACCTTGTGCATGTATGTTAGCATGTTTTCACAAACATTTCCAAGGGTGTTAGCAATTCACTAGGTTCCTAAATGCATATGCTCATATGAATTCACCTAGTGGCACTTGATAACCATTTTATCCGAGAATTTTCTCTCTTTATAGTACGGCTATCTATCCTAAACACACTCACACCATCTATGGTGTCTTGAGTGCCAAAACAAAAACCTATTTGATACCTTTGCCTTGATCAACCTTGTTTTTGTTTTTCTCTTTCTTCTTTTCAAGTTGGAGCCTTTTATCTTCACTTTTGGTCACCTCCATCACCATGACCAACATCTAGCTCCACCACTTGACATGGGACTTATCATTTCATGTCTACACACTTAGCACAATGATTAGTCCCTAGATTTCATCAATTATCCAAAACCAAACTAGGGCTTTCAATCTCCCCCTTTTGGTAATTAATGACAACCTATTTACAAAGATTTTCAATAAAATTCTTTTGGATTCATGTTGCTTGCCCAAGCATTTTACCATGTGTAAAGGATATGAACAAGTTTCATAAACCCGATTTTGGTAATAATTGCTCCCCCTACATATGTGCTAAGAGTTTGGATTTGAAAGCTTGCACATATGATTAGATAGGAAATTTAGGAGTCAATTTCTACCAAATGATGCTAAGGTGTAAAGAGTGGACCTTTGAATCATGATACCAATCGGAGTTGCCATTTGAACACCATCCTTAGCACCATGATTTTTTTGAAGGCAAAAACTATGGGGGATATCCCCATAGCACTTCATTTTATAAATTTTATAAAGTTGCAAAGGAGGGGATTTGCTAGATACCACTTGAAAACAAAAGCAAACTAGATACCTCATGAGATCAACATTAGAAGCAAGGTTCTAGTATCACTTATAAAAGTATTTCAAGTATCTAGCTAACCTATACATGCTAGTTTTCATTTCATCATTCAAACATATAACTAGCATACACCACACAAGCATGTATCAGACAGAAAGGACTTATGCCATGCAAGCAAACATATGTAATGCACATTAGAATGCAACATACAAGTTTATGAGCTTGCTCCCTCTACTTGTGTGCTCAAAATTTTAATTGATGATCCATTTCCTTTATCATTCTTTTACTCTATCTTTGTCAACTTCTCCCCCTAGCATACTATCTTTGTGAATTTCTCTCCCCCTTTGTCATGAATGACCACAAAAGGTGAGCTCAAATTGGATTGGGAATAACTATGTGTAGTGAGGATCATTTTCCCAAATTGGTTCAATCTAGATTACTTGCAAAAGATATTTAACTTGGTTTGATCCAAGGGCAAGCTTCTTCACGCCTCCAATTGAGGGTTATCATGCACCATGTTGAGTTAAACACTTATAGCTCATTTCCTAGATCAAACACTAGATTCACAAGCCCACAAACATGTCATATGCTACCACTAGATCATTTCAAGCATACAAGCAATAGTGGTGCCATATAATCATCAAATTCATTTGATTTTCATGAATGATCTTATTTAACATGAGGGATGACTAAATGCACTAAGAAAGTCCTTAGCAAAGGATGAATGGCATGTCAATCAATTTTACCTTGCTTTTGCTCGAAGGAGAGGCAAGTCATATAATTAGGGTGCATCAACACATATTTGAGAAGTCAAGTATATTCAATTCATTCCTTAGCTTGCAAAACCTCTTCTCATCAAGTGGCTTGGTGAAGATATCGGCAAGTTGATCATCGATGCCCACACTCTCAATGTATATGTTCCCTTTTTGTTGGTGATCTCTTATGAAGAGATGACGAACATCAATATGATTTGTTATTGAATGTTGAACCGGATTGTTGGTGAGCTTCACGGCACTCTCATTGTCACATAGCAATGGCACTTGTTTGAACTTGATTCTAAAATCACTCAAAGCCGCCTTCATCTAAAGTAATTGAGCACAACAACTACCGGCCGAAATATACTCCGCTTCGGTGGTTGAAAGTGCTACACTATTTTGCTTCTTTGATGACCAAGACACAAGTGATCTTCTCAATTGTTGACATGTGCTCAATGTGCTCTTTCTTTCAACTTTGCATCCTGCATAATCTGAATCTGAATATCCAATAAGCTCAAACCTTGCACCTTTGGGATACCACAAAACAACATTTTGTGTATGCTTTAAGTACCTCAATATTCCCTTTGTTGCCTTCAAGGGACTTTCCCTTGGCGAGGCTTGAAATCTAGCACACATGCATACACTAAACATCACATCCAACCTTGATGCGGTCACATAGAGTAGGCTTCCTATCATAGATCGATACATCTTTTGATCCACCATATTACCACTAGCATCACTATCCAAGCTTCCATTTGTCCCCATTGGTATACTGATAGCTTTGCTTTCATCCATGCCAAACTTTTTGAGCATGTCTTTGATGTACTTGTCTTGACTCACAAATGTGCCATTCTTCATTTACTTGATTTGAAGACCAAGGAAGTAAATAAGTTCACCAATCATTGACATCTCAAACTCACTTGCCATCATCTTTTCAAACTCCTCATAAAAATCTTGGTTGGTTGAGCCAAATATGATATCATTAATATAGATTTGTAACACAAACAAGTTGTCGGGTTCATAAACCCGGGGTCCCTCGGGGACTGGCTTCCATGCCAGGGCTCGGCCTAGGAGGACGGCCTTTTTTTCTTCTGGACCGGCCTGAGAGTCTAAATTCAATAGACTGAAGCACTTGCTTCAGGCCCTGGCCGCCTTCGGCCCATCTTTCCGACCGGAGCCCTAGCTCAGGCTTAGGCCAACTCCGAACGGCCTCTCCGATCGCAGCGCTAGCGTCAGGCTCTGGCCACCTTCGCACAGCCTCCACTCGGAAAGCCTGACTCGAGGACTGCCTCTGACTCTGACCCCATGTCTCTGACCGGGGTTCATAGAAAACCCTACCCATCGCTATTCTCCGACTGGCGCGCCAGAACCGACTGGGGCCATCCGACCGGGAATGCCCGCTCGGAAAGAACCAGAAGGCGTACGAAGGAAGGCAAGACAGGGCTCGCAAGTCAAACCACGGCACCAAGGACCATACCCTGTAGAACAGTACTTTACAACCGCCCTGCCACAAATAGTATTGTAGGCGCCAACAATTACCTCTATAGTATTGTAGGCGCCGATCAAAACACCCGTACGGTAAGACCCCCCATGTGCCTCTGGGCATCAACAGTATTGTGGGTGCCGGAATTCACCGTACCAGGTGAATGTGGTAAAGCCATGCCTCTAGTCGGCGAGACAACATTTTTGCAGGTACCGACGTCCTCCAGTCTTGAAGAAAGCAGCTCAACCTCCCACATGTACCTGACATTCTACAATGACATCAATAGTATTGTGGGTGCCCACCATTATCCCGTCCCCATCGGCGTGGGCAACAAGGCTTAGAAACATCCGTACTCTCTCTCCCTTTCACTTGTAAAGCCATCCCCTTCTTCTATAAAAGGGGATGTGCTCCCTCCAAACACAGGCAGTTAACCCAAGTCGACTTCTTCAAGTTCAGGTTCATTAGATCGATAACTTGCAACCCCTCAAACACACGCTTGGACACTTCGTTCATAGCATAGCTCCTATCGATCTCGGCCCTTCCGACCGGACCGACCGAACACCCCATCTCTCTCTCCTGTTCGTAACCCCACTACAGACTTCGAGCACCTAGGCTCAGGAATAAAGTCACCGACCGACCCACACTGGACGTAGGGCACGTTGCCTGAACCAGTATAAATCCTGTGTCATTGAGTGCTAGGCCACCTCTGATCACAACGTGCAGCAAAACTACAAATATTTACTAGTTGGTCACTTTCTGTACCGACAGTTGGCGCCGTCCGTGGGGAGGACGCTGTATGTTCAACACTTTTTTGGTAATTGGATGGCCCATTTTTCTGCCACCCCCACCATGGCGGGCTCGAGTGATACGATTTGCTTTGGCTCGATGGAATTTCCCACACTCTCGCCCATCGGGATGCGGGTTCCACCCGTCTTCGAGCCTTCCCAGGCCTTCTGCTTCGGAAGGCTGGAATTCATCGCCGACCGGCTCGGCGTACTCCACCTTCGCAAGGAGGCGCACGTTCCGGCACCCGTCGAAGGAGCGCCCTCCATCGACTCCGGGACGCGCGACATCGACGGTGCGGCATCTGCGCTTCTATCCAAGCAAACTCTACTCAAACCCTGCTGTAAGTAATACGCGTACTATTACTTACTCTTCATTTACTATCCCCAATCGCGCACTCGGAGAGACTGTGTCATCCACGCCGCAAACACCGCACGATCGGTTCCCCTACGGCCTCGCGTCCTCTGCGGATACGTATGCCTAGGGACTCCAAAGGGTGCTGGTGCCTTTCCCCTCACATCCGAATTCGTGGGAATGGCAGGTTGTGCTCCTGCTGCTTCCCACGAACCCTTAGATGGTGAGGGCGTGAGCGACGATTCCAGCGTCGGTGACGTGGCACCATGCCACCATCTGTCCCGGGAGTGTGCCATGGCGGACGCTCTAGGACAGCTGCCGGTGGTTGTAGAATCTGCACAGACTCACACCCCTCCGGACCCGTGTGCGGAGGCCCTCGCGTCTGCGCAAGCGCACGCCGAGGAATTGTGACAACGGCGACGGAACCAGCCGCTGCCTGCGCCGGCTCGGTCGGCCCAGCATGACACGCCCCATGCACATGGCCTGGTGGGTGGCACCTGGGGCCACGCCCATCAGGTCCAACACGACATCATGAATGAGAGAAATGATGTCCCACAATTCGCCCGGGCTGGCCAGAATATCGTTGCTGCAGCGATGCTTCTACGTGGTGTTCCCGAGCCCGTCGACCCTCAGGAGCGCGTAGTCTACCGGAACCTCCGGGTTTTAGTAGAAGCCGCCACCATCCAATAGGTGGAAAGCTCCGTATGATGACTCCGATGCGCGCCCTCTCTCCCCACCAGGGGAACGGGGACGCGCCAGATGGATCACTCTGTTCGCTCGCCGCTACAGTCGCTAGGACCGGCTCGGAGTGCGGTAGTCACGCCACGGTCCAACCGGGTGCCTGCTCCGCACCTACCATCGGTACACGAGTGGCCCGATCCGCACCAGGACGCCCGTAGCTCCATTGGCGATCAGCATCGGTCCCAACATAATAACGCTATCCACCATACGACGGCAGGTGCCACAAATCCCGGCCAAACCATCGAGGGAACCGACGAAACACGCCCCAGGCGCAGTCACCGGCCGGACGACCGGAGCCCTAGCCTTGAGGGCCCAGGGCCTTGGGCCTTCATCTGGCGCATCCGGAAAGCACTGTTCCCGCAGCATTTTTGGCCGCCCACCAACATCACCAAATACACCGGGGAGACAAACCCAGGCATTTGGCTCGAAGACTTTAGGCTCACCTATCGGGCCGGAGGTGTGGATGATGACTTCTTCATCATTCAATATCTTCCCATTTGCGTGGGGGAACATGTTCGGGCGTGGCTCGAATTCCTTCCGCACGACAGCATCCGCGACTGGGCAGACCTCAAGAGAGTCTCCGTCGGGAATTTCTAGGGGACGTACGTCCGACCGGGGAACTCCTAGGATCTCAAGAGCTATCAGCAAGAGCCCAGTGAGTCCCTGCGGGATTACATCCATAGGTTCTCCCAATGATGCAACTCCCTCCCTGACGTCATCGACGCAGACGTCATCAGCGCGTTCCTCTCCGGGACGAACTATGAGTCCCTTATCCACAAGCTTGGCTGCTTGAAACCCCGTACCACCTGTGACCTACTTGACGTAGCCACCAACCACGCCTCCGATGAGGAGGCGGTTGGAGCGGTCTTGAGCGGAGGCCGAGACAAGGTCAAAGCCAAATGCACGGACCCGGACAAGGGCCCCTCCACGCAGAGGGGCAAGAAAAATAAAAAGAATCGACATCGATCGGATAGCGCCCCGCTGGTCGCCACGACCGATCGCGTAGTCAAGCAGCCCCATCAGGGACTGCCTGACCACTTCAACAAACTCATGGACGGTTCATGCCCCAACCATGCCTACCCTGTCAAACACCTCTACAAGGAGTGTGAGCTCCTCAAACGTTTCCTCCGACATGCCGGCGGGCCAAAGGAGGGAGACAGCAAAGAGGCATCACCCAAGAAGGGAGGTACGATAGGCAAAGACATGGATGACTTCCCCAACGCTGACGAATGTATCATGATCTTTGGTGGATCTGACGCCATCTAGACCAAGTGACAGCATAAGGTTCGCTATCGAGAGGCATGCACCGCCGAGTCAGCCATCCCCTCCTTCCTCAGCTAGTCGGAGTCTCTGATCACCTATGATCAGAGGGACCATCCCTCCCACGTCGCAAGACTAGGACTCTATCCGCTCGTCGTCAACCCCATCGTCCGCAAGAAGCGACTTACAAAGGTGCTAATGGATGGCGGCAGCGGCCTCAACATCCTGTACATCGACACCCTCGATGCCATGCGCATCCCCCGATCAGAACTCTGCCCGGCGGGCTCCCCCTTCCATGGGGTAATCCTAGGAGCGCAGGCATACCCGCTTGGGCATATCGATCTGCCCGTCATGTTCAGCAGCCGAGCCAACTTCCGCTCAGAGGTCCTCACCTTCGAGGTGGTGGACTTTCTAGGGTCCTACCATGCCATCTTGGGCAGCCATGCTACGTGAGATTCATGGCAATCCCCAACTACACCTACCTCAAGCTGAAGATGCCGGGACCAAACGGCATCATCATTGTGAGCAGCGCGTTCTCGCACGCCTTCACGTGCGACCGCGAACACTACGAGCTCGCCACTGCGGTCGTCAACTCATCCGAACTCCCGCGGCTTGGGGAGTCGTTGGTCCCGGCAGCCTCGGACTATAACCAACCAACTTCCTCGTCGGCTTTCCACCCGCTCAAAGAAACCAAGAAGGTGGGAATCGACCCCACCAACCCAACCAATACAGCTCGGATCGGGACCTAGCTCCCGGCCAAATAGGAATGCGAGCTCGTCGACTTCCTGCGTGACAATCGTGATGTCTTCGCATGGTAGCCGTCTGACATGCCGGGGATACCTCGGGAGGTCGCCGAGCATGCACTATGCCTTACCCTAGGCTCTAAGCCTGCCAAACAATGCTTGCATTGCTTCGACAACGAAAGGCGTAGGGCCATAGGTGAGGAAATCACCAAACTCCTGGCAGCCAGGTTCATCAGGGAGGTCTTCCATTCTGACTGGCTCGCCAATCCCGTCCTGGTCAGAAAGAAGACCAGGAAGTGGAGAATGTACGTCGATTATACCAGACTTAACAAAGCGTGCCCGAAGGATCATTTCCCATTACCACGCATAGACCAGATAGTTGACTCCACCTCGGGTTGTGAAATCCTCTCCTTTCTGGATGCCTACTCAGGCTATCACCAGATCGCGATGAAAGAGTCCGATCAGCTCGCAACCTTGTTCATCACCCCGTATGGTTCGTACTGCTACGTGACCATGCCTTTCGGCCTGAAGAACGCTAGCGCCACCTACCAAAGGTGCATGCAGCAATGCTTCGCTGACCAAATTGACCCACACGACTAGCCCGATCAGGCCAAGCGGCTGAAACCAACAATCGCCGTCTATATTGATGACATAGTGGTCAAAATGGCTTAAGCTTGCGACCTGATCACAGACTTGGCCGCGATGTTCGCAAACCTCCAAAGGTTTAACATCAAGCTAAATCTCGAAAAGTGTGTTTTTGGGGTTCCAAAGGGGAAACTGCTTGGACACATCGTATCCGAGCACGGCATCGAAGCCAACCCTGAAAAGATCATGGCCATCTCCAACATGGGCCCCATACGTAACGTCAAGGGTGTGCAGAGACTCACTGGTTGCCTAGCTGCCTTAAGCCGCTTCATCTCCCGGCTCGGCGAATGGGGGATGTCGCTCTACAAGCTCCTCAAAAGGATGGACGCCTTCGTCTGGACTGAGGAAGCCCAGTAGGCTCTCAAAAGCCTCAAAATGTCCCTAACGTCGGCCCCAATCCTCGTCGCTCCCAAGCGGGGAGAACCCCTCCTCCTTTATGTCGCGGCAAGTAACCATGTGGTGAGCACCGCCTTGGTCGTAGAGAGGGAGGAACCGGGACACCAGCTCAAAGTGCAGCGACCCGTATACTTCGTCGGAGAAGTGCTTACCGACCCCAAGGTCTAGTACCTCCAGGTGCAGAAACTCCTATACACCATACTAATGGCAACCAGGAAGCTCCTACACTACTTCACCGACCACGAAGTCACGGTCGTTACTTCATACCCACTCAGAGACATTGTCCGCAACCGTGACGCCGCAGGACGAATCTCCAAGTGGGCTCTTGAACTCATGGGCCATGACATCAGATATACCCCCTGCACCGCTATTAAGTCTCAGGCTCTCGCGGATTTTGTCGCCGAATGGATGGAGGTCCAGCTACCAATCCCGGACGTCACCCACGAATACTGGACAATGTACTTCGACGGGTTCATAATGGCGCCCGGCTTGGGAGCTGGAGTGGTTCTGATCTCCTCAGATGGGAGTAGGCTCTATTACGCCATCTGCCTCCACTTCTCAGCTTCAAACAATGCCGTGGAATACAAGGCCCTTATCAATGGACTCTGCATCACCATCGAGCTCGGCGCTACGTGACTCTACGTCCGTGGCGACTCAGAACTAGTCATTGATTAGGTCATGAAGGAGTCCTCCTACAAAAGCCCCCTCATGATGGCATACTGCCAAGAGGTGCACAAGCTCGAGGACAAATTCCTAGGGATTGAACTGCATCACGTCCCTCGAAGGGACAACGATGCCGCTGATTTCCTCATAAAACTAGCTGCTAGGCGGGATCCGTCCCCAAGCGGGGTCTTCATCAACGACATCCTTGAGCCATCCGCTCGCATCTTGGAAGGTCCGACTCAGACGCACCCTAACACCCAGCTGGTGCTCGGGGGCTCTGACCTTGATGCCCAACCAGCACCTAGGGGCTCCGATCCTAGTACCTCTATGCCACCCGCGAGCGTCGCCGTATTGGCGCCCGGTCAAACCGATTGGTGAGTACCGCTACTCGCCTACATCCTCGAAGTGGTTCTCCCGCCCAAAAGGATGGAGGCCCAATGAATCGCTCGACGTGCCAAGACCTTCGTCGCACTTGGTGACGAGCTCCACAAACAGAGCCCATCAGGGGTACTCATGAAGTGTATCCTCACTAGCCAAGGGAGGGATCTCCTCCTCGAGGTTCATGCCGGCATTTGCGGGCATCACGCGGCCCCAAGGTCGCTGGTCAGAAAAGCCTTCTGCCAAGGTTTTTACTGGCCCACCGCACTACGAGATGTAGAGGAAGTCGTTCGTAGGTGTGAGGGATGCCAGTTCTATGCCCGGCAAACCCATTTGCCAGCACAAGAGCTCCAAACCATCCCTATCACCTGGCCATTCGCGGTCTGGGGCCTCGACATGGTAGGACCCCTCTAAAAGGCCCCAAGCGGTTTCACTCACCTACTCATAGCGGTCGACAAATTCACCAAGTGGATAGAGGCCAAACCCATCACCAACATCTGGTCGGAGGAGGTAGTCAAATTCTTCCTTGACATCATCTACCGATTCGGCGTTCCCAACTATATCATCACTGACCACGGGACTAACTTCACCATAAAAAAGTTCCTAAACTTCAGCGACAGATACGGCATTAGGATCGACTGGGCCTTGGTCGAACATCCACGAACTAACAGTCAGGTCGAACGCGCCAATGGCATGGTCCTCCAAGGACTTAAGTCACGCATCTTCGACTGACTCAACAAATACGTCGGGCGATGGGTTGCGGAGGTCCCAGCGATCCTCTGGAGCCTAAGAACGACCCCAAACAGATCTATGGGATTCACACCCTTCTTCCTAGCCTACAGAGCTGAGGCAGTTTTGCCCTCCGACCTCGACCACGGTGCACCAAGAGTGAAGGCTTTCGACCGCGACCGAGCCGTGGAGGCCCAACAAGATGTAGTCGACCTACTCAAAGAGGCCCATGAAGCAACTGTCATCCACTCCACTCGCTACCAACAAACCCTCCGCAGGTACCATGAAAGGAAGATCAGAGGAAGGATTCTCGAAGTCGGCGACCTCGTACTCCGGAGGACCCAATCAACGAAGGAAAAATACAAGCTCTCTCCACCATGGGAAGGACCCTATATGGTAACCAAAGTAGTCCGACCGGGCACCTATCGACTGGAGGACAACAACAGCAACCTTCTCAACAACACCTGGAACATTGAACAACTACGTCGTTTTTCCCCTAAATTTGGTCTAAACCACTTTTTAGTTAGAACATGCTCCCGTAAGAGCACCCCTGCCCGAAACACTTTCAGCCCGGGTCGCTCGGGGGCTCCATAAGGGTACAATATTAAAATATTACCTCTCTTTTTACTATCGCACGATAAAGCAACTGTGTCCCCAAACAGAAACACATTCCATTCCCTGTGTTTACCTTACGTAACTCTGTTCTTACTCCCAACCAAACGCACCCCGCCTTTTCCTACGGTTACGAATAGCTGAGCCTCGCGGGCCATGCCCTGGGCTCACAAGGTCGCAGCCTACGGAACAAATAGGCAGGTACGAGCAAGAAAGGATAAAAACAAAAGTTATGCTAAGATAAACACAAGGAACGAATAACGTGGTTCTATCACAAGGACAGCACGGATGTATTCATTGATACAGAAAACTATTCACACAGGGATTCACCCACAAACCTAAACTATTGCATTCTCTGCTGCTACAAATACTACCGTGGTCGCTCAATGATGTCGCCTGGAGGCCAAAGAAGAAACCGGATGCAACCACCAGGGACTCCAACCGGCCTCCTGAGTCGATCGATTCACTCAGGATAAGCACCTAAGATACAGGTAGGAAGCGAAGGGGCGCCCTATGCAGGCCATGCCGACTCTGTCTCGAATGATGAGCACGGGTCCTGGTCGGACATTTCTGACTAAAGCTCTCCAAACCCCGTCTCTTAGGTCATCAAGGTGAGCATGTGTTCATTAATACAAAACTGTTCACACGAAGGCTAACCCACGATTGACGAGCGTAGGTCCTGGACGGACATTTTTGACTGGAGCTCTTCGAACCCGGTCACTCTAGTCATCAAGGTAAAACACTATCAAAGCCCCTCTATTTCAATTTAAAACATTCATACATCCATACGCCTGAACCCCCTGGACGGTTAGGGCATGAACCGCCCGGGGGCTCGGGAACTAAGCATCGCACGTCTAGCGAAATGCATCAGAATGCTCCGTGTTGCATCACGAAGTGGCGGTTGCCTCATTCTATATGAGTAACCAACAGAGCCAGGGGAGAAAACCATAGATGAGCACCGTGCGGCGTTTGCCCAGTCTGGCAAGCCAGGTCATCTCAACCTTCTCGTTCGATCCTGAACCTCTCGCCAAGCCCACAGAATCTCCATCAAGGGGAGGCCATTAGGCCACCCGGGTCGGTCTCCGAAATGACCTAGGCATCTGCCAGGCTACAGGTAAAGGAGTAGTGGAATGCCACAAGAGGGCTATGCTAACCCTGTCATGAACGACGGACCCGGATTCCGCTCGATCACACCCGTTAGCGAGCTCACTAAGCTAGTCTTTGAGCCCGAGCGATCGAGACAGGTGACAAAACTCAGCCCCTCCAGTTGTGAGGAACCAAATGGGGTACGCAAAACGACTCACACCAACCCCCATGAAGGCCCGATAGGGCTCAGGGGCTCAAATGCCAAGGGACCGTGACTCCGAACTCACGTCGATAGGATCGGCGACATCCGGCTACGACTCTTGGGACCGCGACTCTAAACTCGCGTCGATGGGATAGGTGACATCCGGCTATGGCTCTTGGGACCACGACTCTGAACTCACGTCAATTGGATCGGCGACATCTGGCTACGACTCTTGGGACCGCGACTCCGAACTCGCGTAATAGCTTCACTAACTAAAACTAACTCTCTCGATCCACGGTGAGCACCGACGCCTGGGTCTACTCGTGACTCCACCTTACCCGATCCCACGGCGTGCACCAACACCAAAGATCAAACTCTGTTGCATCCAAAACTAAGCTATCTCCGTTCACGGCGTGCACCAACGCTGGGATCAGTAAGTTCTGTCTCAATCCAATCCCTGCGCTTAAAAACACCTCGGCTGTACAATGACTCCATGGTTAAGCAAAATTACACCGACAAAACAGAAAAACATCCCCCGTTGACAAACTCAGAAACACACCCCAGCCGGTTTGGCATGAACCCCCCTAGGGCTTGGGGGCTACACCTGTGGGTGCGCTCGCACGCACCCGGCGGCAAGACAAAAATCCCCCGAACAATTCTGCCTAAATCGCCCGGGGGCTCGGGGGCTCCTGTCGGGTTCATAAACCCGGGGTCCCTCAGGGACTGGCTTCCATGACAGGGCTCGGCCTAGGAGGACAACCTTTTTTCTTCTGGACCGGCCCGAGAGTCTAAATTCAACAGACCAGAGCACTCGCTTTAGGCCCTGGCCGCCTTCGGCCCATCTTTCCGACCGGAGCACTAGCTCAGGCTCAGGCCAACTCTGAACGGCCTCTCCGATCAGAGCGCTAGCGTCAGGCCCCGACCACCTTCGCACGGCCTCCACTCAGAAAGCCTAACCCGAGGACCGCCTCTGACTCCGACCCCGTGTCTCCGACCGGGGTTCATAGAAAACCCTGCCCATCGCTATTCTCTGATTGGTGCGCCAGAACCGACTGGGGCCATCCGACTAGGAATGCCCGCTCGGAAAGAACCAGAAGGCGTACGAAGGAAGGCAAGACAGGGCTCGCAAGTCAAACCACGGCACCAGGGACCATACCCTATGGAACAGTACTTTACAACCGCCCTGCCACAAACAGTATTGTAGGCGCCAACAATTACCTCTATAGTATTGTAGGCGCCGGTCAAAACACCCGTATGGTAAGACCCCCATGTGCCTCTGGGCATCAACAATATTGTGGGCGCCGGAATTCACCGTACCAGGTGAACGTGGTAAAGCCATGCCTCCAGTCGGTGAGACAACATTTTTGCAGGTACCGACGTCCTCTAGTCTTGAAGAAAGTAGCTCAACCTCCCACATGTACCTGACATTCTTCAATGACATCAACAGTATTGCAAGCGCCCACCATTATCCCATCCCTATCGACGTGGGCAACAAGGCTTAGAAACGTCCGTACTCTCTCTCCCTTTCACTTGTAAAGCCATCCTCTTCTTCTATAAAAGGGGATGTGCTCCCTCCAAACACAGGCAGTGAACCTAAGTCGACTTCTTCAAGTTTAGGTTCATTAGATCAATAACTCACAACCCCTCAAGCACACGCTTGGACACTTCGTTCATAGCCTAGCTCCTATCGATCTCGGCCCTTCCGACCGGACCGACCGGACACCCCATCTCTCTCTCTCTCATTTGTAACCCCACTACAGACTTCGAGCACCTGGGCTCAGGAATAAAGTCACCGACTGACCCACACTAGACGTAGGGCACATTGCCTGAACCAGTATAAATCCTGTGTCATTAAGTGCTAGGCCACCTCCGATCACAACGTGCAGCAAAACTACAAATATTTACTAGTTGGTCACTTTCTGTACCGACACAAGTCATTGCCTATCTTCTTGATGAAGAGAGTGGTGTCAACTTTTCCCATCTTAAATCCCTTAGAGAGTAGTAAATCCTTCAACCTTTCATACCATGCTCTAGGTGCTTGTTTCAATCCATACAAAGCCTTTCTTAGCTTATAAATATGGTTGGGCTTCTTCTCATCTTCAAAACCGGAAGGTTGCTCAACATATACAAGCTCATTTATGTACCCATTTAGAAATGCACTCTTCACATCCATTTGGTACAACTTGATGTTGTGGGCACAAGCATAGACCAACAAGATCCTAATTGCTTCCAATCTTACAACCATGGCATATGTTTCTCCAAAGTCAAGACCTTCAACTTGAGTGTAACCTTGAGCCACTAATCTTGCTTTGTTTCTTACAACCATCCCATCTTGATCTTGCTTATTCCGAAAGACCCATTTAGTTCCAATGATATTATGATCCTTAGGCCTCTCAACTAACTCCCATACTTGATTTCTTATGAAGTTGTTTAGTTCTTCATGCATAGCATTTACCCAATCAACATCCAACAAAGCTTCATCTATCTTCTTAGGTTCAATGGATAAGACAAATGAGAAGTGTTCACAAAATGATGCTAATCTTGATCTTGCTTGTACACCTCTTGAGATATCACCAATAATAGAATTCAAAGGATGATCTCTTGCAACATTGGTAGGTTGGAGTACTTGTCCTTGATTGCTTGCATTAGATTGATCACTTGGTTAAGATGATGAACTAGCCACTTGTTGATTTTGCACTTGAGATAATGAACTAGCTTGATTTGCATCAACTTGCACATCTGAGTTAGAGAGCACTTGATTTTTGTCATCTTCAACTTCAATCACCTCTCTAGGCCTTATATCACCAATATTCATATTCTTCATTTCATTGGCCAATTGAGTGCCTCTCACATCATCTAGATTCTCATCTTCCTCTTGGGAACTATTGGTTTCATCAAATTCCACATTATGCACCTCCTCAAGAATGCCACTAGCCAAATTCCAAACTCTATAAACTTTGCTAGTAGTGGAGTAACCAAGCAAGAAGCCTTCATCATATTTCTTCTCAAACTTACTCAATCTAGTGACTTTCTTCAATATGTAGCATTTACAACCAAAAACCCGAAAGTATTCAATATTGGGTTTTCTTTCATTCAAGAGCTTATATGGTGTCTTTTCCATCATAGGGTGACAATAGAGTCAGTTACTATAGTAGCAAGCCATGTTGATTACTTCGGCCTAAAATGAATGACTCACATTATACTCACTCAACATTGATCTTGCCATGTCAATCAAAGTTCTATTCTTTCTTTCAACTAGGCCATTGGATTGAGGAGTGTACTTGGCTGAGAATTGATGTCTAATTCCAAAATCATCACATAATTCATCAACTCTTGTATTCTTGAACTCACTTCCATTGTCACTTCTCACTTTCTTGATGGTTGTTTCAAACTCATTGTGAATTCTCTTGATAAATGTTTTGAATGTGGCAAATGCATCACTTTTGTCATCAAGAAAGAACACCCATGTATATCTAGTGAAATCGTCCACAATCGTAAATCCATATTTATTTCCACCAATGCTAGTGTATGTGGTTGGTCCAAATAAATCCATGTGCACCAACTCAAATACCTTAGATGTACTCATCATGCTTTTCTTAGGATGTGTGTTGCCAACTTGTTTTCCGGCTTGACATGCACTACATAACTTATCCTTCTCAAATGTCACATCTTTCAAGCCTCTAACTAGATCATGCTTGATTAATTTGTTCAATTGTTTCATTCCAACATGACCAAACCTTCTATGCCATAACTAACCCATGCTAGACTTAGTAAGCAAACATGTTGACAATTGAGCTTCTCTAGCATTGAAATCAACCAAGTATAGATTCTCATATCTAAATCCCTTGAATATCAAATTAGAACCATCTACACTTATGATCTCTACATCATCAACACCAAATATGCACTTGAAACCAAGATCACAAAGTTGAGCTATCGACAATAGATTGAAGTTCAAACTCTCTACTAGTAGCACATTGGAAATGCTCAAGTCATTTGATATTTCAATCTTACTAAGCCCCTTGACCTTGCCTTTGCCATTATCACCAAATGTTATACTATCAATCCCATTGTCATCATTTGAGTTGATTGAATTGAACATTCTTGAATCATCGGTCATGTGTTGTGTGCACCCACTATCAAGTACCCAATGCCTTTCTCCAGCTTTATAATTGACCTATAAAAGAAAATTAATTCTTTTTAGGTACCCAAACTTGCTTGGGTCCTTGAAGATTAATCACTAAGGTCTTTGGTACCCAAATAGTTTTCTTCTTTGAGCCCACAATTGGTGTACCAATGAACTTAACCTTCACACCATTCACACCCTTGGTAAGCATGTAACAAGAATCAAAACAAATTGAGGATACATGAGCATTGTTCTTGTTCTTGTTCTTACAATATTGCTTTATGTGCCCAACTTGCTTGCATCTATTGCAAAACCGATCATTGCTCTTCACAAAGCTAGCTTTGGAAGTAGCAAAGGCCATCTTGCCTTTATTGCGGGTATAGCCTAATCCCTCTTTGTTGAGAGAAAATCTTTGGCTATCCAAGCACTTTAGCAAGCAGGCCTCACCGCCATAGGATTTGCCTAGAGTGTGAGTGAGCTCATCCACCTCTCTCTTGAGAGTCTCATTCTCAACCATTAGTGAGGTATCACAAGTGAAACCATCACTAGTAGTGGAGATAGAAGTGGTAGTGGTGGTAGATGATGAGCTACAAGAGGGGTTAGTAGAGGCAATAACAATGGGTTCATAAAGAGATTCATCAATCAAGTCACATGTTATGCCTATATCACATGATACTACTACCCTTTCCTCATTTTGTTCAAGAAGCAAGGAGTGAGCCTTTTCAAGCTTAGAGTGAGCCTTGCCAAGCTTCTCATGGGCTTCCATTAGCCTCTCATGAGTAGCATTGAGCTCATCAAAGGATTGCTTAAGAGTACTAAGTTTCTTTTGCAATTCTTTGCACTTGTTCTTTTTATGAATTATTGAATCACCTTGTTGTAGCATGTCTACAAGTTGTTCATTAGAGAATTCATTATCATCATCACTATCACTATCATTCTCATTTTCATTTTCACTATCATCATCACACTCATCATATTTGACCTTAGAGCCCTTGGCCATGAAGCATGATGAAGCGTCAAATAGTGAAGGCTTGTTGTTGATAGCAATACTTGCAAGAGCCTTCTTCTTCTTGGATGCCTTGTCATCATCACTAGAATCATCATCATCCAAAGAAGCATCACTATCCCATGCCACCACATAGGATCCACCCTTCTTCTTCTTCTTCTTGAATGTCATCTTCTTTTCTTTGTTCTCCTTCTTTTCTTTCTTGTTCTTCTTCTTCTTCTCATTCTCCTCATTGTCACTATTGTAGGGACAATCGTTACAACATGATCGAGACTCTTGCAATTGTAGTATAGTCTCACATACTCTCTCTCTTCTTGAAGTGATCTCTTCTCTTTCTTGCACCATAGCTTCTTCTTCATCATTTTGCCAAACTTGTGCACAAAGAGAGCTAGAGCTTCATCATCACTATCATCATTGGAGCATTCCTCATCACTTGAATCTTCTTTCTTAGCCTTGCCCTTGCTCTTGTTCTTGGTTGAAGAGCTAGCTTTGAATGCTACACTCTTCTTTTTCTTGTCTTCATCTTCCTTCTTCACATCATCATCATCATCATCATTGTATTGATATTCGGTCATAACATCTCCAAGAACCTCATTGGGAGATACATCCTTCAATCCACCTCTAAAGATCAGTACTTATGAGAGAAGTCCTCATCCTTCACCTTCTCACCCAAACTCTTGAGATCATTGATGATGACTTGAAGCCTATAGAACATCTCTGGAATGGACTCATCATCCTTCATCTTGAAGTTTGATAGCTTGTCTTTGAGCATGTAGAGCTTAGCACTTTTTACCGTTGAAGTGCCCTCATATGTTTCCTCTAATCTTACCCAAACATCATATGCCTTCTCAAGATCTTTGATTTGCTCAAACACTTTTGAATCAATGCCATTGTAAATAGTGTTGAGTGCCATGGTATTGCATTGCTTGTTGATCTTGTCATTGTCGGTGAGATTGGTAGGATCAATGATCACGAACTCATTTTCTCCCACATCCCACACTTTGTCATTGATTGAACCAAGATATATCTTTATTTTTCTCTTCTAATAATAAAATGATGTGCCATCAAAGAATGGTGGTTTGCCCTCAACATGGTTGAACACAATTTGAGCCATCTTTTGTGCACCGAGGTTGTTAAGCCTTGATTAACCGGTGACCACGGCTCCGATACCACTTGAAAGGTCCTAATTAGCTAGAGGGGGCGAATAGCCTAATTTAAAAACTACAAACCACTAAACAAACTTGTTAGATAGATAATTGGCTATAAAGCTTTTTGCACTAGCTCTAACAAGTGTTGCAAGCCTCCTATCCAACAATGTTAGTTGCTATAATCTCTAATCCAAACAAATACTAAGTCACTAAGAGCTCAACTAGATGAGTAGCTAAACTAACAAATGTAAGACAAGCTTTCACAACTAATTACACTAAAGAGCTTGTTGCAACTAGTGTGTGGAAATGTAAATAAGGAAGAGAGTTATACCACCGCATAGAGGGGATGAACCAACCAATCAATCAATCAATATGAATATCGGGAGAATATCAATGGCAAGAGACAAGTCAATTTTCTCTCGAGGTTCACGTGCTTGCCAGCACGCTAGTCCTCGTTGTGTCAACCAACACTTGGTGGTTCGGCGGCTAAGAGGTGTTGCATGAACCTCATCCACACATTGGACACCACAAGAACCGACCCACAAGTTAGGTAACTCAATGACACAAGCAATTTACTAGAGCTACCTTGTGGCTCTTCGCTAGGGAAGGTGCAAAACCCCTCACAAGATCACCGGAGCTAGCCACGAACAATGACCAACACGTGCCAGACCTCCACCACTACTCCAAGTCATCTAGGTGGCGGCAACCACCAAGAGAAACAAGAAATCCGTAGCCACAATGATCCCCAAGTGCCACTAGATGCAAACACTCAAACAAATGCACTTGGAATCACTCAATCTCACTTTGAATTAGCAATCAACCAAGAGAGATGAATGGGAGGGAGTATGCTCAGCTTAAAAGGATGTTAGCAATGTCAAAAGTCCAAGAGAGTTGCCTTGGAGTATACCCACAACTATTTATAAGAGTCCTCAAACAAATAGAGCCATTATACCCCTTCATTGGGTTCTCTATGTGATGACCAGACGCGCCGGTCAGGTTGACTAGATGTAGCCCCTTCAGCGTCCAGTTGTTGGATCTCTGCCATGTGTCCCCATTCAAACTGCAACCACTAGATCTCAACGGTAACTACAACTTTGCCCGTGCAGTCAAGTTGTGACCGGACGCACTCAAGGAATTGACCGGACTCTGAGTCCCAGCATCTAGTCGACTCCTTGCTGACCGGACGCACCCCAGCGTCTGGTGCTCTCTGGGTGTCTATAGGTTATATGGACCGAACATTGAACAGTAACCGACCAGCGTCCGGTCACTATGAATTTAGTGTTCGGTCACTGAAACTCAGTGACCTTCGCCTCTATCACTTCACTAACTTCTCTGCCCTTGCTCTAATGTGCTAATCACCATGTGTATCACCTTGTGCATATGTGTTAGCATATTTTCACAAATATTTCCAAGGGTGTTAGCAATTCACTAGGTTCCTAAATGCATATTCTCATATGAATTCACCCAGTGGCACTTGATAACCGTTTTATCCTAGAATTTCCCCTCTTTATAGTACGGCTATCTATCCTAAACACACTCACACCCTCTATGGTGTCTTGAGTGCCAAAACAAAAACCTATTTGATACCTTTGCCTTGATCAACCTTGTTTTTGTTTTTCTCTTTCTTCTTTTCAAGTTGGAGCCTTTGATCTTCACTTTTGGTCACCTCCATCACCATGACCAACATCTAGCTCCACCACTTGACATGGGACTTATCATTTCCTATCTACACACTTAGCACAATGATTAGTCCCTAAGTTTCATCAATTATCCAAAACCATACTTGGGCTTTCAAAGGAGAAGTTTCACCAACAAGCCCTCTACTACAACCTAGGGCCCTAAGCTCATGTTCATGGGTAAACTCTAGCCAAAACATAAGAAGCTAAATCTAGAAATCATATCTAATTAATCTCATGAACTAGGTAGGATAGTCATGGTTGACATAAAGTTTTACCTAGACAAAAATTGCCAATGTACCTTGTTAGATGTGTCCTAGAGCCCTCTTGCAACCTCTACGAACAAGCACCCTAGGAAGATATGGCCCGATCTAATCACGTCCAGCTCGACAGTGAGCCTTGGTGACTTCACCATGGCTGACGGATGGTTTGATAGTAAATTTTAACTACAAAGCTTTTTTACTCATCGAGCATTACAACTTTGGTATAGGGGGGTGTCTCCATCCTAGGCCGTTTAAAAAAATAAAACTTTTATTTTCAAAATCTTAAAACTTAAAATGAAAATATGGGCCCTTAAATGATATCAATTCAAAAATTTTATGAACTACGAAGTTTTAGATCTTTCTAAGATCTATGGTTTTGATATACTACCCAATCAGACAATAAGTGCATATCAGGTACGTCGATGAGCCAACTAAATTCAAATTTGATTAGATTTATAGAAAATAGCATGAACATTTGTACACCCAAATAGGTTTGATATGAAAAACATGGCATGATTAATCTAATGATACTTATTTCATATCATAAATATTAATATTTTTCAATATATGTTTGGTTAAACTTGATATTGGTCAAAGTACAAGATGTGCACTTATTTTGAGATGGAGGGAGTAAATTGGTTTTGATCCAACTTAATTTGAAAGGTTATGAATTTATTTGGTGACGGTTGACTTAGTCAATCACTCCGAGAAATACATCCTATTTCAGGGCGGTCAATTTCTAGAGATGGTTCATAAGGTACAATGCAACATGTCATTTCTAGAGAGATTAACTATCTAAAAAAAGCGATTGTAAAAATCATATGTGTAGTAATGATACAATATTGTGCTAGTCATGTCTATGTTTCTCGGGACTCCTCCATGGTTAATCATTTTACAAATACGGTCCTTAGAGCAACTCTAACTTTTTTTTTCTAATTTGTAGTAATAGGATTTTGGTGAAACAATATCCTCGTCTCTTCAAATGGATCTCCAAATATGGCTGGTTTGAACATTGTGCGCGTCCCACCTCTCGTTGGAGTCGCCTGCCGGCGCGTCCGGGCTTGGACAGCAACTTGGTCGCATTCTTGCGCGCGTCCCACCGCTTGTTGACGTCGACGTGGCTAGGCTTTGGATTTGGTGGCGGCGATTAGCCGACGAGGAGAATGGTGACGCACGGCGTCGGTGTCGGCAACATGTTCCACTTGGGCGTGGTCGGGAGCAACGCTGGGAGAACTGCGTGCGACGTGGCAAGGGGCACGCGCGCTACTAGTATCGCCATGGATCCGATAGACATGAGAGACCTAGAGAGTGGCAAATACGTGCGCTTGCCGGCCAAAAGCTAGTGCCTTGCGCCTCACGACAAGCAGAGCCGTAGAGGAAGCGAGGAGATCACGAACTGCTGAAAGATGGGGAAGAAATGGATGGTAGATTTTCCCTATTCACTTCGCTGAAAAGCCATAGCTGAAAGTATTGTTCATTGATTTGTTGTGAGAGAAAAATAATATTCCTTCGCTGAAATAGTACGACTCATAAGACAAGCGAACAGGGCTGCAGCGCTGCAGCGGCTAGGAGTAACGCAACCGAGCACTCGCGTTATAAGAAGAAAAGTACCACTCCTTCAAATACTATTTATAAGAAGAAAAGTAGCAGCGCTGCAACGGCTAGGAGTAACGCAACCGAGCACTCGCGTTATAAAATTATATATTTGGCTAGATTAAGATAATGTAATAATTCATGAGAAAAAATGCTACTCAATCTGAAAGTTATTATAGTGTCAATCACACCATCAATGACGAGGTTCAAAATAACGCGAACACCTGTACAGGTGCGGCACTACCGTGATGTGCCACTGCCAGGTAAAACTGCGGTGGTATCGTGTGTTAGAGTAACTTGAACGCATAATTCAAAATCTACCCAATGAAATTTAATTAGATCGAGTAAATTACTGATATTCTTGTGGTAGTGTTGAACCTATTTCACCACTTGAACAAGGTTGAAAGCTAAGGCGCAAGTAGATCGGGAGCAAACCCTAATATACCAACACAAACAAGTAAAGCACAACAAAATAGCAAGAACACAAGAGACAAAGTATTTATCCCGTAGTTCAGCTCGCCACTAAAGTCAAGAGCACAAGTCTTCAACGCGATCGCCTAGCAAACTTCCCAGAGCGCCCACAAGAGTTGGGAGCTTCTACGGGCGACGCCTAGCCCGCTAGGAGCTCTTGCTCCAAGAGTAATGAACACAATCCACTGACTTGAACGCGAACCAAGTGCTCTTGGAGTTGAAGCTCAGTTTGGCAAGCTCTCTAATAAAGTTTTGGAGGCCAATCTTTCATGGAATCACTAGGGAATCAAAGGAAGAGTTTTGGGGGCTTTTAATGGGGTGTGAGAGGCTTGTCTGATGGTTGGTGAAGAGTAATACTCCAGATGACCTTTGGGAGGAAGAAGAAGAAGAAGAAGAGGTATAAATACCTCCCCTTTCCTAACTTGTTGTTAAGTCGTGGCACTATCGGGAGAGCCAGCCAGACAGAGCAGTAGGTTAGAGTTATATGTGGGCTGGCTTGGCTTTGGTTGAGGATTTATGGATGGTGGTTATGTTGAGCACTTGGTTGCACATTAAAGCTTGTGCATTGTATCCCCCTTGATAGTGCGGCCTTTTCTATACTTAATTTCAAGAGACAAAAGAATTTAAACGTCCTTTGAGTCCATCACCACGTCCTTTTATAATTGGGGCTCCACCATTTTAAATAACATCCTCATACTTATATCATATGCTTGTCAACTCGATAAATCTTATTAATCCTCTAATTATGTGATCATTATCACCAAAACCCACATTAGGGCTTGACCTTGATTGCACTTACAATGATCACGCAGATTTCCTGACCATGCCTGATATGGTTGGCAGTTAGTGGCTCTAAGGAGCAGATGGATTGGGTATATCAAGTCACAATTTGATGAGGTCAAATCCTTGCAAAATTGGATCCCTTAAAGTTACCAAATTATATGTTTGAGACATATATATTAATGAATATTCCATCGGACAGGAAGAGCTTGTGAAATTTCGTGGTGATGTGTGTAAGTTTATAATTTATTGTGGTTACATGGCATTGAAAGGATGCAATTTTTTTTAATGTCACCAGGGGGAGAAAAACCCACCTGAATAAGGTGCAAGCACCCGAGTTTGAACCTTGTTGGCCGGCTCAACCATACGAAGCCATACAGCCGCACTACAATTAACATGGTATTAGTGCAATTATAGAAGTTGCATGGTAGGCACTTCACAACTACTGATATTGAGCAGTTATTTTTCTGTTGGCAGTTTAAATAGAAATGTTAATATGTCACAGAGCTCTATGTTTTCCTCTCCTGAAAAAGAATATAATCAGACATTTAGTTTTGGGTTTTAAGCTAGTTGTTCTAGTGGTAGTCTCAAATTGTGGGACATACGCATGGAAACACAAAATGCTAGTTCAATTTCAGCACATGGAAATTTCCGTACAAAACTTAGATGGAGATAACTTTTCACATCCTACTATCTAATATTAAGATGTGTAGTGGCATTTTTAGTTAGTAACATCAATTCACAATACCTCACATAGTAGTTCACAACAAAACTAAATTACAAAGAGCCTAACAATCAAGAAAAGTGGCATATATAGGAAAAATGGTGATTGCTAAAATAGTGAATGAAAAAACTAAATCACTAATAATGTTTCTGAGTGATACATCAAAGATCACAATAGCTAATGCCTCATTATCAATGGACCGGCCCAATGAGTGTACCAACTGTTCGCAAAAACTTGGAATAATTTGACTGCAACCAAGATTATTTGTGGCTTAATAACCCAGCAAAAGGAAAATCTGGCGGTATTCTCGTGGGTGCTAAGAGGGAATGTTTTGATGTTGGATCCTTTCATCAAGGTGATTTCATGCTACAATTAAATTTGTGGGACAAGATATATAAAACAAAATGGAATCTGTTGATTGTATATGGGGCTGCCCATGTTGATAACAAGATGGATTTTCTTACCGAGTTATCTGTTTTTTTCTCAAGAAATAAAGATCTAATATTAATAGGGGGCGACTTCAACATTATAAGATATACTAGTGAGAGAAATAAACCCTGTGGTGCACAGAGATTCTCTGGCATGTTTAACACCTTGATTGACTTTCATGAATTAAGAGAACTGGTTATGACCGGTGGGAAGTTTACTTGGTCCAACAACCAGGAGGACGCTTTATTAGAAAAATTGGATAGAATCCTGTAAACAAAGAATGGGAAGACATCTTCCCCAATGTTTTGGTAAAAAATATTTTTAGGGATGTTTGTGATCACAGCCCTTTAATACTATCATGTGGCCCTGATAAGAAGTTGAGACACTTACAACTCAAGTTTGAACTACATTGGTTGTCCAACCCTGATTTTATTCAAGCTGTCAAGAAAATATGGGATAAACCTTGTAGAGCCAAAAACATCTTTAGATAAAATCCAGCAAAAACTGAAGATGTTGAAACAGTACTTCAAGGGCTGGGGATTTAATTAACAAGGTGAGATAAGGAAAAAAAGAGAGCAGATATTAGTACTAAACTAAGTGAAATGGAGGAGACTGAGGAAAATGTGGGACTTGAATCTGAGCAGCTGCTCAGGAAAGTAGAATTGATAAAAGAAAATTTAAAACTTTTAGATCAAGAGGAAACATACTGGTTCAACAGATGCCATGAGCAATGGTTGTTGAAAGGGGATTGTAACACTAGTTATTTTCACAAGATTGCAAATGGCAGAAGAAGAAAAAACACTATTATATCACTAGAAAAAGAAGGAGAAATCATTGAAAGGGATGATAATTTACTTAAGCATGCTACAAAGTATTATTCTGAGATGTTTGGACCTAGGGACAATCATAACATTCATATTGATGAGGGATTGTGGGATGCGCTGGATCATGTATCTGAGGATGAAAGTACAATTTTGTGTCAACCTTTTTCTAAAAAAGAAATAAAAGATGCACTATTTCAAATGGAGAAAAATAAGGCCGCAGGCCCAGACAAAATACCAACTGAGTTTTATAAAGTTTGCTGGGAAATTGTGAAAAATGATATTATCCAACTTATTGATGACTTTCATAGAGAAAAGGCTGATATCTGTAGAATCAACTATGGAATCATAACTCTTTTACCTAAGGTTAGTGATGCTGCTAAGATTCAACAATTTAGGCCCATTTGTTTGTTAAATTGTATATATAAGTTGATACCAAAACTTTGACATTAAGATTGGAAAAGATTGTTGATAAACTAATTCATTCAAATCAGACTGCCTTTATGAAGGGCAGGAATATTATGAGTGGTATCATGGTACTTCATGAAATCTTACATGAAACTAAGAGAAGGAAGCAAACTGGTTTGATCCTAAAACTTAATTTTGAAAAAGCATATGACAAGGTGAGCTTGAGGTTCTTGCTTGAATGTCTAGCAGCTAGAGGCTTTTATTCCAAATGGTGTAAGTGGATTGAACAAGTTGTCACGGGTGGGACGGTAAGTGTTAAAATGAATGATCTTATTGGGCCCCATATTAAAAGTTATAAAGGGGGTGAGACAAGGAGATCCCCTGTCACCAATCTTGTTTAACTTTGTGGCTGATGGTTTATCTAGAATGATCTTGAAAGCTCAATCAAATGATCTCTTTTGTGGCCTAATTGATCACATTGTGGATAAGGGGGTAGCTGTTTTACAATATGCTGATGATACCGTTGTATGTTTAAAACACAGTCTTGAAGGGGCTAGAAATTTGAAGCTACTCCTGTACATGTATGAATTGATGGCTGGCTTAAAAATTAATTTTCATAAAAGTCAAGTAATAGTAATTAATGATGAGGGAAACTGGGTTGAGATATATGCTGAAATGTTTAACTGTCAACTTGACACTTTCCCTATCAAATACCTAGGGGGTACCTGTAAGCCCGAGTAGATTACATGTTATAGACTGGTTACCTCTGGAAGAAAAAAGCAAGAAAAGATTAGCTGTTTGGAAGGGTGGAAATAGGTCAACTGCAAGGAGAACCACTTTTATCAATTCAAGCCTTAATAATGCCCCATTTATCAGATGTCAATTTATTTGCTGACAAAAACAGTAGTGGCCAACCTTGATAGACTCAGAAGGATTTTTTTGGCAGGGAGGGGGAACAAAAAAGAAATATCACCTGATTAGATGGCCTAAGATTTGTAAAAGTAAAAAGAAGGAGGGCTTAGGGATCAAAGATATTAGATTAATGAACATTAGTCTCCTTTGTAAGTGGTGGTGGAAACTAGATAATGAACAAGGGCTATGGCAAGAAATTGTGAAGTTCAAATACATCAAAGATGGATCTATCGATCTGTACCGTGAAACACAAGCAGACTGACTCACCCATTTGGGCTGACTTGCTCAAGCTTAGGAAAATTTATCTACAAGGAAGAAAGCTGAATGTAAGGGATGGGCAAAGAACACTCTTCTAGAAAGACATCTAGCTGTATGATCAACCGTTGTGTATGCTTTATCCTGATTTATTTGCTATGTGCCAACAATCTGACCTTACTGTTTTTCAAGTCAAAACAGATATTCAGTCAGTCACCTTTTCTAGATGGTTAGTTGATATATGGAAAGAAAATTGGGAGAAAATTGTTCATGACTTGGCTAATGTTCATCTGTGAGATGGTGTGGATTTTTTCAAATGAAAATTTTGTTGTAATGGACGTTTTTCGGTGAAATCCGTCTACAATGCCTTAATTATGAATGATACCGGTCTTTATCATATAAAAATTTGGAAAGGCAAGATTCCTGCTAAGATTAAGATATTTTTGTGGATGACTCTGAACAATGCTATTCTAACTAAAGATAATATGAACAAAAGAAAATGGCAGGGTGATCCATCATGCTACTTTTGTAATCAACCTGAATCTGCAAATCATCTTTTATTTCAATGTAGTGTTGCTAAGGCTGTTTGGGCTATTGTTGCCATCAGTTTAGGAGCTAGTAACATCCCCAGATCTGTGACTTGAGAAGCATTTTGGTGTAAAAGCAATCAGGGAAAATTATTTGGAGAAATCATCATGGTAATGATAGTAGCAGTAACAGCAATGAGACTATGAGAGGACAACGACCATGCTTTTCAGAACAAATTGGAACCTTGCAGTACATTTGATAACTAAAAAAGCAATGAAAGAGCAATAAGGATGGCATTTCAACAAACAAACGGTGTACATTGATTATGAAATCACGTACCTTGTTTGAAAGGCAACAGTGCAGCTATTTGGCGCAACTGAAGCCAAGTCATTTAGACCAAATTAAGTTTGAAAGGCAATATTGCAGCTATTCTGACAACGAAAAGAGGGTGTCACCATGCAAATCCCCCCACTACTGGAGACAGGATTATTCCTGATGTTTTTACCGACATGAACTGATATATGATCCTGTCGGGAAGAAAAAACTGACAGGATAGACCTCCACTATTCCTGACTGTTTTTAAATGTCATCATCAGGAGTTAGCAAAACCGTCAGGAACCACAAAAGAATCCTATCAGCTAGAAGAAAACCGACAGGCATATTTTTCATGTTGGCCTGTAAACTGACGGGAGTTCACTTTCGTCCACGTGGCAACCAAAACCGCTTCGCATAGGTGTGCAGCTGGGAACTTTGACAAAAACGGGATTTACATGCATACAGCTATGTACCAACATATATATCTTTATCTGTAGTCTTCTTTCTAAAAAATGTGGTGCCATTCGAAAAATATGATCAATGTTATCTATGCTTCTTTTTCATGTAAAATATGGTCGGTGCAAAATATTGCAGTGTGACTACATGTTTGTTATGCTTCCTGACAACTATTCACACCCCTCTAGTTGGTCGCTTTGATCCTAATAATAGTTAGTAGGTTTCCAAAAGTACCACATAGGTTTAGTTTGATCAATAAAATAATATTTGCAATGCACAATTTTATTTCACAGTTTTATAGGTTAGCCATAACGTTTAATTGTTTCGGTGCATTGTGAACTGATTTTTTTCTAGTGGGGCTTTATTTCTATTTCCAACATATAGGATGAAATGATTTAGGGATAGTTGGGTTTCATTCTGTTTCTTTGGCATTTGTAAGCATGCGGATGAAACATATTTCTTGTCTTTATAGTTTTCTTTACCATGCAAAGGCGGTTGTTTGATCCCTCTATTTGCGTGTCTTAAAAAATAAATGATTTTTAGAGGTAGATATCTAGCCACCCGTAGAGATTGAATTCTATAGGCGGACCGAAACCTAGTCATCTCTAAAAATTGCTTTACCTAATTTATAATTCAAGCAAAAAAAAGCAAAAAAATCTATAATCTAAATACTGCAACTTTTGTTTAAGTCATTTGTTCATCTAACGTCATTTGAAAATTAAAAAAAATGAATTTTGAAATTGAAAACTTAAAACAGAATTTCTAGACCGTAATTGACTTCCAATGAAATTAGTCAACTATAGAGTTGCAGATCTTTTGAGTAATCAATTTTGGTTTAGGTCATTTCTCCATCCGAGTTTATTTGATTTTTTTGAAAAAATTGAATTTCAAATTAAGAAACCTTAAAACAAAATTTTTGATCATGTACAAAGTTGTAGATCTCTTCAAGTACTACAATTTTGATATAAAGTATGTCTTTATCTGCTAACCGCCTCTAAAAATGATATTTTAGAGGCGAGTGGGCTTTCCAACCGCCTCTAGAAGAGGGCATTTCCAGAGATGGCTAGGCTTTTTAGCCGTCTCTAAAATCGATTTCTAGAGGCAGATCAACTTAGAAACATTTTTAAAAACGATTTTTGTAGAGCCACCTCTACCCAAAAATATAGACGTTTCTAAAAATCATTTTTGTACTAGTGTTAGTAAGGAGTTGAATAGTCTTTTTAGGCGAAAGTTCTCGTTTTCAAAACTTTTCTATCAAACAATGTTCCAAACGTGTATATCAAACAATGCACACACATTTGGTGAGAGCACCAATACACATAGCATGAATGAAATGAACTAAGCCACAACTTATACATGAGCCGAGTGGTTATAGTTTGCATAGGATTTGCGCACAGTATAAATATGGCTTGCTATCAGAACTTTTGTACCCAAAAACAAATATATTTTTCACCATACGGCAATAATAGCTGGTATTGTGATGAAGAGCAAATTGGATAGCTGGTGTTGTGATGAAGCAAATAAAAGAATGCTAAGTGATTGAGATATTGGAGGAACCACATGAAGAATGAATTTGTTTTTAGCATATCAACATGGGTCACAAGCCTGATTTGATCAGTCTGGAGGACTAGGTCTAGCCCAAAGTACACGATCAGAAATTGTACTCTTTGTCTATTTTGCGATTATGGGGATGTTCCATAGGCCATTGAACTAGGTGCAAAAGACTTAATGGCCACCTTTATGGCCGCATGGTGGTCCATTCCATGCACAAACATACAGCCACCTCAATGATTTGCATTTGCTAGTGTTGTTAATATATGTATCTCAAATATCATGTAATATCCATGAGGGCATGAACCGGTTTAGGATATAGAGATGTACAATATATTGTTGTACTTTTAGAGAAATGATTTCTTTGTAAATAGAATCTTGGCTTTCCTGAATGGTCAAGCAATCTTGGTACAACTTGTAAAGCATGCCCGGGGTATTTTTCTGGCCTATATAAAAATGTAGGCGAGTACGACATAGGTGCAACGCTTTCATCCCTGGAATTCTCATAAGCGTGTATCAACACTAGGACCGTACCACCTCCAATGCCATCATGTGTGTTTAAGAGGAATCCATGCTAAGCTATTCTACGTCTTTATTGTATAAACTTAGGGTGCGTTTGGATCTTATATTTGCATTTTTTGTTATTTCCAATGACACTAAAAATGGAAGGTGGCTCGGTCTGTACGGTTCTAATCAGGGAAGGAAGAAAGACATTTATAGTGTAATTTATACAGGTGGCACATTAAGAAAACCTACAGTTTAAATGTTTATACACCAACGGTACCCTTAAGAAACTACTATTGCAAACATATTATTTACACCGACGGTCACTTAAGATAAAGCCAATTGAGAATCAATTTTTTTTACGCGGTACTGCTAAGTCAACGGACAGTGTAAATCTTATATTTATAGTAGCGGTTCACTTAACACTATTGTCAGTGTAAATCCAGACATCAGCAAAAAAATATTTTTTTAGTAGTGTTGTTCTTGTGTGTCTTGAGATGCATACATGGAATATATACAGTATATTGTTCGAGAGGCAAAGTGTTATATCCACGAGTTCCGGTATCACAATTTCTTACGTTAATTAGGCTTGCCACTTACCAATTTTGATGATGTGGCATATCAAATTGGGGAGGAGATATATAGAAACAATTTCTCCATGAGGAAACCATTTCGGCTGATCATATGTGATTTGAGAAAGTGTCTATATATAGCATACTACTTCTAGGCTATATTCTTATATCACCATTAAATACCACAATGATAGTTTTCCTTTTTTTTTTACATTCCTTTGTTTACAGGTAAAGAGTGGTGCCGGGCATGTTGCCACTACAATCAGTGCTCATCTACTTTAAACAGAAAGAACAGGGCTTGGTTTTCCTTTTTTTTTACATTCCTTTGTTTACAAGCTGAGACTGACTTCAGACGATAAGCTCCATACAACAAATTATTTTTATTTTGGAATCTGCTTTGAACATTAATCAGTGTTTTGTGTTAGCAAGATTGAATAGCTCAATATCTCGGAAGCCCATTCCACCAAGAAACTTGGACATAATCATATCATCCCATGTTTCTTATAGCTCAATGTTAGGACATCTCCACATGTGATAACGTGCTCGGTTTGTGAGATGTTCTGGTTTGTGAGCATCGTACGTGACAACGTGCTTGAAACTTTTTCAAAAATTTTCCACTGCATACGCATATGATACGGCGACAACTCGACAAGTTTCATGATTTTCGGAATTCGTTCGCATTTTATACAATTAAAAAACCACTCCCACGCAAGTTGGCGGCGTTGCCCCGTGAGCACGTTGATCGAAATTTCGAGACAGTTCCTGGATTTAGCCTAAATTTACACTAAGAAACAAGGATAACATTTTTTGAACGAATGTAATCCATTATTCGATGCACCTGCAGTTCAAACTTACATTTTCTGGAAAAATTCAACAAAACAAAATAAACTATAGAAATATGCCAAAAGGCAATGAAAATGTCCCAAATTTAAACATGTTGTTTGTGGTAGTGTACTAAAGCTTCAAAAAAATTGGTGGCAAAAACCAAAAAAGAAAAAATATTTTGCCGAGTGCCTAGGGTTGGCACTCGGCGAAGAAAATTGACTTTGTCGAGTGCCGCCGATCTGGCACTCGGCAAAGAGCTGCTGATTTTTTTTTAAACTTCGCCGAGTGCCAGATCACGACACTCGGCGAAGAAAATTGACTTTGCTTAGTGCCGCCGATCTGGCACTCGGCAAAGCCGCCCTTATCCCTTCACCCGCGCCCGACCGGCGCGCTCTCTCTCTTTCTCTCATTTCTCTCTCCCTCTCACCTCTCTCTCCCTCAGCCGCCGCCGCCGCACATCGTCGGCCCGCGCCTCCGCCCCGGCCACCGCGCCTCCCCACGCGGGCCCCCGCGGCGCCCGTCCCCGTCCGCCTCCCCGCGTCGGCGCCTTGCGCGGCGGCCCGTCCCTGTCCGCCTCCCCGTGCCGGGTCCTCGCGCGGCCGCCGCTCCCGCCTGGCCTCCACCGCCCGCGCCGGCCCCCTTGGCGACCACCTCCCCCGCCTGCGCGCCCCCCTCGGCGGCCACCTCCCCCGTCGGCGGCCACTGCCCTCGCCGATGGCCACTGCAGAAGAGAGGAGGAGGCAGGGGAGAAGAGAGGAGGAGAAGGAGAAGGAGAGGAGAAGGAAGGTGTCGGCCTAGGCCCGTCGACCCTCACGCCGCTGCGGTCGTCCCCGGCGTCGTCGCCGACCCTCGTTGTTGCCATTCTCGTCGCAAAGGTATGCCCTACACCTGTAGTAGTTAGTAGTAGTACTTAGTAGTGTTAGTAGTAGTTAGTAAGTAGTAGTAGTTAGTAGTGTTAGTAGTATTGTTAGTAGTAAGTAGTGATAGTAGTAGTGTTAGTGTTAGTAGTAGTTGTAGTGGTAGTAGTACTTGTTGTTGTACTACTTCGATACTTTCATCTGCATGGAAAGAGAACTAAAGTACATGGCTCGTCTTGGTATATATATGTTTGTTGGCCTTCGTGCCTATGTTTGGTATATATGTGGTTGTTGGCCATCGCGCCTACGTTTCTTGCAGGTTTTCAATGGATTCTAACCTATTGCCTTTTATGTAGGAGAAGGACCCGTGGGAGGGACTCGGTGACCCCGATCGTCTTCGTCGGTGCTGCTGGTCTGCCTGCACCGCATCGCCTCGCCACTGCACCGACACGCCACTGCCCCGCTAGCCTGACTCCACCGCCACCCTAGGTATAACCCCCTCCTCCTTTGCCTTTGCATTATTTAAACATTGCGGGTGGAATGTTGCAGGCCGACTTGCGGAGGTTGGAGGCCCAGCAGGCGGCCCAGGTGGAGGCCCATCGGCTGGAGATGGAGGCTGTACAAGCCCAGAGGGCGGCCGAGGCGCAGAGACTGCAGGACATGTTCAGCTTCATGGCGAGCCTTCAGGCCTTGCCAGGTGTGGTCGTGCCCCAGTCGCTACTCGCTCCAGTTGTGGCTCCTCCTCCTGTAGGGACTCCGGTGAGTATATATGGTTGTTTATTCCTTTAGCTTATGCGGCCCTCCTGTAGATACTCATGAATTCGCTTCTCTTTTGTGCAGCCATAGTCGGCAGGTTCGAACCCGACTCCTCAAGGTGGCCCTTCTCCATAGGCCGGGTGGCTAACTGGCCCTCCTCAAGGTGGCAGTTCACACTCCGGGTGGGGAGGCTGGCAGTAGGTACCGTTTATTTGTTTCTTTTTATGTTGCATGGACTGGTGTTAGACTTAGCCTTATGTTGGACTACTACTAGAGATATATATATATATTGTGATGGATATTGTCATGGATGATGCGAATGTATGTGATGGATTATGGACAATGAATTTGTATGTGATGTATTATGGATGGTGGATGGACAATGAATTTGTATGTGATGTATTATGGATGGTGGATGTGTATGTGATGGGTTATGGATGTGTATGTGATGGAATATGGATGTGTATGTGATATATCCTGTGCTGTGTGTTGATATATATGTGATTTCTTTGTTTATGCTGATGGAAAGCAAAAAATCAAAAAAATAGCATTTTTTCCCTCTTTGCCGAGTGCCACGCTCGGCAAAGAGGGTTTTGCCGAGTGCCGTGACCATGGCACTCGGCAAAGCTGTGAAGCAGAGACCCAATTTCCTAGCTTTGTCGAGTGCCAGAGTCATGGCACTCGGCAAAGATTTTTTTTAAAAAAGAAAAAATTTCTTTGCCGAGTGCAAGAGTGTGGCACTCGGCAAAGAATTTTCAAAAAAAAAAAATTCTTTGCCGAGTGCCTCTGAGGTGGCACTCGGCAAAGAGACCGTCAGAGTTAACGTCGGATTTTTTTTGCCGAGTGCTGACGTGACACTCGACAAAGGCTTTACCGAGTGCCCGATATGTGGCACTCGGCAAAGAAACCTTTGTCGACGGGTTCTTTGCGGAGTGCGGCACTCGACAAAGCCTTTGCCGAGTGCAATAGGGGCTTTGCCGAATGTCCTAAGCACTCGACAAAGAGCCCGTCTGCACTAGTGAGTAGAAGGAGAGTGGAACTGATGCAGCTCTATACCTGGTCTGAAGCGCTCGTCTATCCGTCCGCTAAGCACTCCCAATACATAGTTCCGAAGCGGCTCCGGCTGGCCTACATGTAGGGTTTTGCTGGCCCTGCCGTAACTGCCGTGTTTGAACCCATAATGTCAGACAGTGAGAAAGGAACAAATCTCCTAAACACACATATATGTTACCAGAGGTTTTAGGCTTTAACCTTCAGCATCGTCAGCAGTAGGGATGAAAACGGTACGGATATTTTCTGACCGTATTCGAAACCGAATTCGTTTAGAGGGGTTGAGATATGTCCGTATCCGAGTCCGGATATCCAACATCCGATACCGTATCCGTATCCGAATACTCAAATCACATATTTATGATGTCGATATCCAATCGTATCCTATCCAACATAGTTGACACTATCCGTATTCGAATCCGAATCCGGACAAAAATATGAAAACAAATGTAATATCGGTGATATCCGTCCGTATCCGATCCGTTTTCATCCCTAGTCAGCAGCGATCCATGGCAGATCACATGTCTCGTACTCTGGGCACCAACTCCAGCACGAAACCTTCTCCATCTAAACTACGACATCCAAGAAGCTGCAGCTGAAATAGAGGCGAGGCCGTCTTGATGATAAAGCCTGGAGGTGAGTACGTATATGACGGTGAAGCTGGTCTATGGACCATAAAAAACCAACCTGGCTCTCGGTAGCACAAGAAAAAGCCACAGCACGCAACGACAACTGACGCAGTGCAAGAATCCAAACAGTGTACAGCGGTATAGCGTATCTATGAAACGACAACCTCATCTCGAATCACGGAACTGTAAAGCGCCATTGTTGAGCAAGCATACCTAGACCGCCGGCGGCAGCAGCAGGCCTAGAGCGCAGGTCCGTTGCAGGCCAGGCAGGGGTCCGGCGGCAGTCGGCCGAGGCCCTCCGCAGGCGTACCGCCGCTCCTCCGCGACACGACTCCGAGTCACCGGCGACAGCAGCAGGCCTCGAGCGCAGGTCCGCCGCAGGCCAGGCAGCGCTCCGACGCCAGTCGGCCGAGCTCCTCCGTAGGCGCACCACCGCTCCCTACACCTGTCTCATCAGTTTTTACCAGGCTTTTGGTTCCTTCACCCCGCCGCTCGATCACTTTGTCTCGCGAGTTGTTCTCGCGGAATCTCCTCACATTTTTTATTAGTCCACCGTGCGTCCTTTACATCCGTTACAAACACACAACCACCTTCTTCTTCCCCGTTGAAGCTCGTCTCGTTTCTAAACCTGTTCGTCGCTTTTCCCTTTTCTTCTATTTTTTTTCAAACCATCTTCCTGTTATTCTTTTTTTAGCATCGACCACCTGCCGTTGTGGTAATCTTCATCTTGCAGTTCCCCAGGGTCAAGAATCTGAACGCGAAGTTCAACTGCTGTTGCAGATTCATTTTCTGACATTTCTTTTTTCATTTTTCAGATTCTAATGCCGATTCTTCATCCGGAAGCGAGGTTCCGTCGTCATCTGGAATCGCTCATGCCAGATCTACGCAGTTCACCGCACTTCCAGATCTGTTTTGTGGTTGCGGTAGAACCGCTCTCAGGCGTAGCTCGTACGCCTAAGAACGATGGACGCATTTTCCGTAGCTGCCCGGTAGATGCAATTTTGTTACAAAGCACATCTTTCCCATTGTTAATTAGCCTCTATTTTCTGTTTCTTATTTATTCACGTAGCACCTTGTGCTATGCACAGCGTTTTTCTCAACTTTTGTGACTTAGGCCTTGTTTAGTTCTATGGGTGTAAAGTTTGGGGGTGATGTTTTATGAGATGTTGAAAGGAGTGTTCCGATACTAATAAAAAATTAATCACAGAACTCGCCTGTAAACCGTGAAACGAATTTATTAAGACTAATTAGTTCGTCATTAGCACATGACTGTAGCACGAGTGTTCTCGAATACTAATAAAAAACTAATTACAGAACTGGTCTGTAAACTGTGAAATGAATTTATTAAGAGTAATTAATCTGTCATTAGCACATGTTTATTGTAGCACGATATTATCTAATCATGGACTTATTAGGCTCAAAAAATTCGTCTCGCAAAATACACGCAATCTGTGTAAGCCTGTTCGGCAGCTCGTATTCGGCTTATAAGCCTTGGCTTATCAGCCAACGAACAATATTTTTCTCTCACACCAAACCAGCCAGTAGTACTTTCAGCCATGGCTTATAAGTCAATCTAGCCGAAACGAATATGCTATTAGTTATTTTTTTAGTCTACATTTAATACTTTATGCATGTGCATAAACATTCGATGTGATAGGGTATAAAGTTTTAGGGAAGGAACTAAACAAAACTCGACCTACGAGGGGCAAGCCGCCCCCCTGGCATTATACGTAAGAAGAAGGCCTTCTCACACAGGCCGAGAAAACCCCCGAACCCCGGCCCCGGCCCGACACCGGGAGACGTAACCCATAAGATGGGCCATCTCCTTTAAACCAGTGCTTTGGCACCCGGGACCGGCGAGGGGATTTTTTTTAACCCCCAGCCTGAAATTCGCTCCCACTGAAAGTCGAACTCAGGACCTGGAGAATGTCATCGGAGTGACTAGCATATCTTAATTAACCAACTGGACTAGCCATCCTTTGACGAAGGAACTAAACAAGACCTTACATGCATACCATTATTTGTGCTCCACGCAGGCTTGCAACCTGTGGATATGGCAGGACCTGCTCGACAACTATGTCGAAGCAATGGTACTCCACTGCCATTCCGTCACCGTTCAGTCTATTGAGTCCGAGCTCCAATCAACACGCGTAGCAATTTGTCAGAAGGATGCTCAGATATCAACATAGGAGAAGCAACTTCGAGATTTGCAGCATTCCATGATACAACACGCGCACAATCCGACAGCTTCGTGTCTGTCGTTTTGGAAGGCTTTTTTCTCCTTGCAGTTGTTGCATGGAGCTTGAAGATTCTATGTGTTTGATCTTTCCTTTTGTTAGTAGCTAGCAAGAGCTCTTTCATCCTTGTGTATCTTTGAGCAGCTTGTTTGGTTGTGTATTGCAAACGCTTATCCTGCAAACGCTTATCCAGGTGCTATATAGTTAACCATGTCCAGTTTCAACATATTTTACAATAAATCATTAATAGTCTCATGAATTCATACTTTGAAGAGATATTTTTTTGTAGCTGCAGGTGAGCGCAGACTACATTACAACTCTAATCACCATTACAGTAATATCAGTTAAAACAGTTCTACATGGCCTGATGTCTCATGACATCTGTCATCCCCAGATAGTGTGTTCATAGAACACTGTTCTAAAAACTCATATATAATTCCGAACGGTACACCAACGACCGATGTCTATTTATTACATAATAATTTGCTAAAGCATTCTAATCATCTCAGCCCAAAGTTTTGTTCAGCACTGGATGTATGATCTGACATCCTCAGGTGCAAACATTGTGCTTACAAAAGACTGTCACTAAAAGTTCACTCTTTTCCCTGCGGTTCCACTAGCGACTCCCTGGACAGATTGCATCTTGTATGCATTCCGGTGGTTGTCCTAAATTTCCTTTAATTCTCAGAAGTTGGCACATCATGTTAGTCCTCTGCCCCTTGCTTGATTCCTGTTTTTTTTGTACGCACAAAAGTTAGCATAATTCAACATTTTTATTGTTTAACGTGTATTGAGAGCTACAGTTGTGTAACTTTCCTGAGTTAATATCCTTGTGAGAACTTCGCCATCAAAATATCTTGCATAGAACATGGTGTACAAACCAGATTCATTGCTGCAGACAAGATTAATCAGTGTTAGTCACTAAATGTTTCTTGCCCATCTATATATACTGGATTTCTAAAAATAAACTAACCTGCTGCCATTAGCTACTTTGATATCAACATATTCTTCAGTCCAGCTTTCCATATCATCGTACGGATAAGGGAAGAAATGATGCTTGCAATACTTCATCCCACTATGCATCAATGTCACTGTCAGTGTTTCATCCTCAAGAAATCGACACCCTTTTGCATGCTTATTGGATCTAGAACAATTATTTTGTTTCTTTCAAAATCTCAAACGTACAAACACCAATCCCAATGGACCATGACGGTTGCAATCACCTATTTTCATTTTTTTTAGCTATTAGCTTTCATCCTTTGATTGTTATTTATATGAAACAATTTAGTTACTCTTGTTTACTTACTAGCCTGCAGTCTCCCACATTGTATGAAATGTGGCAGCCCACGAACAAGTCCTCCAGACGTGCAGAACCCATTTCAATATTGGGATTCAATGCTGATACCTGCATTCAACAGCCCCAGATCAGGCACTGAATCATATCAGAAGTTAATCATCATGTATAGTTTATAGTAGATATGCAACATGCCATTCTTACTGCAAAGTCTGTTGGAAGGAAATGCCTCCAACGTTTCTCGCTCCATCTCTCGTACATTTCATCATCCATTTGTTGGTACAGGCGCACCAATGCATCCATTATATCAATGGTGAAGTCATCAGAGCTCACCATCATTCTTTCTACATCTTGCCCTTCCAGTTTCAGGGTAGATGGCATGGTATGCAGGTACCAGACCCTGTTATTTCCATATTGCTTTTTAATACATACATATTGAAGGAATTCCTAAATGCTTGCATTGTATATACGAGGCACCTACATGTGTTTTTCATGATCTGCCACCTTACCAATTGCCTTCTGGACTCAGTATAGAATCCAACTCAGAATCTTTGTGTGTCATGTTTATCGCGAATGGAGATACTCCAAACCTTGTGAGATTGCACATGAATGTGATGTCCACTTCAATGCCGACCATAGTATTTTTCTTGTTCACCTCAACAATCTCTTGGTTACTATCCTTTCTCATTGAAATTGGTGTTGGGCAATAGTCTTCCATGTCCTCTGTTTATATTTGTCAACGAGGAAAGGGCATGTGAAATTACCGAATCAATTATTTTTCAACTTTAACACCCAATTGCATATTATCCATACCTATATCCAAATAACACTGTGCTGCCGGGAGACTCCCCTGGTAATATTCCCAGCACATAGTTGTTTGGCTGAACACTAAGTTCATCAGTCATGTCATTCTCTTCATGTGTTGTGTTTATGAATACATCATCTTCTTCTATTGCTTGTTCTGTTAGAAGAAACATTCTTATCAGTCATTTACATCAGTGAGTAATATTATAGGCCGTACTTAAGTAATATCAAGTACTCATCAGCCCACTTTGGGACTTACCATCCCCTAGCCCATCATTCAACAGAACTGTGCCACAGTAACCGCCCCCTTCTAGTCGTCCGTAGCACAGACTTGGCTTATTTTCACCTGCAGTTTGTGCCACTATTAGCTTGTATGTCTTAGCATAGACAGTTCTTCACCACGTACTTGAAATATTATACTAATCTGTTTGAACTCACCTCTACCGATGACCTCGATCATGTGCCCATCAGAGTCGTATAAGTTACAGGCCTGTTTGGAATGCGGGAAATATTTCCCGTTCCTGCGTTTTTCCTGTGAAATTGAACTGATTCCTGTGAAATTCATACGCGATTCCTATGAAATTCCTGCGTTCCAAACAGACCATATTGTTGGCCAGCTAGGGCCCCCTCTCTCCTGAACTTTGTCTCCTATTGCGTCCACCGTATCATAGTAATGATCATTCTGATCAGTGGTGTAACAACTGCATTCTTCTGAACCCGCTTCATCTTCAGTCTGCATTTTTTCATTTCCACAGTAGCCGCTATTCATCTGTCGCTGACACTTAGCGGTGATCGCTTCCTTGCCCGGAGTATTGTTCAGAGAAGTATCGTTATTTTTGTCCACATCTCCATTGTCTATGGAGCTATCTGAACTTACTTCTATCAACTCTCTTACAGGTAGCCTTTCATCAGGATCTGAGGAAGAATGACATCTGTTGCTGTTAATTACGTCCTTTGCACCTGTCCCTGCTCATTTTAGTAAATAACATGTACTGTTATCTCTTTTTGCGGATGTAGTATGCAGTATACACATTTAATTGTATTTAGTTTTTTACCTATGCCAACTAGTTTTTTCTTTTGTTTCTCAGCTTGCTTACTCATAGCCTCCAACAGCTTCACCTTAGTGCTCTCCAATCCTCTTGACCCGAAGCAGTCAGACATGGTTGCTCTCTGTTGTGTTCTTGCTAGGCCCGAGTTACTGTCTCAGTTTCCCTACTGCGTGTGATCACCACTCTTTGCTGGTTGGGGTCCTCTCTCTTATAAGGAAACGTAGTAGCCTGTGCTCCCTCCCCCCCCCCCCCCCCCCCCCCCCCCCCCCCCCCATTTCTATGACATGTATCAATTTCTTGCGTGCTTGCTCCTGTATTATCTATATTTTCGTCTTGACCCCCCCAATCCATCTTATCTGCACAGATTTATTCAAAGATTCATGTAAGATTGCTGCCCAGGATCTCAGCAGTGAACTCACCACATTCATGTAAGACTCCCAGAAAAACAATGTTAATTACTGACCTCCTTTTTGTGGGACATTGACCTTCCCAATTGTTGCCCATGTTCTCAGCATTGAGTTAACATGTTCATTGTATTCATTGATATCTTTCAGCTGTTCATCAGCGAAAGCTTTGTGTTTAGTTCTCATTTTCCTCTTGTGCTCCTCATTGCATACATTAATGTACTCTATTAGCTGAAGAAATGTGATGGAATAATTAAAAATTTTGTTGCATGTAGAAGTTGACATCTTAAATGAACAGAAGCTACCATATGTATGTTGCAGTCTTCTCTCATTGATGCCAGAATTTGCCTAAACTTCATTCCTCTGCTATATATTGTCTCAGACGCATGTCTTATCTGTTTTGTCAAGATATTTTCATATTTGTTTATTTTAGTCCACAGCAAAGTATAAACATTGTTCTTTGGCAAGACCACATGATTTTGTATGACACTCACCTCAGTTTCACCAAACTTATATTCCTGGTCTGTTGTATAGCTTGCCTTGTCCATGTTTGCCAACCTATCCATCATCTCCTTTGTGAAATACTTCACCCTTGGAGTCAAGAAATGTGCCGTTGAGTATGCTCCAAAATCCAGGTTGTCCAGGTATGCTATCTGTTTGCAGAAAATTCTTTATATGTTAAAATTTTGTATGTACTAATTGCTCAGTATATATTCATTTATTTGACAATACCAAGTTTACCTGCAGTAGTAGTAAACAGCCATCTAGAGTTACTGTCTTTGTGTGTGCTCTTACGTCTTGCTTCACCTTCTTACTACATTTGTTTACAGATTTCACTGCAGTTGTTTCTATCCTAGGCAGGTGCATCAGACCACCAAACTTCATAGCTCTCAACAGCTGTTCTTTATGCCCCTTCATGTCCCCAAAAACTTCAGCCACCGTGTCAATCTTGTATGAGCAGTGAAGCTAACAAGATCCACATTTGAAATGAAACAACACAACTATAAGTAAAACTCGTTTACTTGAAGATTGTAACATTACTTTGATATATAAACGTCTCAGGCAGAGGTATGTAGAGATATTTAATCACATTGATAGCCATTCAATTCCCAAGATATTGTTTCTAGAGATTCAATTACCATATTAATTTAGTAATTACAATCCAGTCCAGTATTACGTACCTTGCGGCGTATTGTTCCCCCTTCTTCTTCCTTCATCCAGCAGCTCCTTTGTCCCGAGCATCTGGATCCAATGCTTGACGCTGGGCCATCAGTCCTTGCTGCTTCTTCCTTCAACCTGTTCATCTCCTGTTCACCGCGGCGGAATGGTTACTGAAGACCATGGAATCCATATTAGGCATTAATCTTAGCTAATCGATCCATACCTCTTCGGCCGCTCGCTCCCTCTATGCGATTTCGTTGATTCCACACACACACCCCCCTGTATGCTCTTTCCGTGATGAAGTTGGTTAGACAATAAAATTGTCAACCAACATGATTCGGTTACTAGGCTGACAACCAGTATTTTAGAGAAAAATACAGCTAGATTAGTACCCAGACTAGAGCCAGATAAGCAGTCTGTTCGCGTGGTCGTAGACGATCGTAAATTTCCAGCCAAAACAGTATTTTTCTCTTACACCAAACCAGCTAACAGTAATAATCCATAATTCGAACACTTGAGATGCTTAGTTGAAGTAATCAAAAGGATTGATCAAGAAAAGCAAGCAACACCTAAAAAAAAGCTAGTCATGATATTTCAAGTGGTATTCTCAAATTGATGTTCTCATGCAAGCAAAGATCAAAAGATGAAATAAGCCAACCACAACAAGAAAGTGTACTTGATCATAAGTGGTATTCATTTCATATGGGTGAAGAATAAAATTCACAATGGTACATATTGGTCTTCACCAAGCTTATAATTAGACTTTACATTGCTATTAGAGTAATGAATTGGAATCTATGTGACTATCATCTACTCCAATATAGCAAAGGTATCATTGTAATGTGCATGATCATTTCATCCCTTACTGGTATGCGGTTAGTGTATATAGTACATGCTTTATAGGATCATGCATAATAAATAAAATGTTTAAAATTCATAGCCTACCACTATTGCTTGAATGATTACTTGATCTAGTGGTTAATATATGAATTTATTCATGAGTTAGTGAACCCAAGTACTTAATTTAATTTGGATTGCTAACAAGAGACAAACACAATATTGGCAAGATAACCTTTGTAAAAGATGTGAAGAAGCTTATCATTGGTTCAAACCAAACTTAGAAACTTAGAAAAATCAATTTAATTCAAGTCAACCATAGAAGCTCATGATAGTGATAGAAGTACAAGAACAAGACAACAATGCAAATGGATATCTAGTTTGTTTGTTACAAGTGGTATCTAGACTCAAGTGTTTCATCAAGAATTTACAAGTGATGTCTAGATCAACTCACAAGTGATATCCTATAAGTGGTACTCATGAAGATAGCAAATGTTCAAGAAATGATTTTTATTGATAAATCCAACAAGTGGTTCCATACTAAAAGATTCTTTCAATTGGTATCACATCTACACATGGTATCAATCACGTAAGACGATGGTTCCACAAGTGATCCTCAACTTTAAGTGGTCATCAATTGAAGAATGCATCACTCACCTACAAGAGCTCAAGTGTATCAAATGGATGACCCATGCTATCACTTAGGGGGAGGTGTCACATAAATTGATATCAAGATCAAAGATCCTATGTGTGGTATCTCAAGAAGCCCTACACAAGATACAAGTGGTACAAGTTACAAGTGGTATCTACAAGTGGTGTCATTCCAACAATCAAGTGATGTCCATAAAAAATGCAAGATTCAAGCCTCAACCATCTACCCCAAATGCATACCTTTGCATCAATAAGAAGCACACCTTTTATAGAAATTGATGACAAAGGGGAAAAGATTGTACAAAGATATGAAAGCCTTGAGATTAAGATTGTACAAGAGAGATAAGATAAGATATGAGCTTTGGGAGAGATTGAGATAAAGAAGTAGAGGTTGGACATAGACATGGACAAAGATGGAGCAACATTGAAGAAAAGAGATGGGTCAAAATTCTTGAACAAAAGAAGTACACAAGTAGGGGGAGCAAGCTCATGAACTTTGATTAATTGCATTTGATATGTGCATATTCATGTGCTTGCTTGCATTGCATAAGTTCTTAAATTTAATATGCATGCTTGTGTGATGTATGCTAGTTGTAGAATTTGATTGATGAAATGAAAACTAGCTTGCACAGGATGATAGCTAGACACTTGGTATGCTTTTCAAGTAATGCTAGTACCTTGCTTTTAAATGTTGATCTCACGAGGTATCTAGTGCTTTTTATTTCCAAGTGTTATCTAGCTAACCATGGTGCTAAGGATAAACTTAAAGGTGCAACTCCGATTGGTATCACACTTTAAAGGTTTACTCTATACACCTTAGCATCATTTGATAGTAATTACTCTACCACAATTACAATCTATGCATATGTGCGAACTTCAAACCAAACACTTTAGCACATATGTAGGGGGAGCTAAACTACCATTTTGGGTTTGTGGTACTTGTCCAAAATCATCTACACATGGTAAAATTGCTTGGGCAAGCAATATGAATCCAAAAGAGCTTAATTTCCATATCTTTATAGAGTTGTCATCAATTACCAAAAAGGGGAAGATTGAAAGGTCCTTATGTGGTTTTGGTAATTGAGTGACAACCTAGATGGACTAATTGTGTTTATGTGAGATACACAGGTGATTAGTGCATAGGTACATGTGTGTGAGCAACGTATGCCATGAAGGTGAAAATGACTTGAAGATGTTGCAAAGCTCACACATGTGATGATGAAGGAGCTCATTGCAAATGAGACATGACATTGAGTCATGTGATCAAGGTGGAGAAGATCAAGACATAACTTGGCTTGATGGACAGGTTGCAAGCGTGAAGGGCAAGTCGGAGGTTTTGGAGCGATGGACCGCGTGGCGGTGAAACTTAAGCAAGACTTGGCGCCGATGGACGAAGGCAACGGTGAAAAGCAAATGAAGTCAAGATCGATGAACCAATATGATCATATGATGATATGAAGTGGATCATATCATTGTTGATCATGTTAGTGCATGTGTTGTATCGACATTGGAGGTGATGGAATGGAATGCGCAAGGCAAAGGTATAACCTAGGGCATTTCATTTCACCGGTCATAGGTGTGTAGAGAAGTTGATGACCGGATTTAGGATAGATGGCCGTACTATTAAGAGGGGCAAACTTGTTTGTATATCGGTCATCTAGTGCCACTCAAGTGATCTAACTTTGCATCGTCGCTAGGATCGAGTGGCGTGGCAAGTTGAGTGACTAATCCTTTGAAAAATGATTGTGAAAATGCTAACACATATACACATGGGGGTGTACAGTTGATGGTGTTGGCACATTTACAAAGAAGATGAAGTTGGAGTTGATGTGGATCAACTTGGTGAAGGAACGGAGGCAAGGGTTCGAAACTCCATCGGCGGAATGTCCTCCCATAGAGTGCGGACAGTCCGACGGTGCCACCGGCGTCCGATACAAAAAAGACAGGGTCTCATAGAGTGGACCGGATGCTGGTCATGTGGTGACCGGACGCTGGGGTCCTATGTCCGGTCAGTGGTAGCAGAGTGCACGCAGGCATCGGTCTTCGACCGGACGCTGGCTGGGTGCGTCCGGTCGCGCTAATGTGGTAGCACAGAGAAGAGGAGAAATGACCGGACGCTGATGCTATGTCTAATCGTGACCGACCAGACACGTCCGGTCATGTTTTCTCACTTCTGGTACCTTACTGGAAGTGACCAGATGCTGGGGTCCTGCGTCCGGTCATACACTCTACTGCGTCTGGTTGCAACTTAACCATTGAGATCGGACGCTCAGTATTTGAAGCCAGGATGCATCTGGTTAGGCTGATGTATGGTGACATAGGTGATGCAGAAAAGTTGAAGAAGGACCAGACGCTGATGCTACGTCTGATTGTAACCGACCGGACGCGTCTGGTCACGACTAGAACCTTACTGGAAACGACCGGATGCTAGGGTCCTGCGTCCGGTCACTTTGAGCAGCTGTGTCTGATCATCACTTGACCGTTGAGATCAAGTGACTGAGGTTTAATGGAGGCGACACATGGCGAGCATCCGTTGACCAGACGCTGAGGTCCAGCGTCCGGTCGATATGACCGACGCGTCCAGTCAACCCAAAAAACGCCCAGTGAAGGGGTAACGGCTAGTTTAGCCCGTGGGGTTATAAATAGAAGGTGGTCTCGGCCATGGCTGGTGAGGAGCACCTCAAGGGACTTTGTGTCCATGCTTGAGAGTGCTTGGGAGCCCTCCATCTCACATATGCTTGATAGTGATCATTTGATTGTGTGAGAGAGCGATTCTAGTGCGATTGTATCATGAGGTTGCATCAAGTGGCACTAGGTGATCGAGTTGCAAGCCAGTGGTGCTTGTTACTCTTGGAGGTTGCCACCTCCTAGACGGCTTGGTGGTGGTCTCCATCAAAGCCCGTAAGAAGCTTGTGTGGTGCTCCGGAGAAGAATTTTGTGAGGGGCATTGTGCTCGCCCCGCGGGAGCCACGAAGAGCAACTCTAGTTGAGCGTATCATTGAGCTACCCTTACTTTTGGGGTAGGTTCTTGCGGTGCCCGACGTGCGGGCTTGGTGGGTGATGCCAATTAGCCGCCGAACCACCAAGTGAGCGGTCGATACAACGAGAACGTAGCGTGTTGGCAAGCACGTGAACCTCAGGAGAAAATCACCATGTCAATCTTGTTCTTCCCGTTGGATTGCAATCCCTTTACACAAGCTTGTGATTACTTTTATATACATTGTGCTTGTGTAGTTGCTCTTGTAATTAGTTAGCTGGTGTAGCTCACTAGTTACCTTCTTGCTTGTGTAGCATAGAAGTAGCTCCCTTGCGTGGTTAATTTGGTTTGTGTAACCTTGTTAGTCACATTGCTTAGTTTGTGTAGCTAAGTATTTACGCTCTCTAATTTGGCATTGGTAGCCTTGTTATTGAGCATTGCTAGTGAGCTTAGTTGACTTTGTGCTTTTGCTTACTAGTATTTATAGGAGCTCCCTCATTGCTTGAAGTACTAGTGGCATAGGTTTGTGACCTTACTCCTAGAATTGATTAGGTGGGCTCTAGCTATCCCGACACCTAAATTGCTTAATTAGGATCTTTGCATGGTGCTAGAGAACATAGATAGAGGGGTGTAGTCTTGGCTAGATCGATAGTTTTAATTCCGCATTTGTTTCGGTAAGCTGACATGATTAATTTTAGAAAGGACTATTCACCCCCCCTCTAGTCCGCCATCTCGATCTTACAGTAGGGCCATGGCCCTCGGAGTCTCTCGAGCAGCCTTCGATAGATCTGGATCAAAGGTTGGTCGGCGCTGAACCAGAGTGTCCAGAGCCAATTCGGCGATGGAGAGACAATCGGCGAGCTTCAGACCGACCCGATCGTTGGGTGCAATCAGATCATCGTTGTTGATCTCCCTCCTCTGATAGTGAGGAAGCGGGCGGTGAGTCATTGAAGAAGGGGACCTCAAAGGCGGTTCTGAGATTAGATCTACGGTCGTAGGTGTTGGGGTGATCGACACAGCGTTGATCTGCACCGGCTCGATGAGCTCTCTGACTACTTTAGTGTTGATGACCTACGAGAGGGATCCAACCGTAAAGATCTAGCCAGGCTACGGGAGGGACAAAGAGCCTATGGAAAAAACCATCTTGTTCAACAAGGAAACAACACGCAATCCCCTACCTAGCGCACCAACTGTCGACAGAATATCTTCGACAGTCCTCCGAGGGATATCCCACAAAGGTAGATTGATCGACAAAGAAGCGTGTGATTAAGAACAAGAAGGCAACAGAGACACACGAGTTAGACTAGTTTAGGCTGTCAGTATGACGTAATACCCTACTCCTATGGTCTGCTGGTTTGTATTAGCTATCGTATGATATTGCGTGAGTTTAGAGAGGGTCCTTGCCCGTCTTATATAGTCCGAGGGGCAGGGTTACAGGTCGGTTAGATCTGAGAGATAATCAGAAAGTAATAACAGATTACAGAAATCTTGGGATCATACGTATCCTAACAGATCTTATAGTATCTTCAGGATATCTTCCCGATGTCTTGCGGAAGGCATCGAGCAGAGTCGTGCCCCACAAGGCTTCATCTTGTGGGCTGGGCCGCCCCTACGGGCACAGCCCATGTGGTCTGCCGTGGGTATCCGGGGTCGTACCCCCCACAACTATACTAGCTGCCCTCTAGCATCCAGTGCATACGCCTCGGGTCCTCCTCAATAAACAAAGTAGCATAGAACTGTGCAATTACCTCTGAGTTCCATGGATGTTGAAACTCCATGAGGCCATACACACCTATGCGCTCACAAGTAGCAACAGCAATGTCAAGAGAGGCCTTCTTCTGCTTCCTTACATGCTCCCAATCAATCCACTAAGACTTGGCTACCATAGGGTCCCTAGAAAGTATCACACTGTGGTAAAAGTCAAGCTGAAACATAGTGCAAAAGCAATGATCATATGGACAGTTCTTCGGCTGTCCCCTAGGGTCAATCCTCCTTAGCTCTCTAGCTCTCTCAGTTATACCCTTTCCCTTGTAATTCACTCTAGGGACATAGTTGGGTACCTTGGAGCGGTGAACCTTCAGCATCTCAAACTGAATGTTGTGAGCTAGAAAGTCTCCCTAAGGCTAATCTTGAACTAGAGGTGCATCCTCATCCTCCTCAACCTCCTCATCATCATCACTATCATCATCAGATCATCTGTCCGTGCTCTTCCTCTTCCTCGACTCAACTTGGTAATCCTCAATCTTATCATCGTCAAAGAAAGAGCTACTGTCAGCATCCTCTCTATACTGTGGGGCACCCCTAGTAGCTCTAGAGGGTCTCCTGCTACTGCTCTGCTGCTCTTGACTGAACCTAGGATGCAAATCTTGCCTTGCCTTCTTGTACTTCTCAAATGCAGGCTTGTCATGTTGAGCCTTGGACCTAGGCTCAAGCCTGCCATCCTTGTGTCTCCCCATGCTAGCAGCCCTGTATCCGAGTGACAATCCACAAAGGTGGGTCTTAGAAACATATTCGGGGAATAATTGAATTGCATCTTTAGAGAAATAATTACTTATCCAATAATTTTGTGCTCATCTAGATCAACCTTGGTCGTAGATTCACAAAACATCTCAGACAAGTAGTCATAAAACTAACTGCAATACTTGAAACCAAATTGAGTTGAAAGTTGCAGAAAATCTGCACTAATAAGGAATACCAGACACGTCCGGTATGTGTACATAGCAACCCTAACCAGGGACTTTCACTCAATCTCATCGAATTCAATCCAAACAATAACCATGGCTTCTAAACCACTAATGTTGCATCTTGATAAGAGAGATTTGAAAATGATGCATTGATGAATAGATTGGATGGGTTCCGGGATTTGAAATACCTAGGATGGGAACTTTGAAGTCGATTTCAAATCCTCGGAGAGGCTCCTTGATTCTTGATGAAGAAGCCGATCTAATCCACCTCCCTTCTCTTCTCCTTCCTTCTTCCCTCAATCTTTCTTCTCTACACCCTTCTTTCTCTTTTGACTGAGCCAATAGGATAGTGCAGAGGCTGCGGTAGCAGGGAATGCAAACTACAGCGGAGAGATGGCAAGGAGGAGATGCAAGTGTGCGGTAGAGTGAAGAAATCTAGGAAGGGCTGCACGGCGGCACATAGGCAAGACGGGGAGCGAGCGACGGCGTAGGGCAGATACGACCGAGAGATAAGATGAATGAGCCACGGACTTGGGCCAAAGGGGTACGTAGGGTTAAGTATCCCGTGGATACCAGACATGTCCAGTACCCATACCGGACACGTCCGATATTTGCAGGTACTGCCCAACTTGTTCCAAATTTCACTGACTTGTTTCCAACCCCCTTCTCTATCATTTCTTAATCCAAAGCAATATCCAAACTTGATTCAAGTGAGGTGGAATATATTTTCTTATCCAAATACCAAGAGTAGCACTTCTCTTTTCTAAAATTTTGGCATAGAGATAAACTTGATAAAGTGAGAGAGATTTAGAGAGATATAGTGGTTAAAGAACTTGAGAGAACCATGTCATGCGTGATTAGCGGATCAATCAATCAAGAATAGCTATAATCACTGCATGACAAGGCTAGGTATCAAAGACCAAGAATCAAATAGTTTTTCAAATCCACACCTCCTACACATGCTAGTAAGGGTTTTTAGAAACCGTCTATCCTATGTCACACAAATGCACACTCTAGCATATAAAGGGCCTAAGATGCACTTACAAAGCATGAATATAAAAACATACCTTTGCCTTGAGCCCATCAAGATTTCCACTAAGACAATACACGGCATGGTATATATTGTGCTTGTATCACTTTTCATATAATCATGCCATCACCAAGATTTACTTGTCAAACCTAGGACTACAAGATCACTAGAAGAAATTGTTAGTCCACAAAGGTGCAAAATAGAAATGTGAGCTCCCCCTTAATAAGTGCCACAAGTAATTTGAATAACTTGTCACAAGCACTTTATTCAATTATGAACATGAGAGAGTCAATTTTCTATTTTGACCAACATATAGTAAGATGCCATATTCTAGTGAATTCAAGAAATGCTTACAACCATTTAGATAAGATGAAGCACCACGCTTCTGAGTCATCTAAGAATGTATGGGGTCATAATGATTAGAACTCAGTAGAAATCAATCTTCTTGTTCTACCCATAGGAATACCGGACACATCCGGTATGCATACCGGACACATCCGGTATACTCAGCACAGAACCAGTGAGCTTGTCGATTCATGATTCTTTGTTTGGTTTTAGTATTTCTTGAATACACCTGCATCTCAACAAATAAGTTGCTCTATAAGAGAGCCATTAAGAGCATCTTATGGCAAACACTAATATATTTAAATGAATCTAATTAGCCACTTTTAATATTCATAAATATGCTTATTTGTGAGCTATTTGAGCAAATGTTGCACAAGGAGGCTATCCTAGAAGGTTTAGATACTTGTTACCAATAGTGATGATGAAGCAAGGGATATGATCAACTGCTGTTCTTCAGGTCAATCATATGAGAAATTATTATAAAAATTGGTTGATAGATTGAGTGAATATATCCAATTTGGTTGCTCAAGCACCCCAAAGGCTTCATCTCACCACTAAGTACCTACAACAACATTCTAAGCACACTTTGGTACCCAACTATTGTTGGGTCCTTTTGAGTTAGTCAACAAGTGCTTAGGTACCCAAATAGCCTTGGCACTAGCTGTGGTGAACACATCACCTTGCTAGTGCTAGTTCCATTTATGGCCCTTCTAAGCATATCATTATGATCAAATGTGTTTTGCTTAGGAATTTTACTATTTGGGCAATCATAGCTTAGATGCCCCTTTCTCCTACAAGCATAGCAAATACGTCCTTGATTTGATCTTTGCTTGTTTTGCATGTTGGGACACCCATCAACCATGTTCCCCGACTTATTACATCCATAGCATCTTCTTGTTGTAACTTGGACCTTCTTTCTTGCCTCTTTGTACAAGGGGCAATTCTTGGTGGGATGGCTCAATTTCTTGCATATGAGGCAAGCACTTGGTTCATCATTCTTCTTTTACTTGGCCTCTTTGATAGAAGCCTTTTGATTTGTGGCTTCAACCTTGTTGGCCCAACTCTTGTGTGGACACATAGCCCACTCATGTCCATACAATCCACAACTATAGCATAATCTTTTTCCATGCTTCTTACTCTTGATTGTATTGACATTGCTTGAGTTGTGATTCTTTTGTTGAGTTTTGGAGGGAGCAAGGTTTGTATCCTTCTCAAGCTTCTTCACTATGTGATCACGGTTATCTTGAGAAGGTTTTGCTTCCTCCTTACCCTTCAACCGAATCATATCTTTTCTTAGCCTTTCAACTTCTTCTTTGAGCTCATTATTCTCTATGTGATTTTGCTCAATCGAAGATTAGCTTGCTTGAGAAGCACACTCATTAGTAAAAGAAACATTTGATTGAGATGGTGTACAAGTGAGTGTGTGTGTGTGAGAGGTTGAGATGATTTTACCGATGTAATCACAACCTAATGAGCTACCTTAAGCATGAAGTATGATTCTACCAACTTTTCATGTGAGCACTTGAGATGAATATGATTAGCTTGAAGAACATTGTATTTGCTTGAGAGTTCATCTAGTCTTGCCTTGAGCTCAAAGTTTTCCTTTTCTAGTTGTGTCACACTAGAAGAGGAGTTAGTAATCAAAGCATGCTCAAATGACAATTTTTCATACCTTTCATTCAATGCATTTAGTTCTTCTAACTTGGAGATGAGAAACTTTTCTTGCTTTTGAAGTGATTGTTCTTCTTTCTCATTCTCTTCTTCTAGTTCATCATTCTATTCAACTATCTTCATGATGATGAACTTATCCTTGTGAGTGAGATGATCAAGGTTGTAGTTGTCTTCAACTTCAACATCACTTATGTCTTGATTATCCACTTGTGCTTTCTCCTTTTCTTGATCTTTCTTGGTATTCTTCTTTTTGCTTTTCTTGGCCATGAGACACAAGTGATGAGAGTCAAGAGATGCTGAGGTTGACTCATCACTTGGTCACCATCGAGCTTGATCAAAGTCATAAAGATCAGCTTGCTGTCTCGGCAATACCAGACACGTCCGGTATGGATACCGAACACGTCCGGTATGTGCAGCTAGGCAACACTGCATCTACGGCTTGCAAGGTTTGCTCCGGCTTGATGCTATGTTGGTTCCTTGAGGTTTCTCCACTGCATAAAGACTCAATGGACATGTCTTCCATTGACTCACACTCATGAGCATCATCCTATTTGGACTTTTTGTATAAATCAACAAGTCTAGTCCAAATGAGATAAGCACTCTCTGGAGGTGGTTGTCCATTGAAAATAGCCTCATCTAGAACCTTTGCACTTAATGTACTCAACATGGCATTAATTGCTTCAGCATTGAGGTGCATACATATCTCTTCCTCTTTTGGAATGTTTTTGTAGTTGCTCTAATCAACTACCGGAAGAGGTATGCTTGTATCCACAATATGCTCAACAAGAGGACTAATAGCCCTAAAAGTATTGAGTACATGAATTGACCAAGGTAGAAAGTTTGAACCATCATTTTGGAGAAGCACCAGCTCCAACTCGTTAGGCGTCGACATCCTTTTCTCATGGCGCTGAAGCTTTTAGTGAGTCCTTGCACTTATACCAATTGAAAGGACTAAGGATGCTGCCTAGAGGGGGGGTGAATAGGTGTTTCTAAAAATTCAACCCTTCAAAATGCGGAAACAATTAGAGTTGGAGTTTCCAAACACTTGGAAACTCCTAATCAGAGAAATAAAACCCTCACAAGGAAGCCAACAGGGTAATCAAGATATATAAGAAATATCTACGTGCTAGAACCTTGCACCACAAATGTTAGATCAAGGTATAAATAAAATCAGCACGGGAAGGGAATACCAGACACTTTCGATATACACGATCTGAGTGCAACTGATCCAAATACCAGACACGTCCGATAATGATACCGAACACGTCCGGTATACACGGTTTTGTTGGATTAGCACCTGACTTGCCCCAATCGACTTCTCTTTCCAATCCGTTGTTGGCACCTCTTGTGACCTGTCAGTAAGCTCAAACAACACAAAAAGATCGCAAATACCAAGTGAAAAGAGAGATCGAGACACGCGATATGTTTTACCAAAGTTCGATCTCCGTCGAGACCTACTCTCCATTGAGGGGGCTACGAGCAACCCAACAAAGGTCAGCTCTAGAGGACCACGAAGGCCTCTCTAGCCGGAGTCTTTTCCAACTCCTTTTTTCTCCTCCAGCTAGTTGATTCCTTCCCTTGCGACGGTGAAATCGAATCGTTACAAACTTTTAGAGGCACACCACAAGCTCTTGGGTGCTCTCCGGTGACGCCTAGCCGTCTAGGGCCGAATAATCCAAGAGTAACAAATGTGAATCATGAGATCAACGAATATACACAAGTGCTCAAGGTGGCTTGCTCTCAAATTTGAATTTCACTCAACCCACTAAATTTGATTTGCAAGTTTAAATCAATCACTTACTAAGAGAGAGTTGGAGAGTGTTCTCAAGGCTCTAAAATATGTCTGAAGGTCAGTAGAATCAACAGCCTCTAAAGGTGGAGGCTAAGGGATATTTATAACCCCTTTGAAAAACTAGCCGTTTTGTGACCATTAGGCAATACCGGACATGTCCGGTATCAAACAACGCCAACTGTTACTTTGTCAGTGACAAGCGAGACATCGGAATTTCCGACGAACATGCTGGAACTCCCGACGAGCCTTAGTGAGAAAGCAAGTTTTTCACCGAGGCTGGACAGATACTCAATACCGGACATTGCTAGACCAGCAAAAACAAGATAGCTCTTTTGTCTCTCAACTTCTCAAATATCACATGGGCTGGCTTGAGCACTTATGAATAATCATCTATCAACATGATGCATCCCTCTTAATAGTACGGCATACCTATTTACTCAAGATCAAAGATAAAATGGAGTTTAAACCGCTTGAGTTGAATTCCCTTGAACCAAAATGCCGTTGTCTTCAATCTTCGAAAAGTGAGGGTTTCAATCATGTCAATTTGATTTTCTCCTTGAGCATAGCCATCTTGAGCATGTGACTTGACTTCTTCAAATAAATATGAATTGATTGCAAAGACATCAATTGAACTCATTTGTATACTTGTCTTTCAGGTAGCAAGCTTCAAAAGGTGAGACCATTTCATATGCAATCCCTTTTGTCTCATTAATTACTTTCAATGTGCTTGCTTTCATATAAGTCATCAAAATTCTACAATAAATAAGTCTTGCATGAATTACATTTGCATTGTTGTTTTGTGTTTGAACTAGATTGTTTCCAACAACATATCATTTTGGCTTTCATTAAACATGTTGTCATTCATTCAATCAAAACCCACTAAAGGGCTAGATGCACTTTTCAGAAGGCAGAGACCTGCCAAATAGACCCTTCGTTTGGTTCGCGTCGTGGCCCTACTCCCGCAATGCCGCGGAGTCCGCGTTGCGTCCATCTACACTGTACAAAACAAGAAGAACCGGTCGGAGCAGTCAATCACGGAGACAAATTTCCGACTACCTAGATAAAGAGGCATGTCCAGTTTGCTTTCGTCAACTCGGCGGAGAAGGAAGGGCTAGGGACCTGGGTGCGACGAATGCGTCGTACGGAAGATGGCGTGGGAGCAGCTCCACTCGGGCCCCCTAGAGCGAGGCCAGCACTGCCTGAAGGGACGCCTAGGTGCTCACCCATCACTCAGCTCCACATTGTGGGGCCAGCAGAACACCTTAAGGCGCTCGGCGCAAACCTCCGCGGAAGCGTGTGGCGGATAAAGATTACAAAATGAGCTTTATATTTTCTAGAAAATTAGACTTCAAAATTTCTTAATATGTTGGTCTAACCAAAAGCCACGTGCGTCGCTATAGTCAGTCGGTAGACGGTCCATATTCTCCTCATCAGGCCGAGCTGAAGCACTTCCCTGCCATCCAAAATTGGTCACCAGATTTTAGAGGGAGTGGATCCAAGATTGTCCTAAAAAAAATCACCTTGTGAAAGATAAACTGCCTTTAAAATCTAGACGCTCAGAGATGCCACAAGGATCCGCCAAGCCTGCTTCGCAAGAAAAGCAAGATTGAATAGCTCAATATCTCGGAAGCCTGTTCCACCAAGAAACTTGGACATAATCATATCATCCTATACCACCCAACATGTCTTCCTCTCTCCCGCCTATGTACTGTACGTGCAACCTATCTACGTTAAGTTCATCCACTTTTGGGACAAATATAAACCAAAAGCCATACAAGTATAATATACATACATACATACATACCTGGTGGGGTCCTTTGGCGTGGAGCGGCCGCCCCGCTCGCCCTGCCCCAGGGCCGGGTCGGACTCTGCACCGTGACCGAGTAGGACACCCCTCTCACAAACACGGCAGATTTCCCTTCCTATTCCTATATATATCGGATGGAGGCTTGGAGCAAGTCGTAGCAATCTCATCTTGGTAAACACCAACAGGAGGAGCGGCACATGGAGCGCAGAGGCGACGCGAGCCGCAAGCGTCCGAGCACGGGCGACGAGGAACAGATCGCGCGCCCGTCAAGCAAGCGCCGCGGCGGCATCTACGTCCCTCCGTACCGGGCCATCGCTGAAGACGACGACGCCGGCGAGTTTGGCAGCACCGAATACCAGCGCCGCAGCTGGAATGCGCTGAGGAAGAGCATCACCGGCCTCGTCAACAAGGCCACCGCTGCCAACGTCCGGCACGTGGCGCCGGAGCTGCTTGCCGAGAACCTCGTGCGCGGGCGCGGCCTCCTCTGCCGCGCCCTCCTCAGGTCCCAGGCGGCCTGCCCGGACTTCACGGACGTCTTCGCCGCGCTCGCGGCGGTCGTGAACGCCAGGCTCCCCTGCGTCGGCCGGCTGCTCCTCGTCCGCCTCGTGCTCCGCGTCAGGCGCGCCCACGCCAGCGGCAACAGGCACCAGCTGGCGGCCGCGGCCGCGTTCGTGGCGCACCTGGTGAACCAGGGCGTGGCGCACGACCTGCTGGCGCTCGAGCTCCTCGCGCTGCTTCTCGACCGGCCGACGGACGGCACCGTGGAGGTCGCCGTGGGCTTCGCCAGGGAGTGCGGCGCCGCGCTCGGCGAGTCGTGCCCGCGAGGGCTCGACGCCGTGTTCGACAACCTGCGCGGCATCCTACACGACGGCGACATCGACAAACGCGTCCAGTTCATGATGGAGGATCTCTTTGCCATCCGGAAAGCGCGGTTCCGGGGTCACCCTCCCGTCCGGGCAGAGCTGGATCTCATCGAGGCAGACGACCAGGTGACTCATCAGGTGGAGCTCTCCTCGTCGCTCGAGCATGGTGATGAGCTCGATCCGGAGGTCCATCTTGACGTGTTTGAGCCCAGCCCTTCCTTCGCGCAAGACGAGGCAGCGTACGAGGACCTCAAGAGAACCATACTCGGATCAGCCGGAGACGAAAATCTGGATCAGGATCAGGATCAGGATCAGTGCAGCGACGACGACGACGAAGCATCAGGTGACGAGTCCGCCGAAACCGAGCTGACCATCCGCGATGACACCGACACCGATCTAATCAACCTCCGGCGGACCATATACCTCACACTCATGTCGAGCGTCGGGTCCGAGGAAGCCGGGCACAAGCTCCTGTCCGTCGTGCGACCCGGCCAGGAGCTGGAGCTCTGCACCATGCTCGTCGAGTGCTGCAAGAAGGAGAAGTCGTACACGAGCTACTACGGCCGCCTCGCCCAGCGGCTGTGCGCCATCGACCGCGCGTACCAGGCCGGCTTCGAGGCCTGCTTCGCCGGGCAATACTCGGCAGCGCACCGCATGGCGACCGACGAGCTGCGCGCCTCCGCCAGGCTCTACGCGCACCTGCTGGCGGCCGACGCGCTTCCGTGGCACGCCATTCTTGGGCGCGTCTGGGTCACGGAGGACGACACCACGTCGTCGTCACGCATCTTCATCAAGATGCTGTTCCAGGACCTCGCGGAGCAGCTCGGGATACGGGCGCTTAGCAACAAGATGAACGGCGAGGACACCGCGGTGCGAGACGCCCTCTTCCCCAGAGACTGCGCCAAGAACACGCGCTTTGCCATTAATTTCTTCACCGCAATCGGCCTGGGAGGGGTCACCGAAGACGCCAGGAAGCTCATTGTGTAGTGGTCTAGTGGAGCACCTTTTTACTACTTGTGGTCACTGTCTAATTCCAAATTCGTTGTGTAGAATATTCTGGTGGATCAAAGATTACGCAAGAATTGACACGCTTTTCCAAATTGATGAATAAGATTAAGCCTTTGCATGCACTATCGAATTGCATCCAGTAGTGAGTCTCTTGAGTAATTTTCATATCTCGATCATTTGCAAGTGATATCATTTGTTTTGTCCTGCTGTAGTAAGATTTCTCTTAGGTCCCGTTTGCATCATTCATTTGGAGCAGAAACCATAGAACTGGAATTGATTCCACAATCATGTTTGGCTTGCCACCCTCTAGAACTGAAATAGGAGATTCCATCCTGAATCTAGGTGTGAGCTAGTCTCTCTTAGCCTATATTCATCTTTGTACTATGTCATTTTTCTGGAAGTGGAGCCCACTCCAACGCTATCGACCCTTGTCAAGTCTTGGTAGGGATATAGATTTTTATAAAAACATTTTGGATCTAGATTCTTGCAGGAAACGTTTATAACGGTGAACCAAAATCATTTCATAGAATCGTTTGGCTAGTAGGTTGGAATTTGATTAACGAAAAACTGTTTTTTCAAAAAAATTAAGAACTTTTTGTGGGCAAAGACCAACTTAAATACAATCCCTTTAAGCTTCTTGCACTAAAAATGAATTGCCTAAAAAATATACGATTGCTAGTATACAGGAGAAGTAAGAAACAGAATCAGGCAAAACCACTCCCTGGCCATTTCCCATGTGTAGGTAAAAAAAGAGAGAAACGTTTCAATTGTTTATGGACAGAAACCGTTTTGCTCTTTTTACCGTTTGGAAGTGATTCTAGTATTTCTAGATAGAATCTGAAACGTTTCGACCTTCCAAACGGCCCATGTTGCTCTCCTCGAGCTATGAGGTTTTCCATCTTTCCTCTTCTGCCCCTTACCGACCGTTGCGCTGTACTCCCTCCGTACCCGTAAAGCATGTCGTTCTGGGCTCTTGGCCCGTTTTCGCAAAGCATGTCGTTGTACGCACGCGGGGTCACGTTTGGACGCGTTTGCCCCTGGCGCTCGCCGCCCGTTCCGCTTCACTACGCATTAATCGCCATGCAAAATCACGTTCAAGCAAAAAAAAGCGTCAGCAAGGGGATTCGAAACGTGCCCACAGGCCTCGGGACGCAGCAGCCTAACCAATCCAGCTGCCAACGTTTGTTGTCTAGGGGATATGCGCAACCCTATTTAATGAGGGCAATCAGGGAAAAATACCCCTAATTAATCACTCCTTGGTAAACACAATCATGTCCTAAACGACCTGCTTTACAGGTATGGAGGGAGTAGTCGGCAACCATCCTGTAATGTGAATCCATATAGAAAATGAGAATCCAATTTCTCCTATTTTTATTACTCCGTGATATAGAAATGGAAAAAAATCTAGTTCTTCAAATTCTTAGCATCCAAATAGGGCGTAAGAGCATCTCCAAGAGTACTCACTATTTTCTTCCTAAAAACATGAAGTTTTACAACACTTAAAAAAGTATCGGAAGACATAAAAAAGGCCATCTCGTAATAATCCACTCCTAAAATATAGAAGATAATTTTACATAAAGATCATATACTATTTCTAAATTATCCTAACCACTTTTATATATTCTTTCTCTCTTGTACATTTGCATCAGGAACCCTTTTCTACTCTTTATTCTTTCCACGACCTTCCACCTCTAGATTGGCCGACAAACACGCGCGGGAGATAAGATATGCGCAGACTCGGAAGCGCGTAACTTTACATGGAACATGTTGACTTTTTCTAAGTTCTAGAAGATCAAGAGAATAGACTAGGAGTTATTGGAGAGGGGTTTTTTCTCATCTTGCTAAAAACCAAGGATTAAGAGTTTTCTAAATCCTTTCCTAATCCTTGATTTCTAGAAAGATAAGAAAAAAAATCCCTCTCCAACAACTCCTAAAATTTACGCACTTGAAAAATCCACCCCCGTTCCGCGTAACTTTGCGCGGCTCCTCCGTCACGCAGATACTGCTTTCCGTGCGTATCGGTCGGTCAATCTAAAGGTGGAAGGATGTGAGAAAGAATAAGGAGTAGAAAAGGGTTCCTGATGTAAATGTACGAGAAACAAAGAATATAATACTGGTTACGATAATTTAGAAATATTGGGGCCGTTCGCTGGTCTTATAAGACCAGTCGGCTGGCTGATCTCCCCTCTCAATGTACTGTTCATCAAACCAGCCAAACAGTATTTTTCTCTCACAACAAACCAGCCGGAACAGTATTTTTCAGCCAAGTTTCAGACCAGTGAACGGGGCCATTATAGAATTCCTGATGTAAAATTGTCTTTTATTTTTTAGAAGTGGATTATTAGAAACTCTTGAAGACGACCTTTTCTTTTTCTTCCAATATCTTTTTAGAAGTTGTAAAACTATTTGTTTTTAGGAGTAAAAAATAGGATACTTTTAGAGATGCTCTAAGAGTCTCCCGAAGCAATAATGTACAGTAGGAGTACGGTTGTAATTCGTTCGCTCACACTCCAAAAATTTTAGATTTTGTTGGGATGTGATTGGGAAACACAGATAAAAGAAACGTTTTTCTATGTTTTAAAAGTTTCTATCAACAATTAGCTAAATATTGTAACCTTTTGTTGAAGAGAATAATTATTTTATACTTCCTCCATTCCAAATTATTCGTTGGTTTGGCTTTCTAGATACGTAACTTTTATTATGTATATAGACATATTGTATATCTAGGTGTGTAACAAAAGTTAAGTATTAAAAAAGCCAAAACGATTTATAATTTAGGACAAAGTGTGGTAGATTAAGAGCCTATTTGGATCCCCTCCTCTAAACTTCATAGCTAAAATCTTCAAATAAGTGGTATAAAGTTAGCTGTAAACTTTAGCTCACATTATATTAGAGTTTTAGATCTCAAAAGTTAAAACTGAACTAAAGCTTAGAGCTCTAAAGTTTAGAGAATGGATCAAACAAGTCATGAAACAAGAGAACCATATGTTAGATAGATGCTTGAAATGCTTTATTTTGGTTTCTTAGAATAGATTGTTTGATTTATCTTTGCGTTAGGAAAGCATTTGAATGAGTTTCTGTGACTTTTTGTTTTTTTTAAAAAAATGTTTTTTTATTTCAGCTTCTGTTCAGTCTAGCTTTTCGGGCCGCGACCCTGAGTTCTTGGGCTTGCGCCTCCTGTTGTTTCTCGGAAAGGACCGTGGCCCATGACCTCGCGGACCAGCTCGGGATACGGGCGCTTAGCAACAAGATGAACGACGAGGACACCAAGGTGCGAGACGCCCTCTTCCCCAGAGACTGCGCCAAGAACTCGCGCTTTGCCATTAATTTCTTCACCGCAATCGGCCTGGGAGGGGTCACCGAAGCCGCCAGGGAGCTCATTGTGTAGTACTAGTAATTTTTACTCTTGCGTTCACTGTCCAATTCCTTTATTTACCTCAGGTTTTTATTGCCATTACAAACAACAACACAGGCACTAAAAATGCATGCAACACATGCACCCTCACACCTATAAACATCTTCGAAGACAAAGTCGGTAAATTTTCAAGTTTTATAAAGTTACCATAGACGTCTCGCTGTTTACGGAAATGTCACCTCGCTCCCACGGGGAGTCAAACCCAGGACATGAGATGTTACTGAGACTCTTATAACCACTAAGCTACAAGCCCTTTCGCTATCTTATGATTATGGCTGGTCAGAATTTTATGCATGTAGCCCTACTCATAAATAAAGCCCTAACAAAGCATGTAGCAAGCTGGTGATATTTTTTCACTAATCCTCTATCACGGGCGTCTGTTCCGTGTCGGTCCGGAGTTCGGACATGGCTACCTAGGCTGCGGACCAGCCCATAGGCCAGCTCCCCTCATGGACATACATGGTTTCTTTAAAAGATAAAAAAAAAAGAGCGACATCTTATCTTTTCGATTCGTATCGGCTACACCGCATCGCCCGCCCTTTGATCACGTACACACAAGCTTTGCTAGCGCCTGCGTCCGCATGAGTGCCGCCGCCGTCCGCATAAGCACGAGCATCAAGCGCCACCGCTAGCTGCGTACGAACGAGCTCCATCGGGCGCGCTGCACCGCCCGCCCCTGGTGAGGGAGACTGCTGCCACCCCCACCATGGGGGACGGATGCCTGCTCGGCGGCTAGGAAGACCTCCGCCTCTATATGCCCAGCTTGCTGCGGCCAGGTGTGGAGCTCACCCACGTGCAGTTCACTGCAGCCCGGGCGGAGCCCGCCCACGCGCACATCTCACGCCCGCCTATCCAGTTCGCCGTGGCCGGGGCGGAACTCACCCGCATGCAGCCCGCGACAGCCGGGATAGAACTCCGCACGTCAACGAGGATCCATTCTACCAAGCAGCAAGGAGATATTTGCGCTAAAACTACATGTTGCAAGCGTCTATTCCAAGTGTTCCAAATATTTCAAAGGTATGTTGTAAGTGTTTTATATCGATGTTGCACAAGTAGATCGGGATATTGCACATGTTGCAATAGTGCCTTTAAGTGTATGTCCTAATTGTTTTATCTATTTCAGACGTATGTGCAAGTGCTTCATCTGGATGTTGCATATACATGCATGTTGTAAGGATATATTTCAAGTGTTTCAGATGTTTCATACTGTAAGGATCCTTGCTAAGCCTAGAGGGGGGTTGAATAGGCATATCTAAAAACTTAACACAAACTAAAACAAAATTTTCTTCCTTAGAATGTTCCTAGTGCTTAGTCAATCTTTCAAGAGAAGCCAGAAGACCTTGTGTTTTGGCTTACAGAAGCACTTCCACAACCATTTTTATACCTGGTGTACATGTCTGACCAATCAAGAAGTTATATGTCTTCAATGCTGAGAAGTCTCCCCATAGTGATGTCCATCTAGACTTTTCTGGCTGGTCAAGCAATCTTGGTACAACTTATAAACCACACTAAAGGTATTTTCTTGGCCTATATAAACATGTAGGGTGCAACGCTTTTGTCCCTGGAAATCTCACAAGCGTATCAACACTAGACGAGCTCCAACGCCATCATGCGTGTTTAAGAGGAATCCATGTTGTTGACGTCGGAAGTGATCCGAATCACACACCAGCAGGGCCTTGGACGCCCGGGCTGCTACGGGCCAAAGAACGCAGCGAGGATATCACTCTTTTGTGGTGAAGAACGGAGAGGTTTACAAGCAAACCACCAAAGAATAATCAACGTGCTTACATGACGAAGAACCGGCTAGTTTTTAGGCAAATTAGCAAAGAAACCGCCGAGGCTCTCGCCCGGGAGGGACTCCATCAGAGCAAGGACGTCGCCGGGTTGCCCTAGGTCGGCTAGCAAGCCTAGAGCGCCATCCTTGGTCGTCGGATCAAGGGATGAACAACATGTGGGTTGAGAATAGTTTAAAAGGATTAGAGTAGATGTAGTAGATTGATTTGTTTGTTGATTGGATAGATGGGAACTCAATCGACCACGATCCTCTCATATATATAGAGGGGGTGGTCTTATCCCAGTAGAAAACCTCTCCAAACCTTATTTTCCAAGTTTTTCACGAGTTTGGAACAGTTCGGATCGGAATCCAAAAGGCCAGATCTGAACAGGATTGTCTATTAGGTCTGTCGAAACTCCCAACGTCTGTCGAAAGTGTCGACTTGGGTCAGAACTCCCGACAATGGAGCACCTTTCCAAGGGCATAACTCCTTCATCCGGACATCAAATTAGACGTTCCATATATGTTTTTTAACCGTCTCGATGAGAGGAACACAATGGTGAAGTCCACTCCACATTTTTGACAACTTCAGAAAATGGATAATTTTGGTTGTCAACATATGCCCCCTGTTTTTAGGTGAATGATGCATGAACCTAAAAACACCTGTCAAAACAAAACCAAACAGCGACGATACCCATCTCATCAGCTGCTCAGTCACTAAGGGCAATGTATACAAGGGCCATTTTTGTTTTAAGGATGATATATGTATTGGTCATTGCTTGGAGAGCACTTAGGCTTCTTGCCAAACACTTGGAAAATACTTTTTCAAATACCTCCTATTGATTGCTCTTATGAGACGTTCACCTTGCAATGTCTCTAGCATATAAGAATTTCCAAATATGACTTTGATCACTTTGTAAGGACCCTTCCAATTTGGTGACCACTTGCCAAACTGATTGCTCTTCGATCCAATTGGTAGTATAGTTTTCCACACTAATTCTCCCACTTGGAAGGATTTTCTCTTGACTTTCTTGTTGTATGCTTTGGCGACTCAAGCTTTATCTTCCTCTATTTCCTTGAGAGCTTTTAATCTCACATCAGTTTCCTCATCGATGTTATCCATCATCAAATCATGATACACAACAGCTGATAGATCATTTTGTTTAGCAAGCATGTATGCATCCAAATTCACTTTGACAGGCAACATGACCTCTTGACCATGGGATTTTTTAACTTTTTGCCATGGTTACAAATTCCACTCCTTCGTTTTCTAGCTTTGTGCGCGCTCCTACACAATTGCCATCATAAACAGTAAACCACATACGTTTTTGCCATTTTCGCTGACGTGGCACGACATCTCAGTGCGCAAGCGTGGAAGTTTATGTCTCCATTTGTCTACCTCCAACAGCGTCAACAGCCAGCCGTCAGCACTCTCTCTCTATTGAATGGGGCCCAGCTATCAGCATCTTGTCCAAGCTCCTATCATGTGTATTGTTCATCTTCTTTGTTGAGACATGGTGGTGGCCCACTGATTCTGGCCAGTGAGGTCTCCTTCGGCAGCGGGTAAGGGACTAGGGAGCATACTGGTGGGCAGGCGCGTACCTGGGCGCTCACAGCACGACTTGAGGTGGCTCACGGTGCCTTGGCCATGTGTGCGGCGGCCACCATGGCGATGACACCGGTGGCGACGCGTCCTCCAGCGATGGGCGAGGGCATAGTGGGGCTGTGTGTCCAACCTGGGGCCTAGGCGCACCTGCTGGTGGCCGCAGTTGGCCCTGCGGTGCCCAGAGGCCCACTGGCCTCGTGCGCCGGTGGCTCGAGTTGAGTGGCCCGGCGGCGGCCCCTAGCAACATGATGCCATGGCAGGCGAGCGAGAAGGATGGATGGTTGGCTCGTGATGCCACGGTGGCAGCGAAGGAGCTCGACGGGAAGCTGCTCCATCTTCGACCGCAAGCGACGATGGCGGGACTCCACGGCATCTGAGGCGGTGGCACGAAGGAAGAGGCGAGGTCGTCAGACTTCAACGTGTGCATGGGCTCCATGAGCATGCCCCGGAGCGCGCCAATGCTAGACCTCAATGCGTGCACAGGCATGCCGATGACATCGTTAAGGAAGGCGAGGAGGAGGCAGGTGAGCGCGGAGCCGAGGAGTTGGGCGTCCATGTAGAGAATGGACTGAAACAACTCCTGTGGCCATGGCAAGTGTTGGCATTCCTTAGCGTCACTACTAAGAATATAGTTTTAAATCTATCCCTAGCAACAGTGCTAGGAATTCTCTTGGTATTTATTAACGTGTCACTTGGTTGAAATACTTAGCCACCTATAATAAACCTATATCTCCTAGAATAACTAGGTTGTCATCCCTAGTATGAATGTAAGAGATATGTTTGGATACTACCTAGAATAATACTAAGCAGTTATTACTAATGCAAGTGACTAGAGAGAGAATATATATAAATATGAATATTAGGTATCTGCAAGCGCACAGATAATTATATCATTGTAGCATTTTACCCAAGAGTATTCTAGGGTTGTCGATTTATATTTTACCACTAGGAAGGGGTGGCTTATATAGGAATATGATGATTCACTTGCACATGCAATGGAGAGTTAACCATGTATGATCCATTTACTCATAACAGGGATAAGTCATAAGATAAATGATAATGAATGATAGATAACAAGTCATATATAATGTAATTCACTTAGAGCACTCCCCATCTAGGCATTAGCATGGACTAGGCAGAAATAGAGAAATATTCCTAAGTCATTCTAAATCATATGTCAAAGTATACTAAGATTAGTGCAACTAAACCTAGCAATCATGGCAAGAATACTCTATATCTACACACAAGGGACATTACTAAGGAAGATCAGGAACAGAGCAAGTCTTCCTTCGTAACCGGGTCCTACTTTACCTATATTCGGGGAGTGGACTACAAAGAACTCAAGGGAGTGTTACTTCCACGATCTACCACATGACCTAGAATATAGGTGCATTCGCAGGCAAACAACGTATAAGCACCACGCTTACACAATGTCGACCACTCACCCATGAATTCAAAGAGTGAGCACTATACAATCTTATGCTTGAGTATAAAGGCATTCTAACTATACTAAGCATATAATCAAAGTGGACAATGAACAATATAATTGAGAACACAAGCAATATATAGAGCAATGTCAAATCCATTGTAACTAGCAAATAAATATAGAAAGATACAAGAGAGAGCTTACAAAAGGCCTTGCCAAGCCACGCTCCTGACACGATCAGGAATCCAAGCGAAGCTTGCCTCCCTCTACTTCTAACCTATGTAGCTATGCCCTAGAATATGGTGGAGCTCTAAGGAAAACTATGGTTTCTGGCTATGATGACTTGATCAAATGACTTCAATATGATGGGATGCCCTAATTCTAGGGGGTAGGGTTGTGCTTATATAGGCCGGTGGGATGAACCATAGCCCTCGGATCAAACCGACCTTGATCAACGACGAATATGCAAACCCTAAGGCGGTGGAAGAACCGACGTAGAAGATGGTAGCTGACAGGTGGGGCCTAGGGTCGATCGACCTGGGGTGGGGTCGGCCGACCCACCTCACTGCCAGGTGGGCCCTAGCTTCGGTGGCTCGCCTTCTCGCGTCTTCTAGATTCTTCCCAACTTGATTTCGCGGTAGAATATGCTTTTTATCCTGACGTCCTTGATATCTTTCCTCCTTTTCCTGATAAACCCCTGCAGAAATATAGATTCACCAAAACCTATGGAATTATGTCAGTTTAAACCCTAATTCTATGTTGGAGATTGATTTATGCCCTTTTTCATGTTTGGGTGATGGTTTAAAATGAACAATAACTACCGTCGACAGCAAGGCAGCTCATGTTCCCATGGAGCACGAGCACGTGGCCACGACGCTTGCTGCCGACACATCATCCATGGTCGCATCCTGGGTAGATGGCGAGCTCAGTGGAGATGGAACCAAGGAAGAAGAAGAAGGTGGCGTTGATCTAGCAAACGGAGGCATCTAGGGACGTCAAGTTCCACGCTAGCACGCTAAGATATCGTGCCATGTCAGCGAAAATGGCAAAAACATAGATGATTTACTATTTATGATGGCAGTTATGTAGGAGCGCGTATAAAGCTGGCAAACAAAGGAGTGGCAATCGCAACGATGGCAAAAAGTTAAAAATCCCCTTGACCATATACTAACTCAAAAGAAGTAACCTTTGTAGCACCATATCTTGAAATACAATGTGCCCATAGAGCCTCAGACAAAACTTCATGCCACCTTCTTGGATTCTCCCCAATCTTCTTTTTGATGAACTTTATCAAAGTCTTATTACTAGACTCAGCTTGGGCTTGAGCATAGTATGGAGATGAGTTGATCAACTTGATCTTATATAATTCGGCAAATTCCCTCACCTCTTTGGACACAAAGATGTCCCTTGATCTGTAGTTAATGTTTGAGGGATGTCGAATCTATGGATAATATGCTCAGTGATGAACTCAATTATCTCCTTATGTGTCATATTCTTCAAAGGAACTACTTTGGTCCACTTAGTAAAGTAATCCATAGCAACCAACACAAATCAGTGTCCCTTCGAAGATGGGGGATGTATTTGGCCAATAAAGTCTAACCCCAACCATGAAAAGGCCATCGTTTGATGATAGGATGAAGCATAGCAGTAGGCACAAGCTGAATATTTCCAAACTTCTAGCACTCTTTGCAACAATCGGCCACCATAGTAGGCCAATAGAAACTGGCTCTATGCAATAACCACTTCATCTTTAGAGCCGATTGATGCATACCACGAATGCCTTCATGGACTTCTCTCATTGCCACTCTTGCCTGATCTGACCCCAAGCACTTCAGCAACAAGTCTTTGGCGATTCTTCGATAGAGTTCATCATTATGCAATACATATTTGAAAGCACTCTGCCAAACACTTTTATCAATTTTGGTACTTGGATCATGTAGATATCCAACAAGGGAGTCATCCAATCTTCTAAATCGGCCCCAACATCACTAGAAGTTACATCAGGCTGATTTGATAGCTTCTCGAGCGAATTGACTGGGCTAGTCATAGGCGAGTTGGCTGAGCCAACAGGGGCGATCGGCTTAGCTAGTTTTGCCACAGCAGAAGAGTAGTCGGGTGAGCTGACTTGGCCAGTCAGCTTAGCCGACTGGTCTGTACCTGTATAGGAAAAATTGAAATCTCCATGCATCGGTTGTTCTTGAATATGGAAGTTATGCCCACCGACATCATAGCCTGATGCTTGTTGAGCTAACATGTTGGCCTTTTGATTTTCATGCCTCAAAATATGCCAAATTCTGAATTCGGCAAAATAGTCAAGAATATTAAAGCAAGCATTAATACAAGCTCTTAGTGATCCCTCTAAGCATTGAAATTCACCAGCAACTTGTTGCACCACTAGCAAAGAATCACCATAGGCTTCAACATGTTTTACCTCTATGGAACGCAACATGGCCAAGCCGAATAAGAAAACTTCACATTTGGCTTAAATGTTGGTGCAGATATAATTTTAATCAGCTTGGTATCTCCAATAGCACCATTATGAGAAATAACGATTATACCAACACCTTGGCCTTAGTTGCAAACCAATTAATCATATTGTCACATCCATGAAGTAAATCAAAATACATATATCATGCCCCCTGATCCTTAAAGCCATCAAAGTTAATTCCATGGGGCTTTCTAATAGCACGATGGTTGCAAGCATTCATCGGCTATATTTCTATGCTAAGGGCGATATCAAAATATCGGCCATATGAATTCATCCATAGGAGCATGTATAAATATTTTGGCTCTTGATCATCGATAATCAAAATAATTTGGCAACCCTCCATAACATAAAGGTCCACACCAAGGATCAAAATTAGGAGCTGAGGGATAACCATGTATACCAGGAGATGAATTCCACATAGGCATAGGCAAAGAGTATGGATGATGCCATGACCAATGACTTTGATAATTCGACGCAAACCTCCAACTTGATAATTGTTTCTTGAATCTCCTCCTTTCTTTTGCCTTTGTTGCACCACTTGCTTGAGCATCATCCTTCTAAGCTTGAATACTTCCTTTAGGAACCCATGCCAAGTCCTTTTCTTTTAGCTTCTCTACACTAAGCTTCTATAATTTCTTTTCATGCCACTTTGGTAAACCGATTGAGTATATCAGTTTTATTTCTGTTTTGGACAGCAGCAGATCTTTCTTGATTTTGGGCACTCTCACCTTTTTTTGTTTAGATTTGGTACCTAGAGTATCAATAGATAATTTCCCCACGTCTTTGCCATCAATAGCCTGATTTTTCAACAACATAATCGGTATTCCATTAGTTGAATTTAAATCTGAACTTTTCTTCTTTCGGCCATCATACTTCGCACGGTAAACTTGCTTGACCACTTTCTTCTTTGGTTGAGCTCCAGACTGATATTGATCAAAACGGTCTTTACAAGATGATGATCTCTCTAAATGTCTAGGAGCTGCATACTCTACATATTGTGGCTTAAAATATGGTGAAACATGTGCCTCTTGATCAAACCAGCCCCAAGATGAATAAGGATGAAAATATGTGGGCTGTGGTTCATATGACTTCGGAATTGGCTGCTCAAAAGGAGAATATGTCGCTGCTATGTGAGATCTACTCCCTTACTAATTCCACTCTTGAGACTTGTGCTTTGGAGACAATTTTGATGATTGGACTTTCTTTGGCCGATTGGTGACATTTGCTTCTCCTACTATCGGGGACCTAATATCAGGGTACCCAATGAGGTGGAATTAATAACCATCGAACATTGACGCTTCTGGTCGGATAAGAACACTACTACACTTCTTGTCCGAATGATGGAAGATTGGTTCCGCCTCGCTCGACCCCTAAGGGCTAAGACTCCGCCTCGCTCGATGGCTGAGGGCTAGCTCCGCCTCACCCGATGTCCGAGGGCAGGCTCCACCTCGCCCGATGTCCGAGGGTAGGCTCTGCTTCGCCCGATGTCCGAGGGCTGGCTCCGCCTCACCTAATGTCCAAGGGCAAGCTCTACCTCGCCCGACGACTGAGGGCTAGCCCCACCTCGCCTGACGTCTAAGGGTAGGCTCCGCCTCGCCCGATGTCTGAGGGCAGGCTCTGCCTCGCCCGATGACTGCACCCTGCTCCTTCATAAAGACAAGCCCAAGGTACGACAGGACATTCGAGTCAACCATAGTACCGAGGGCCATGTCCTGCATGCATGTAGGAAGGTACTATCAGGATACGATGGGACGGGCGCTTTAGGCCCTTTCTGACCTGACAGAGCCTAAACAGTGTTGTAGGCGCCAACTTTTGTCCCATAGTGTTGTAGGTGCCGCCATCAGCCCTCGGACATAGATACTAACACAAGCATATGACAACCACTACGATCCAAGACAGAACTCACATCATCCACAGTGATGGATGCATGGTCACTTCCCCATCTACTCCCCGAAGGGTCACAGCTTGGCTCTCTGGCACGCCACACCGTCCGCCGATGTAGGATGGGACGCACCCACTTGCTGAAGGAGGCCAGGGCATGGGCCTATAAGGATCAGTGAACATGCCATCCCTAACACGGTCTACCATGTTAGCAGGGCAGACACAGGGGAAAAGGAAGACCCGGCTCCCTCGAAGGACCTTCTCTACCTTTGGTTTTTTACTCTTTCTCCCACCTGTAACCCCTGATCCCCCCTTGGTCTATAAAAGGGAGGGCGGGGCGCCCCACTAAAGGGACCGATCATTTCGATACACAAGACAATGAATCAATTCCATAGACAACACACAGTCAAGCAGCAACCGAGCTCTTAGTGTCCTTTCGACCTTTCCATCAGAGACTTGGGACCTGACCCTCTCTCGACCGTTTGTACCCCCTACTATGAACATTTTTTGGTACTAATAACATGAGCAGCAGTAGACTGGACGTAGGGACATTCTGCCTGAACCAGTATAAACCTTGTGTCCTTTAGTACACCATCTGAGCCTAACACGTAACAATTATAAATTTACTAGCCTATGTTTGTTCGAAACACCGATAGTTGGCGCGCTAGGTAGGGACCTTTGCGTGTTCCAAATCAGGCCTCGGATGGCTAACCACACGATCAGCTAGGTCTTGGGCATACACATGCATTTTGGTGACCTAGACTTCATCGTCACGGTGGAAGGAGAGTTGGCGTTGGCCCATGCCGCCATCCAATCTCTCCCCTCCATCAGTTTCAACTACAGAAGGCCTGAGCGCCAGCTCGGTGTCTCCTTTGGACCCTGGTTGTCCAGGGAGGACTCATGCCACCCCACCCTCTCTCTGGAACACTCCGCATGGAGTGCCCCGATGGCGCTTCTGTTCGATATCCGCAACGCCGTGGCGACCGTTAGCCACCTTGTGGCACAGCGCATGATCACATTCCCCGCGAACAATGAGTTCATGGGGATGATCGAAAGCATCATAGAATCTCTCCACGGCCTCATCATGGAGGAGCCAGGGTCAGACTCTGGCTCTGACTCTAGCAGGGGGAGCCATCACCCCTCCCGAGAATGTTTCATGGCGGAAACCCCCGAGGGACATGTTGAAAGCGTCTTCGCGGAGGAGACTACCCCGGTAGGCAACCTCATTGGTGGAACCGAAGGGGGGGACAGCGGCCCCACCTCACGAAGGGGTGGAGCAGCTGAGAGCCCAAAAGCGGGAGATAGATGAAGCTAGACAACAGCTTGTTTGGGAGTACGCGGAGGTCGATCAGGAGATCGAACGCCGTGGAGACAGTGGGCGCGCACGCGCCGTGGCCCGTGATGTGAACCGAAGGATCATCACCGATGATGAAACCTTTCCTCACTTCGTTCGAGCAAGCCAGAACATCACCGCCGCAATGGCCTTGCTCCATGGCCTGCTAGAGGCCACAACGCCCGAAGATCGTCGGGCCCACCATGAAATTTGCACGTTGCTTGAGCGTGCGGCGGCGTAGCAGGCGGAGAGCTCGTTGTCTCAGCAACGCGAGCTCGACACCAGCCAGTGTATGCCCTCGGTGCATCCCACTAGGGATGCATTAGTCCACGAAGCACCACAAGACGCTAGGCAGCACGCTGTGGCCCAGATACATCGGCGTCTCTACCATAACCGTGACGCATGCAGCACCCTCAATGCCCATAGACGTACCTACAATGACCCAAGAGAAGGAGCCCACTGTGGCTATCATCCTCATCATGGTGGACGCTACGACAGTGGTGAGGACCAAAGCCTGAGCCCTGGCCTGCCAGGCCCTTAGGCCTTTGGCTGGCACATCCTCAACGCTGCATTCCCGCCAAGGTATCGACCACCTACCAATATCTCTAAGTACTCTGGGGAGACAAACCTCAAACTTTGGCTTGAAGACTATTGGCTTGCCTATCAAGCCGGTGGTGTGGATAATGACGACTTCATTATCCGCAACCTTCCATTGTTCTTGGCCAATTCGGCACGAGCGTGGTTGGAACACCTGCCGTCCAACGCAATCCAAAGTTGGGTGGATCTAAAGGAGATCTTTGTGGGAAACTTCTAGGGCACGTACAAGCGCCCTGGGAACCCATGGGACCTCAAGAACTACCATCAGAAGGCTGGTGAGACCCTCCGTGGGTACATCCGGAGCTTCTCCCGGCAGTGCAATGAGCTCCCTAACGTCGCCGATGTCGACGTGATAGGAGCCTTCCTGTCTAGGATGACCTACGAGTCCTTGATTCATAAGCTGGGACATAAGGGCCCATGAACCACCAAGGAACTCCTGGACATTACCACCAGCCATGCCTTAGGAGAAGAGGCGGTCGGAGCGATCTTTGATCGCCTCGCGGGCAAGGCAAGGCAAGACGAGGGTGTCGGTGAAGGCACCTCTAATCATTCTGCCAAAAGGAAAAACAAGAAGCAATAGCGCGAGGACTCGCTCATGGTTGCTGCTGACCATAAGGGTGGTCGGCAGCCCATAGAAGGGCACTCCAAACCACTTTGAAAAATTACTCAAGGGGCTGTGCCTGAACCACGCCTTTCCTGTAAAGCATCTGCTCAAGGACTGCAGCCTCATGCGGAAGTTCTTGTCTGGAAGCTCCAACAAAGGGGAGTAGGGGAAGGAACCTGCCCCTAGTGCGGATGACGCCGAGGAGAAGGACGATAGCTTTCCAACGCCGAATGGCTACCTTATGATCTTCAGAGGCTTAGCGGCCTATGACTCCAAACGCCATCAGAAGGTCGCACGCCGTGAAGTCTACATGGCCCAACCGACCACACCTCCCTTCCTCTAGTGGTCGGAATCTGCCATAACCTTCGATCAGACCGACCATCTGGATACCATCCTGCACCTAGGGAGATATCCGCTTGTGGTCTACCCAATCATCAGCCCAAAGTGACTCACCAAAGTAATGATGGACGGAGGCAGCGGCCTCAACATCATGTACGCCAAGATGCTGACATGATGGGCGTCGACCGGACACGCCTCCTCCCAACCCGATTGCCTTTCCACGGCATCATGCCCGGGAAGTAGGCCATGCCACTCGGGCAGATCGATCTACCCATTACCTTTGGGGATCAGTTCAATTACAGTACTAAGACCCTCACCTTCGAGGTGGTTGGGTTCCCTGGAACCTTCCACGCCATCCTAGGACGACCATGCTACACAAAGTTCATGGCCATCCCCAACTACACATACCTCAAGCTAAAGATGCCTGGCCCCCATGGGGTAATCACTGTTGGCACCTCCTTTTAGTGGGCCTACGAGTGCGAGGTCGAGTGCTGCGGCCACACCACAGCAATTGTCGCCACCGGGGAACTCATCGCCCTCAAGGAGGAGGTCGCCGAAGAAGCGCCCGACACAAAGAAATCGACTGGGTCATTCGAATCGACAGAGGGTTCCAAGGGGGTCCTCATAGATCCTAGCAGCTCCGAGGGTAAAACAGTACGCATTGGTACCATGCTTTCCTTTGAATAGGAAAGCGCGCTCATCGACTTCCTCCACAGCAACAAAGACATCTTTGCGTGGAAACCCTCGGATATGCTAGGCATTCTGAGGGAGGTCGCTGAGCATACCTTGAAAATCCATCCAGGCTCTAAGCCAGTGAAGCAATGCCTGCGTCGCTTCGATGAGGAAAAGCATAGGGCCATCGGTGAAGAGATAGCAAAACTGTCGGTCGCCGGATTCATCGGGGAAGTACACCACCCAGAGTGGTTAGCTAATCCCGTTCTTGTACGAAAGAAGAGTGAGAAATGGAGGATGTGTGTTGACTATACGGGCCTCAACAAAGCATGCCCAAAGGATCCGTTTCCTTTGCCGCGCATAGACCAAATAGTTGACTCTACCTCGGGGTGCGAAACCCTCTGCTTCCTTGATGCGTACTCCGGCAACCATCAAATCATGATGAAAGAGTCCGACCAGCTCGTGATGTCTTTCATCACCCCCTTCAGATCGTTCTGCTACATTTCAATGCCATTCGGACTGAAGAACGCTGGGGCTATGTACTAGCATTGTATGCTCAGATGCTTCGGGGACCTCATTGGGCGGACCGTTGAGGCCTACGTTGACGACATCATGGTTAAGTCCAAATAGGCTGACCACCTCGTTGCCGATCTTGAGCAAACCTTTGTGAAACTCCAGGCGAATGGCATCAAACTCAATCTTGAGAAGTGTGTTTTTGGGGTCTCGAGGGGCATGCTACTTGGCTTCATTGTCTCCGAGCGTGGCATCGAAGCCAACCCAGAGAAGATTTCAGCCATCACAAGGATGGGCCCGATTCAGAACATTAAGGGGGTTCAGCGAATCACAGGATGACTCGTCGCCTTCAGCTGATTCATCTCACACCTCGACGAATGAGGTCTCCCCCTTTATCGACTCTTGAAGAAAGCCAACCGCTTCGAGTGGATGTCCGAGGCCTAGGAGGCACTTGACATGGTCAAACTGCTTCTGACAAAGTCCCTGATCCTAGTTCCTCCAAGCGACGGAGAATCCCTCCTACTATATATAGCGGCCACCACGCAGGTGGTCAGCACCGCCCTGGTAGCAGAGCGGGAGGAAGAGGGGCACGCCCTCAAGGTGCAGCGCCCTGTGTACTTCATCGGCGAGATACTATCCGACTCCAAGATCCGCTACTCCCAAATCTAGAAGCTCCTGTATGCCATCCTCATCACCAAGAGGAAGCTACGCCACTACTTCGAATCACACACCATGACAGTTGTGACGTCGTTCCCCCTCGGCGAGGTTGTCTAGAGCTAGGATGCCACAGGAACAACCATGAAGTGGGCACTCGAGTTGATGGATCAAGGCATCACTTATGCCTCCCGAATGGCGATCAAGTCCCAGGTGTTGGCTGACTTCATCGTGGAATGGACCGAGGTCTAGACACCACTGGCGGTCATCGATCAAGAGTACTGGATGATGTACTTCGATGGATCGCTGATGAAGAAGGGTGCCGGCGTGGGGCTAGTCTTTGTATCACCCCTCAAGGTCTGCATGAGGTACATGGTTTGGCTCCATTTTCCCTCATCAAATATTGTGGCTGAGTATGAAGCGCTCATCAACGGCCTGTGAATCACCATCGAGTTGTGCATCCAATGCCTCGACATCCGAGGCGACTCCCAGCTGGTCATCAACCAAGTCATGAAGGAGTCGATCTACCACGATGCCAAGATGGCTGCGTACTGCCAAGAGGTCAGACGGCTGGAGGACAAATTCAATGGCCTCAAACTCAATCACATCCTGAGGCGCCTCAACGAGGTGGCCGATGCGCTTGCCAAAGCAGTGTCTGGTCGAGAGCCAGTGCCAACGGGCGTCTTCACTAGCGACCAATAGAAACCCTCGGTACACTACATGAGGGCATATGTAGGGAGGCGGGTTAAGAAGTAGTGGAATGCCACATGAGGGCTCTGCTGACCCGTCAGAGAATGATGGACTCGGATTCCACACGAACATACCCGTTAGCGAGCTCATTGAGCATGACACTCGAGCCATCAAGGCAAGTGGTGTCAGCTCAGCCCCTCCGATTACGGAAATCGAGGATGGGGTGACATGTGAAACATGGCCGACCCCTATCAGACCCTAAGGGGCTCGAGGGCTCGAGCCGCTCGATCCGAGATTGAGAGACTGAGGTTCAAAGGCTGACCTACGAAGGGTCCGAGGCTACCTCGCGTCAAACAAAAGCTAGGGAGAAAATGCAGATGGGCCTTAGTGGCCTTTGCCCAACCCGCATTGAGGCGGATAGGGTCATTTCAACCTTCTAAGTTCAATCTAGCGTCTTGCCGAGCCCATAGAATCCCCATTGAGGGGGAATCTATTGGAAGGCAGATCAAGGAGCAACAGAATGCCACCCGAGGGCTTTGCTGACCCTGTCGCAAAGCAACAGGATCAGATTCCATCCGAACATCCCCGTTAGCGAGCTCATCAGGCACGTCACTCGAGTTGTCGAGGCAAGTGACGCCGCCTCAACCCCTCTAGTTGTGAAAAACTATGGACGGGGTGACAGTCACAAAATGAGCCAACCCTTGACTGAATCCCCACCACGCACGGGGGCTCGGGGAAGGTCGGGCAAACAATGGAACCAAACGCACGGTCATGGAACGATTGCCAAAATCCTAAGAAGGGGGTACGTGCGAATACAAAAGTAAGTTCGCTACCCTCGCTCCGGTCTCCAGTAACATCTGGCCCCAGCGACCGCAAGGGGTCGAATCTCACTCGGGGGCTGATAAAGGTACGAATACCTCCTTTTTTTCAAAATAGTCATTGCATCAGACCTTTTTCTCGCGTCGAGACTAGCGGCAAGGTTTGTGGGAACAGATAAACGAGCACGCCTAGTAAGACTACAAAAAGCCCACGCCCCGACTGCTACGGTAACTTTACTCACCAGCACAATCGAAATTTACCCTAATACACCTCGTGCCCTATAGTCTTAACAAACGGAAAGATCGGGTCGCATAAACATTTTTTATCGAATGCAAAATGAAAGAAAGCAAGATCAAAACAAACAAAACAAAATTACGAAACAAAACTGTTTTCGGACACAAAAGTACCAACACTTGTCCATATATTATAGATGAATGTTTATCAAACTTATTCAACTAACTACTTCCTCAAAGGGAGAACTATGCCTTTTAGCCTGTTCGACAGGTTCTGCGCAATGGGAGTGACCGCCTTCTCAATCTCATCCAGCTTGGAGTTTTTGTAGCCAGGCACGAAGCTGAGGTTCATTACCTCCAGGTTAAATTCCTGATCATAATAAGAGCGGGCAACATCAAAGGCTTGGGTGATCCCAGCGTGGAAGGTGTTCTCCTCAAGCTAGCCCACCCGTGCCATGATATCCATGGCATGGGCCGCAAGTGAGCTGGTTTCCTCTGGCCGTGCCACCCCTAGGTCATCGAAGACCACCCCAATGGTGGCGCGTAGAAGATCATGCTTGTCATTCTCAGCTTGAAGAGTCCCCTATACCTTGGCAAGCTCCGTGCCTAGCCTGGCAGAGATGCTCTCGGCCTCCAGCCTTTGGGTTACCATGGCTCCAAGATCCACCCGGAGGGAGCTGACCACCTAACGCTCCTCATTGCGCTCTCAAACAGCCCGGTCACGCTCCTCGCGGACCGTGCCGTGCTTCGAGCGGAGTCTTTCTGTAGCCTAGCGTAGCTCATCTCGCTCCCTGCATAGCTGGGCAATCACCTCGGTATCCTGATCCACCCTCTGCTGCAGTGCCATGGACCTATCCTCGGCTTTCAGCTTGAGATTCCGCTCTGTCTCTAGCTCATCCAGGAGTTCGACGGCCCGCTAGCTAGCCTCAGCATCCTTCTAGAGCAGCTCGTGCTGCTCCTTTTAGACCCTGGTGGCCGCCTCCTCATCCTGCTGCACCCTCGCCGATAGATCCTGGAACATCCCATGGATCACCTCTGTGTCTCAATGCGCCTCGGCTTCTCACTGTTGGGCGGCAGCAAGCTGGGCACCCACATCTCCACACAGTCAGGCCTCCTTGGTGAGGCAGTCCCATTCCACCTTCTACTCATGGAGGAACCAGGATTTCTCTCGGCTATGAGTATTGAGGGACTAAAAAGAAGACCAGTGTCAAAAATATGAAAATACATGAAGAAAGAAGAGTGCGAAAGGAAAGCTCAAGCGGATACCCAGCCATTAGGAATGATGATGTCATGCAGGACAACCATGGCCTGATCCAGGACATCCATCATCACCGAGATCCCTTCATCGAGACTCCCCCGCTCTATGCTCTTGGTAGCATCGTCGAGCGAGAAGAGAGTCGACATTGGGTCTTAGGGATCCATCCACTGGAGCAGCGACTCACCTCGCGTGGGCGAGTGGCTGCCCCCCAACACCAAGGCTGAGGGTGACCTCCCACTAGTCCTCTCCACCACCGCCATGGCGCTCAAGGACCCTCCGACCATGTCCCCCTCTGTCTGGCCCGCCTCAGGCTCCGTCGCTTGGGCCGTCGGAGGCACGGATTACGCCACCCCCTCGGACACCACCGTGGCTGCATTTGGCTACTCCTGGCTTGGTGCGGTCATGGCCACCTCCACTTGCGACACCAGGGCCTCGACTTATGGCACCATGCCCACCACAGGAGGCGCCACAAGCGTGGGCGGCAGCTCCATCCGCTCCAATGTAGGCGGTGGAGTCACCTCCGCCATCGTCTGCTAGGCGACCCCCAAGGGTGCTTCTTCAACCCCGGCGCCCGCTTGACCCGCCGAGGGCATGGGCACCACCACTGGTGGTGCCTGATCGGCCAATGAGACCGCAACATCGACACCGCTCCTGCCCGAAATAGGAGCGACATCGAGCAACGGCGTCCCTCCTGCCTAAAGAGCAACGCTCTTCTTGGGCGCTAGCGCCAAAGAATAGCCCCATCGCAAAGGCCAAATAGAAAATTAGAAAAACATGAAAAATAGAGGAATCGGTGACTTACTCTGGCGCTTTTGGGTGGTAGGAACGTTTTGGGGACAAACCCCTAGATTCCTGCTCCAACTCATCCGGGCGAGACCGCTTAGAGCCTACCCCCTTCTCCCGGGTAGGGGGTCTCACCTCCCTTATCTCTGAGGGTGTGGCGGTGGAGACACCCCCCTCTGTCGGCACCTCTAGAGTGGCGGCAGATCCGCCCGCCCCTATCAGCTCATGGGGCATGGTGGTAGATCCACCTCCCCCCATCCACCGGTCCTCCACTGGCAACCCGGGTATGGCGGCTGATCCACCTGCTCCCACCGGTCCAGAGGATGGGCCGACGGTTTGGCCCGTCTCCACCGGCCTCATGGACTCACTTCCCCCCGCATGGAACGGGAAGGGTCCCTACGTGGGCAAGCGGGTGCCTATCAGTGAATCCTCGCCCTCCAGGACCCCCCAATCCACATCGGCAACTACCTCGTCAAACTCCTCATTGTCGTCATCATTGTTGTTGTCACTACCTGTCCCCTCTCCTCGCTCCCGTGCTTGCTGCTTACGTAGCATCTTCTTCCTCTTGAGCTCCCTCGTCTTCCTATCCCACTCGGCCGCATTGTGGTTCATTATCGCCAGGATCCGGTCCTTCGGCAGCAGAGCCAGGCTATCCCCGAAGATGAGTCTCTTTGGCTGGTCCCGCTATCCCGAGGTCAGCGTCAAGGGGTCAGGAATTCAAGAGAAAAGGAGGCATGGGAAAAGAGAACTTACAAAGTCAATGAACCCTAGTTCCGGCCGCATTGGGGATGCCCCGGCACTGGATACACAAAATCAAGGACAATGCTAGCGTTGTCCTTTGAAGGCTCTATCGCCTCCTTGATGCGCTGCGCACTTTGGTGGGGGAGCGCTTCACCGACAAGTGCCGTCCCTTCGAGCGACACCCTGGCCGCCATCAGCTGTAGGGGAAGCGCACGGCTCATCAGTGGTGCCACCCTCCGCATATGGTACACGCCGATGATCCCTGATCCCTTCATGCCCCTCTCCTTCAGAATTTGGAGGGCGGCGAGATGGTCCTTGATTATCTTCTTGTCTTTGTCCGGGACACCGCACTTCCATGACCCTGGTACCTCTTCGATGATGCGCCTGGAGAACACTGGCAAGGGGGCAGCAATGTCATCCATGACATAAAACCAAAGCTAATGCCACCCCTTGTTGGAGGTCGACAGACACATCAATGGGTATTCGTTCACCCGATTGTTACGGAGATGAATGCTGGCACATCCTATCGGCACGCTCAACTCTTGCTTCCCAGTCCGCTTCTTCGACAGGTTGAAGTGGGGACTAATCCCTAGGAACCCCTCACATAGGGCGACAAATGCCGCAATGTGCTAGACCCCATTAGGAGTAAGGTGCTGCAACTCCACCTGATAGTAATCCAACAGCCCCCGAAGAAACTTGTGAGCAGGTATGGCGAATCTCCACTCGTGGAAGTGAGCGAAGGACAAGACATACCCTTTGGGTGGTGACGGCTCATCATCATTGCCGGGCAGCTGCCACTCCTCGGTGGCGGTCAGCGGGCGAAGGAGGCCACGGCGAATGGGGCCCTCCAGGAGCTGAGGGGTGATGTTGGATCTGCACCACGGATCCATTGAAACAATTGGGAGGGGGGTGGATGCGAGTTTAATGGTAGCTACGATGCGGATGCAAGTTTAACGGTGGTTGCAATGCGGATGCGAGCTTGATGGCGGCTGCGATGCGAGTGCGGGAGGCTCAGGCGATTAGCGGCGAAGGTTGTCGATGCAAAGGCGAGGAGGCAAAGTACGGAACCCTGGGGGTGAACCCCTTGGTTTTATAGGGGCGACGGATGCGAGAAGGGCAACTACCCGCCTAGGTCTCTGAGCCTACCATGATACACCGCCGCATCATGTCGTGGGATACATGCCTACAATCCCTATCCTTTCCCACCAAAATTATGTCGGACGGTTCGCTTTCCCCCAAGCAGACCAGGACTCTTTTCCCCTAGAGGGAATACGGGTCAAAAGGCCTTTTCTCTGGCCTGCCTGGGCCTAGGAGTTCAAGGGCTGGCCCAATAGTCTCGATGGCTGTCCCAACAAGGGATGGGCCCACGAGTGGCCAGAACTCAGGCACACAAGCCTCAAGGAAACCTCGATGCATGATCAAGTCCCAATCGGGCTAACCCTAGACGAATCCACGTGAACAGGATGCTAGGGTTTCCTTTTAACTGTCTAGTTGACGAAAACCAAATTTCACAGCCATACCCGCAAAGGGTCCAAAATTACCCCCGGGGCGATTCTGCCCGAATCACCCGGGGGCTCAGGGGCTACACCCAACGGGTGCGCTCGTGCGCACCCTCTGGCAAATCAAAATACCCCCCGGGCAATTCTACCTGAATCACCTAAGGGCTCGAGGGTTACACCCGTCGGGTGCGCTCACGCGGACCCTCTGGCAAGTCAAAATACCCCCAGGCGATTCTATCCGAATCACTCGAGGGTTCGGGGGCTACTATCAGGGATCTAATACCGGGGTACCCAATGAGGTGGAATTAATAACCATCAAATGTTGACGCTTCCGGTCAGACAAAAATGTCTGCCCTACTAAGATTGGTTTTGCCTCGCCCGACCCCCAAGGGCTAAGACTCCGCATCGCCCAACGGCTGAGGGCTAGCTCCGCCTTGCTCGATGTCCAAGGGCAGGCTCCGTCTCGCTCGATGTCTGAGGGTAGGCTCTGTCTTTCCCAATGGCTGAGGGCTAGCTCCGCCTCGCCCGACGTCCAAGGGTAGGCTCCACCTCGCCCGACGTTCGAGGGCTGGCTCTGCCTCGCCCGACGTTCGAGGGTAGGCTCCGCCTCGCCCAACGGTTGAGGGCTAGCCCTGCCTCACCCAACAACTAAGGGCTAGCTCCGCCTCGCCCGACGTCTGAGGGCATGCTTCGCCTCGCCCGACAACTACACCCTACTCCTTCATAAAGACGAGCACAGGGTACAACAGGAGATTTGAGTCAACCATAGTACCAAGGGCCATGTCCTACATGCCTATAGGAAGATACTGTCAGGATACGATGGGACTGGCGCTTTAGGCCCTTTTCGACCTAACAGAGCCCAAACACTATTGTAGGCGTCGACTTTTGTCCCACAGTGTTGTAGGCGCCGCCATCAGCCCTCGGACGTAGATACTAACACAAGCATACGACAACCACTATGATCCAAGATAGAACTCACATCATCCACAGTGATGGACGCATGGTCACTTCCCCGTCTACTCCCCGAAGGGTCATAGCTTGGCTCTCTGGCACGTTGCACCGTCCGCCGGTGTAGGATGGGACGCACCCACTTGCTGAAGGAGGCCAGGGCATGGCCCTATAAGGATTAGCGAACATGCCATCCCTGACATGGTTTGCCATGTTAGCAGGGCAGACACAGGGGAAAAGGAAGACCCGGCTCCCTCAAACGACCTTCTCTACCTTTGGTTTTTTCCTCTTTCTCCCATCTATAACCCCTGCTCCCCCCTTGGTCTATAAAAGGGAGGGCAAGGCACCCCACTAAAGGGACCGATCGTTTCGATACACAAGACAACAAATCGATTCCATAGACAACACACAGTCAAGCAGCAACTGAGCTCTTGGCGTCCTTTCGACCTTTCCATCAGAGACTTGGGACATGTCCCTCTCTCGACCATTTGTACCCCCTACTATGAACCTTTTTTTGTACTAAAAACACGAGCAGCAGCAGACTGGACGTAGGGATATTCTGCCCAAACCAGTATAAACCTTGTGTCCTTTAGTACACCATCCGAGCCTAATGTGCAATAATTATAAATTTACTAGCCGGTGTTTGTTTGAAACACCAACACCTATCTTCTCATATTTAGCTAAAAGTTCCTCGAAACTAAGCTTCGGCCTTCTACTTCTTTGTTTGCCATAGCCTTTACCTCCATCAACTTTATGAGCATTCTCCTTCTTCTCCCTATCTTGACATACATGCTCCAAAGGAGGATCCTTAGCCGATTCCCCTTGCTCAACGAAATCAATCAACTTTTGCTTTAGTTGGAGAGATTTCACCTGGCCCTCAGTGTCTCCTGGAACTGTGGTAACTTTATCGTCCTTTGAAATATCTTCTATTTGCATTTCATGGACAACAACCTTGTCTTCACTTGAGGGCTCCACATCTCTCTCTTGGGCATTCAAGCCTTGATCTTTAAGTGAATCGGCTAATGCAAGCTGATCCAAAACCTATTTGCCATCACAACCAATTGAATCCAATTGGTCCATTTGTTGAGCTTTAGAAAATCTTAATCGTCCTTTATCAATGGCCGATTAGATCACTCAATGAAACATATTGCAATTAGAAGTATTATGATCAAAAGAATTATGCCGCTTGCAATATGTAAGCTCTTCTAAATTTTGAACAGATGTCAAAGCATTGTGATCAATGATTCTAATAAAATTATTCTTGAGCAAGATATCAAAGACATGATCACAAAAACTAAAGTCAAAGGTGTACTTCGATTTCCTTAGCCGATTCTTTTGTGGAGTCGACTTTAATGATAGGCAAACGAATGGATCAGATTTGACATCAATACATTCGGCCACACCTTTGCAATTGCTTCTGAGAAGCTTTATCTTTGACAAACTACCACAATCGGCCTTGCCATATGGAACAATGTGTTGGATGATAGAATCTGAATTTATTTTATCACCTACAAATAAAATGTCTTTCTTAATCGGTCTTTTACAACTATTAGCAAGGATATCTCTAGTAGATGTAAAAATTGAAATAGTATGACCGGGTTGGAATTTAAGCAAAATATTTGTGTTCTCTACCTTGTTGATCATGTTGGAGAAGTTCACGTCCTTGATTTGAATGATGTTACTCTTCATCTCCAGAGAACGATCAACAATAGGTGTCGAATCATCTAAAGATGCATCGGCGGCTACCGAAACCAAGAAAGTCAACTTAGCCGACTGAAAGTCGGCTAGGCCGACTTGGGCACTAGCAGGGGCAATTGGCCTAGCTAACTAGGAAGTCAGCCTAGCCATCTTAGGGCAGGCGGCAGAGGTAGTCGGCATGGTGAAAGGTCCTAAATGGTTAGAGGGGGGTGAATAGCCTAATAAAAATTTCTACAACAACACTTAAAACAAATAGTTAGTCAATAAGATGGTGGAGTAAATTTTGTGCTAGCACTAACTTGGGGTTGCAAGCCACCTACCCAATTCTACTTTCTATGATCACTAGTATATCACACAAGTCTATATCACTAATAGAAACCTAGGTGATCAAACTAATGTAAGCAAGATAGATAAGCAATTAACTATCTAATCTTAACTACCATAAGCTCTAAGTATGTAAATACACAAGATGTACAAGAACATGATTGAGAGGTATACCGATGAGGCAAGTGATCAATAAGCGAATACCATGAATACAAAGAGACAATTAAGACAATGATTTATCTCGAGGTTCACTTGCTTGCCGGCAAGCTAGTCCCCGTTGTGGCGATACACTCATTTGGAGGTTCACGCGCTAATTGGCATCACACGCCAAACCCTCGATAGGGTGCCACACAACCAACACAAGATGAGGATCACACAAGCCACGGGCAATCCACTAGAGTACCTTTTGGCTCTCCACCGGGGAAAGGTCAAGAACCCCTCACAATCACCATGATTGGAGCTGGAGATAATCACCTTCCTCCACTTGATGATCCCGCCAATCATCGGGTTGTCTAGGTGTTGGCAAACACCAAGAGTAACAAGAACTCTACCAGCCCAAATCACCCAACTAGTGCCACAAGATGCTAGAACACTAAACAATGGCTCTCCAATCTCACTCAAGATGATGAAATCAAGTATGCAAGTGAGTGGAGTAATGTGCTCAGCTCTCAAAGGGTGTATGCAGCTATTAGAAGTGCCAAGAGAGTGGCCAAGGCCGGCCACACCCTCTATTTATAGGCCCACAAGCAAATAGAGTCATTACCCTTTGGAGCACCTTTCTACGAGGTCACCAGACATGTCGGTGTCGCCAGACATGGGGTGGTGGTGCCCCTTCAACGATCATCACTAGCCATTGGGGCACTGAATAAGCGGCGGTGGCACCGCCCTAGGGGTGGCAGTGCCCACCCCAGTTTTCCTTGCTCTTTGGAATAAAATGGCGGTGCCAAGGGTGGTGCACCACCCTGCGCACGGCGGTGCACACCGAACGCAGCGGTGACTGCCTTCTTCATGGCTACTCTCAGCCGAGTCTAGGTGGGCACTACCCTAGGGGTGACATAGTGGCGGTGCCCCCTCCATAACACCTCCCTCTCGGTTGCCATTGCCGATCACTACCACAGGGGTGGCGGTGCATAGTCACCAGGGTGCCGGTGCCCTCGGGGTAGCAACACAAGTCTGGCTATGCCTCCTTTTCTTCACCTTTCTCACCACCTTTGCAAATGTGCTAACACTTCAAGTGTTCCACCATCACGTGCAAGTGTGTTAGCATTTTCACAAACATTTTTCAAAGGTTAATCACTTCTCACCGAATATGTACTAGGTCTAAAATGCAATGCAAGTTTGTCAACACTTAGTGGCACTAGATGATCGAGTTGTCCAATAAGAGCTCCCCTCTTAATAGTATGATTGTCGGTGCGAAAAGTGGCCAACAAGTAAATATTTGTAGTTTTGTTGTACGTTGTGATCGGATGTGGCCTAGCACCTAATGACATAGGGTTTATACTGGTTCAGGCAACATGCCCTACGTCCAGTCTGAGTCGGTCAGAGCTTTATTCCTAAGCCTAGGTGCTCAAAGTTTGTTGTGGGGTTGCAAACGAATGGGAATAAGATGGGGGTGCAAGAGGTCCGGTCGGACTCTGGACTGAAGGTCCAAGAGTGATAGGAGCTCCAACGTGCGCTAAGTATTGGAACGTGTAGCTTTAGAGTTCTAGAGGAGTTGTTCGAGTGCTCTGAGTATCTAAAGCTAGTCGAGAGAGAGTCAGAATGAACCATCCTTGCTGAGAGAGAGAGTGCATCCCCTTTTATAGATGAAGGGGACAACCTTACAAGTTTTAAGAGAGAGAGTTTCTTAGTCTTGTTGCACACGCCATCGGGTACAAGAAGGTCGTCGGTGCCCGCAACACTATTTATGTCACACGTATGTGGCAAGCTTTACCGTGTTTGCCTGGTATGGCAAAGGATGGCACCCACAACACTGTAGGGTAAACGTCGGTGTCCACAACACTGTTTGGGTTCTGACGTGCCTGGAAGGTTGTAGAGCCGCCAGAAGACATGCCTGGAAGGTTGTAGAGCACCCTTCTGGCAGTATTGTCCAGTAGGTGTGCAGGGTACAGTCCTCAGTTTGCCTTATCTGTTCCGCCTGACTCTTGGGTCCCCATCGAGCGAGCATCCCCGGTCAGTCGTTCTCAGTTGACTCCGACTGCGCTAGTCAGAGAAGAGCCGTAAGCAGAGGTTCGGTGTATTGCAGTGAGAGAAGAGGGTCAGAGTCGAAAGCGAGCCAGGCCATCCAGTCAGAGAAGCGGGTCGGAGTCGGAAGCGAGCCAGGCCTTCTGGTCGGAAGAAGCGGGTCGGAGTCGGGAGCCAGAAGCGAGCATCGCCCTCCCTTGCCCAGGCCTCTGGGTCAGAGAAACCGGGTTGGAGTCGGAAGCGAGCGTCGTCCCCTCCTCGGCTAGGCCTCCTGGTCGGAGAACCGGGTCGGAGTCGAAAGCGAGCGTCGTTACCTCCTTGGCCAGACCTTTCGGTCGGAGAGAGCGGGTCGCTCTTCCGGCCTATCGTTAGATAGCTGGGTCAGCCCAGGAGTTGTACGTTGTTCGCAATGCCGTTCGCTGGGCCGGACTTTTGGTGGGAAGCGAGCCCATCGGGGACCCTGGGTTTATGAACCCAACAACGACCATCTATCCTAAATGTGATCACACTCGCTAAGTGTCTTAATCACTAAAATAAAATAGTTCCTACCACTTATACCTTTGCCTTAAGCCTTTTATTTTTTTCTTTCTTCTTTTCCAAGCCTGAGCATTTGATCACTTATGGTCACACCACCATCTTGATTATCTCTATCCTTGCTCATCACTTAGAATGTGCCACCTATCTCATAATCACTTAGATAAACTAGGTTAGCACTTAGAGTTTCATCAATTCACCAAAACTAAACTAGAGCTTTCACCTGGCCGACTGGGAAGTCGGCCTAGCTAAATCAGGGAAGGTAGCAATCAGCTCAGCCAATTTTAAAGTCGGCTTAGCCGATTCTGAGTAGGCAAGCAGCCCTCCTTTGTTGTTTATAGGGGCTTGATCTCCACCATTGATGCGGTAATTACTAGATAAGTATACAACCCTTTTAGCTCCTGAAAAATCAAGTCTAGCTATTTTCTTGCGCTTCTCATGCTTTTCTGTAGCAAGACTTGTTTCTTGATATGTGGCTGATTCAGAAAGGATATTATGTTGTTCGGCTTTTATAGTCGAACCTTTGCTTCTATCTGAATCAATTCTTTCTTTCATGCCCACTAGCAATTCTATTTTAGCCGATGACTCGATTGTGATCGACCTTTTCTCATTAGTCTTTCCAAAATATTCGTAGAATTGCTCCTCTAATTGAGATCATGAACCAATAGTACATCAGGGTAAAGATGTAAACCATGCAAAGGCAATACCGGTGAGGGATAAAGAAAATTTTCATACTCTCATATAGTCTTCTTTACCGGCAAAACCCAGCTGTGAGAGATATATACTAATGTGTTCCATAGCGGTTTTATCATCTTCACCACTAAATTCATAAAAATCTGGTACCCACCATCCATCAGGAGTTTTTAAGTAATCAATGCATAACGGGTACGGTATATGATACGCGAGCACCTTCCATTTAGAGGAGCCATATGGATTTCTAGTATGGGCTAAATCTTCATCAATTCGGCTTGATTTGAGAGTATCATATAAAGCCGAATCATGATTGAATGTGCACACAATGCTGAATTTTCATTGATTCGGCTATAATTATTAGCAATATGTGGAGCTGAATCATGAGAATTAGGACTCGAATGCCTTGCTAAAATTTCACTAATTCGGCTGTGGTCATGAGCAAAATACGAAGCTGAATTGTGGGCATTGATCTTTGCATAAGGCGCTGAATTTTTATTAATTCAGCTATGATTACTAGTAACACATGAAGCCCAATCATAACTATTAGCACTTAAATACCTTGCTGAATTTTTATTAATTCAGCTCGAATTGGGAGTAACATGTGAAGCTGAATTATAAATATTAACATTGGCATATGGTGCAAAATTTTGAGAGCAATTGGCTAAATAATTAGCATTATCATAGCCAATTCTCTCATTCATCGGCATGTCATGTGGTGGAATCACATATTGTGAACTTATAGCCAATGAGTAAGGATTTACATGTTGTATGTTGCTAGTAGCATCAAAACTTGAAGAATTTACGATTGACATTGGCTCTTGACCATAATATTCATAATCATGATGTGTATTATGAGGAGAATTAACAAAAGTATTAGCCGATGTAACATATCTAGTATCATTACAGCTAGCAACACCAACATGAGAGCTCATAGAACTTGCAAAATAACTATTGGAATCATAAGTTGCATTTGCAAGTTGTACCTCAGGATGATTGTAGTAATATTGTGATGCAACACCTTGGTACTTCATGGTTTATAACTTAACCTCTTTGCTGAATTTTTCAATAAGCAGTGCAACTTGTTGCAAAGTCGCAAACGAGATCACAAGGGGTCAAAACCATATGCGATCGGCCTTTTGGGTCAGATGCAACGGTAATGGCGAGCACAAAAAGATAGATCAACGAGGAGTAAGGCTAGGTCAGAGATATCAACTATAAGAGATAGCCGAACCAATCTTCCCCAGCGGAGTCGCCAAAAAGTGTGTTGACATTGGAAGTGATCCGAATCACACACCAGCATGGCCTTGGACGCCTAGGCCGCTACGGGCCAAAGAACGCAGTGAGGATGTCACTCTTTCATGGTGAAGAACGGATATGTTTACAAGCAAACCACCAAAGAATAATCAATGTGCTTACGTGACGAAGAGCCAGCTAGTTTTCAGGCAAACTAGCAAAGAAACCGTCGAAGCTCTCGCCCGGAAGGGACCCCGTCAGGGCAAGGACGTCGCTGGGTTACCCTAGGTCGGCTGACAAGCCTAGGACGTCATTCTTGGTCGTCGGATCAAGGGATGAACAGCATGGGGTTGGAGAAGAGGATAAAAGGGTGAAAGGGCCTCTAACCTAGTGGTTAGAGCACCTCAGTAGCATCCAGTAGGCCTGGGTTTGACTCCCCGTCGGAGCGAATTAAAAGGGTCTGGAATAAAAAAAATTAAAAATAGGTTGGGATTTCCTTTGCTGACTTCGGTCAAAAAAAAAGAAGAGAGTAAAAGGGTTGGAGTAGAGGTAGTAGATTTATTTGTTCGTCGATTGGATCGATGGGAACTCAATCGGCCATGATCCTCATATATATAGAAAGGAGGTGGTCTTATTCCAGTAGAAAACCTTTCCAAGACTTATTTTTCAAGTTTTCCACGAGTTTGGAACAGTTCGGATCGGAATCCGAAAGACCAGATCCGAACATGATTTTCTGTTAGGTCTGTCGAAAGTCTTGTCCGGACTCCCGACAGTCAGAAGTTTCGACTTGGGTCGGAACTCCCGACAACAGAGTACCTTTCTGGGGGCATAACTCCTTCATCCGCACTTGGAATTAGACATTCTATATATGTTTTTGACCATCTCGACGAGAGGAACGTAATGGTAAAGTCCGTTCCACATTTTAACAACTTCACAAAATGACCAATTTTGGTTGTATGAACTTCAGGTGCGTTTGGATCATATATTTTGCAATTTTCGGACCTTCAAGGACACCAAAAATGGGAGGCGGCTGGCCTACTCTGTACCGTTCTAGTCAGGAAGGGAAGGGTATTTATGGTGTAATTTGTAAATGTGGCACAATAAGAAAACCCACAGCTTAAATGTTTATACACCAACGGTACCCTTAAGAAAATTGCTAGTGTAAATATACGATTTACATCGGCGGTCACTTAAGATAACAGTGTAAAATCAATTTTTTTTACACTGGCGGCAGTGCTAAAACAATCAGTATAAATAAATCATATATTTATACTAGCGGTTCACTTAACACTATTTAAAGAGACCCATGGGGATATAGACACAAACAACTCAACCTTGGAAGACTTAACGGATTCATATTATTCTCGTCTGAGGAGCATCAGAAGTTCAGAACCGCTAACACAAATATATACTACTGTACTCTGTAACTCGCTCAGGGAGTTGTTTGTGTCTATATCCTCTGATGAAAAACTTTGCCATGTAACACTCAACTTTACTTCGGTACCAAGCATTATATCATGTCACTCAAAGACAGATATTTCACCAGTCCAGCTACAAGAAGCAATCACATTTGGCATTACTGGGTGGTAAGCAACATCAGTGCATGCTTCTTTGAAGGCTTCTATTTTCCTTAAAAGCCTTGCGGACTTGTAATCATAAAAGTAAATACATCCATTGGATGAACCAGATGCAAGTTCTCTTCCGCTCAGGGAAAAGTTGCACTTTACAGGGAAACCCCACACTCCATGTCCTTCAAACCGCATATACTTGTTCAGCTTGAAGGGTGGCCTTGCTGAAAAAATAGCAATGTAGTTCCCATTGGATTGTGCAACAAAAGATGCTTCACGTGGGTGGTATCTTACACACGGGCATGTGAATGCTTCAGTGTAAACCTGTAATACACAAATGGTGAATTCTGTTACTTCCATCCTGCTGGTAGGAGGCCAATCCCTGTTACTGAAAAATACGCTCCCTGGACTAACGACGGAAGAAATAGACTACAGCGTGATGTTTATCTAAAAAGAAAAAAGAAAAAAAAACAAGGAAAGGACCAAACATAGAAATTGAGCGTGATGTTTATCTATATAAAAAGTAAAGAAAAAGAAAGAAAAAAAGAAAAAAAAAACAAGAAAAGGACCAAACATAGAAATTCTTCGTGGTTTAATATTAGGGTAAGATAAAATTTTACATTTCAATCTTCAAAACGTGACTTTGATTGTTACTTATTATCTGTAACTTTACAACATTGTGACTTATAAAATTTAGTTTAAAATTAAATTTAACAACAAATATAGTAATGGCATTTTCATACATCCAACTTTGACAATTTTAAATATGTTGATGTTCCGATAATGTTTGACCACAGAGATTTGCCAACTTTAAATAAAACTGAAAGGAGATAGTACTACAAAGGCACAGATATAATATGGAACTAACAGTAATACACTAATCATGTTGGTAATTTGGGGTACCTACTTCAGCAGATACAGCATGGGTTATGAAACAAAGAATTGTAAATTCATTTTTTTTGCAAGAATTGGCAGAACAGATATTCAACAATGAGCAACTTGTAAATCTATACAAACAAACTGCTAAATTAGAAGTTCAGTGCAACATACGGTCACAACTTATGATGGTTTCTAGAATATGCTCTGATACAATGCTCCAGTCCCATTAGTGTTGCAGCATGATTAGACGGGTTTTACTTCTCTCATGAATATCCTGAAATACTATGTTCAACTTCTACATATCACAACAGATATATCCAAGTGGAAATTGTAAAAATATAATCTCTAACAGGGCTGATATAACAAAACAATAACCAGGTTTCAAATTTTGACCTTTTTTTAAAGTGTTGTACCACATGTTGACTGCATGCAAATAGAAGCAACATGTGAATAAGGTACTAACAAAGATGGCATCAGAACCACATACACTTACTGACTAATATAGAGCTATACGCCTATTACCTGGTTAGATAAAGGAACTTGTCGCATGACATCCCAAACAATTATAGTGTTCTCACTAATATTGCTTCTGGTTGTGTCAGTTGAAGAGATAAATTGTCTCCCATCAGCACTGAAGTCAATGTCAAGGATGGTTCCAAGGTTTCTATGAAATTCTTTTGTTACCAGACCACATCGAATATCCCAGAGTCTAAGGGAACCCTTGGACCCACCAGATAGGAAGATATCGGGGTTGCTTGGATTGAACTTGATAACCTCCACAGCTTGATCCTCCTTGAATACTTTCATTACTTTTCCCTCAACAACATCGACTAGCTGTACGGAACAATCAAGCCCTCCAGAAAGTAAAAAGGGCCTATGAAGGGACCACCTTACATCCTTTACAGCAGCAGTGTGATGTTTCAAAACACGAGCAGTGGTATTCCCTTTGTCCCATACGTTCCATACATGAACCGTGTGATCCATTCCAGCAGAAGCAAGAAGATGCCCTGCAGATACTTTTCTTTGTGAATGTCTATTGAGTGAGACTAATTTAAATAAAAGCTATGCAAAATCATCATGGGTATTTTGTACTGTATGTCAAAAGCAATATCTCAATTAACCAACCAACAAAATTTGAAGCTGGTGATTCTATGAAACAACTCATCTCATGCATTGGTACTTCCTATCAAGTCGACATGTGCACCATATTATTAATAGTGTTAGTTAAAAGTGAAGCACGAAGAATAACAAGGAAAATTCCATGAAGACAGCCTGTTCGCTTGCTCGTAAACGATCGTAAATTTTCAGCCGGGAACAGTGTTTTTCTCTCACACCAAACCAGCCAGCAGTAAATAATCCACGATACGATACGGCCTCCCGAACAGGCTGATTGCCAATGTAATATTTCAAAAGCATCCCTATTTGACATCAAATTACCAAGAAACATGGATTGTAAGCATTTCCATAGAAGATTAGAAGTACAAAATCGAAGGTGAAGATAAGGGAACAGTGGAGGTGATATATCTTGGTTTGCAAAAGATCAGAATTTCAGAATGGTCAGTTCAGTCCTGATAGCCTTCTCTAAAAAGTTAATATAAACATTCAAAAGAAAAAAGGTGAAAATTCCCTACATGACAACCTTTTGTAGTTTTCTTATAGACTTACAATATTACCGTGTACCTTCATAGCATCATCATTCGTACTGTGAGTTTAGATGGCTCAGTGCTAATCTACTAGGGCCAGTAGCCAGATTGTTGAGAACATTGAGAATGCCAGAAGAACATGTCAAACATGTTAGTAGAGAAATCCATGTTTGTAGAGTGGAAGGACAACCCAGTGCAACGTCTAAGATTGCCATTTTCTTGTAGAATAGGGGAAAAACTTCTCATAGCCAAAATTTATAGATAATACTTTGCCAGTTTCAATTTTAATGTTGGTAACGACATCAATACCAGCACAGCACCGGGCACCCACTTTGTTTCCTGGTTACTATAAGAGAAGTAGAGAAACGTATCATGTTGAACCACCTTATTGTATCTCAAATTGCATACCCCAAATCCCCATGACGGTTGTAAAACCAATGCATTGTCTTGATTAGAAGAGGGAGAATTCTGCGTTCTCTTAATATCCTAATGCACGACCCTAGAGAATGGCTAACTCATAAAGATCTAAGAACATTTGCTCATTAATAACATAAGTCAAACAGAATAGTAAAGATCATGGAAGCAGAACTATGTAAGAATAATTACTAACCATGACTTGGTGACCAATCTACACAGTTGATTGCCTTAGTGTGACCCTTCAAACAAACTGAGAGCTTCAAAGGGAAACTTGTGCTTGGTCCAGGCTTTGGTTGGCATCGCAAGGAATGCAAAATGTCAGCTCGTAGATTTGTATAGGTGATAGAGCCATCTGTAACAACATGTTCACTGTTACAGAAATACAGAAGGTAGAAAATGGGCTGCTCAAGCAACATATAAAAATACTACTAAAGTACAGATGTGTCACTCCCTAAACTAGTTCCTCGTGAAATCATCATGATAACAGAAAACAGGACCATTGAAACAAAGCACTTCGGTTTTCTCACACAACAATTGGATATTACGAAACAAGCTTTTTATCAGCCTTTATCCGAGACCCCTGAACATTGTTCTTCAAACAGTTTAAACCATTTCAGACATCTAATCATGGAAGATTAAATTCATCCTGGGATCCACTTCACTATTACAAATCAATTTATCAGAACTAATCACATAAAACTATCCTGAACCCAGCCAGCAGTCTGGTGAAGCTGGTGTCTTCCCATGGGAGCAGCTAACCAGCAACCCGGGACGAATTTTATGCTAGGATAATCACCATCTTTGAATCTGCTGCAATGGGGGCCCAAAAAGCTCACCTGCGCAATCAAACTCCGTACTCGTCAGCTGGGGCAGGGGTGATCCAGATTCTACATGTGCCTGTGATGAAGCCAGGAGAGCACGCTCCCTCTTGGAAATGTACCTGCCACTGGATGGAGATGCCAACGGCGTCGCTGCGTTGAGCAGGGGCTGTTGCGGGAAGGAGTGGGTTGGAGGGAGGTATTGGTGAGATTCCCACCGTGGCCGCTTCAGGGGAGGTGGAGCGAAGGAGGCGGACCCAGTGGCAACCGGCGCGGAGGAGGGTGGGCCAGTAGCATCCTCGTCATCAGAGGTAGCGCCATACGCAGCGGAGAGGAGATCCATCTGCAGTCAGGGTTTTGAGTATTCCCTCTGTCCAAGACTGCGGGGGTGTTCGGCAAGCTGGCTGCAATAGCCAAGCTAGCAGCAGCTGCAACCAGCCACAGCAGACAGACAATGGCTTTTTTCACCTTCATCAATTTAAACGTGACAGGAACAAACGGTCAAATGGAGGCAATTCAATATTGCTGCATTAACGTCTTAGCAGACCAAAAGCAGATGACTCACAATGGCAGCAGAATTATTAATTTGTTGATATTGTAACTCGAGATGAAAGGTCCATGCATCAGGTCCTGCAATGATGGTTTCCAGAAATGGAAAATTTATGCACCCAGGGGTCGATGACCTCTTAGCGAGCAGGAAAGCTCATGTTATTTAAACAGAAGGTAATTCAATTCAGGTTTGTTAAATAGCAAAAGGGTTTATAAATTGAATAATGAATCTGAAATTATGGTAGGCAGTTTTAGCATAAGGTATCCACATTCGTAGTTTAACATACATTTTAAATCTCTCATACTTTGGTTTATTCAAATTTGTATCACCTTAGTTCTAGGCCATTTTTGAGCTTAAAAGTTACTACAAGCAACAAAATTAAACTGTCGGCAAGGAACAAGGCGCTGAGTTGTGTACAATAAGGACAGATAATAAAGCTAATCAGAATTCACCTTAAGTATAAGTCTTTGATAGAAGAAGTTTTCCGTATGTATATTCTACGGAATCAAAATGCTCAAGTTTTTCACGAGTCTATGATGCAGTGCACAATTAAATACTAGTCGATAGTAGTACATTTTGGCAGTTAGTAATAGACATAAAAGTAGATTTCTATACCATATATGGGATTATTAGAGTAGACTAGCATGGTAGTGACAATAATCCTCCAGATAATTAATTGTTGTCACTGTACAAGCAAAACAAATTATAGAACGTAACATACTCTGATTTTGAGGTGACAGGGCTACTGGCACTGACTTTTTGGATAAGACCAGGATCAAACCTGATAATAGCGAATTGCCAATGAGTAGTTAGAAAAAAGGAACTGATGAGCATCACAAGCAATGTTTTCAAGTCGTCCAGTCGAACCTAGTCGCCATGGGACCGACCAGGCGACTAATCGTGATTAGTCGTCGACCTGGCCGATTAGTCGAGCAGACAAAGCAAAGATAGGAGGGAGGAGGCAGTGAGCAGAGGAGATGGGAGCAGGTAAGCAGGGGAGGGCAGACCTGCGGTAGCAGCCGAGCAGGGGACATGCTTACCTGCGGGAGCAGCTGCCTGGCGGGGAGGGGAGCGGCCGGCGGGAACAGGCGTGCAGCTGCCCGGTGGGGAGGGAGACCGGCGGAGGCGGGCGCTGGGGTCCTTGGGGCGGACTGGGCCGTCTGGCCAGGCCCAATGGCCCATCACAGATCCATTTAGGAGGCCTTAGGGCAAGCAGGGCCAGGAGGCAGGGCACACATCCGCTCGGAGGCGACAGCGTGTGAGCTCGGCTTCGAGCGTTTGGCGGCATGCGGCACTCGGCGGCTTGGCCGCTTGGGCGCGGTGGCCGGCGTGCGGGCTGCAGCGGGTGGTGGCTCTCCTCCGGTCCTCCCAGATCCCGACGGCCGGCGGGGTGGCGGCTAGCGGCTCTCCTCTGGTCCTCCTAGATCCTGGCGGGCGGCGGGTAGCTGTGCTGCACCGCGAACGGCAGCAGCAGACAGCAGCCACGGGCGGCACTCGCGGCGCGCCTGCGGCGTGCCCCTCAGGCGGCGGCTCGCCCTACCTCCTTTCTTGAGCTGGGTCCGCCAGTGGTACTTTTCCTCTGTGCGTCTTCTCGAGTATCTGCACGCGCTCTCCCTCTTGTCCTTCCCGCGCGCTCTTCCTTCGTGCTTTTCGCGGACTGCGGCCCGCCTGCCCGCTCTTCGGCCACCAAAAATCGGCAGGCTCGCGTTTTTTCCGCCGGTGCGTGTTTTTTTCGGCCGCCAAACTAGTTGTCCCTGTCCTGGTCGGACAACTAATCGTGACTAGTCATCGACTAATCGGACGACCAGCTTTCTGGTCGAGCTGATCGCCTCGGTGCCCCAAAACGGTCACTAGGGACCAATAGGGACGATTAGTCGCGATTAATCGGACGACTTGAAAACATTGATCACAAGTAGTATATAATCGTCGAATGTACTAGTCCCATCAGTTCATAAGCTGGTAATTCAATTCTATTCTTAAAATAATCATGCTCTTTAGGAGTGCATATATACAGTTGTATGGATCCATTATAGATAAAATTATGTTGGAGTAGTCATCTATGAAGGTATGTGTATGCTGCATGCATGAATAAGTAAGCTGCAGCTAGTTGCATATTTGACAATAGATACAATTATGTCGGAGTAGTCATCAGCCAGTGATATGAAATGCAAGAAATGATGAGGCTCGTCTGGGCGAATAAGCGTGCTCACCGAGCGGGTCTATGCGGACGGTGACGGCTTGACGGTGGTGGCCGTTGACAGTGTGAAAACAGGGTCAGGCGATGTTCAGGCAATGTTCAGGCAGTGGTGGCCTCAGATCCACACCGGCCCGCCGCTGGGCTTCCGCCTTGCGTGAACGCGAAGGTGAAGACGGGAGCGGCGTGGTGGGGAAGATGGCGCAGCCGTCCTCCCCTCGACGTCGGGGAAGCGGCCGCAACAGATCGATTCTCGGGCGTTGCGGGAGGAGGCGACGACGGCGCTGCAGCGGCAGCGGCAGCGGAGGGCGGCGGGAGACGGGGAGAGGAGGGCGCTGATAGAGGCGACGGCGCAGCGGGAGTGAGGGGCCACCGGCCGCCAGACCCGAATCCTACGGAGTCGACGGGATTGAGCGTACCCTTTTTATGAGTGAGAAACTTTATAAAAGATCATAATTCCCCTTGTGAGTCACTTAAAAAATTTGATAGACTTTAACACCACTACTTTAATTTTTTTTTCCTTCATACCGCTACTGTTAGTGCAAATGTGAAAAAAAAAATACTCTTAGGTCTAAATATGTCATCAATTTTTTTAACATCTTAACGACTTCAAATAAAAAAAACTCAAAACTAGAAAGTTGTAGGTCTCGTTGAGATCTACAATTTTTATATAAAAATTATCTTTATTTAATACCGTAAAAAATATATGATTGTTCTAAGATATATTAATCATATCAATTTATTTTTTTGCGGAATTATATTGTCGGTGCAGAAAGTGACCAACAAGTAAATATTTGTAGTTTTGCCATACATTATAATCGGAGGTGGCCTAGCACTCAATGACACATGGTTTATACTAGTTCGGGCAATGTGCCCTACGTCCAGTTTGAGTCGATCGATGACTTTATTCCTGAGTTTAGGTGCTCGAAGTTTGAGTGGAGTTACAAACAAGAAGGAGAAAGATTGGGGCTACAAGAGGTCCGGTCGGATTTCGGTCGGAAGGATCGAGAGTGACGAGAGCCCCGCTATGAGCTAAGTGTTCAAACGTGTGCTTGTGGTTCGAACCTGACGGTTCTATGGTTGTGTACTAGTGAACTTGATCGATCTGAATCTATCTGTCTGTTGGAAGAGAGCGTATCCCCTTTTATAGATGAAGGGGATGACCTTACAAGTGAGAGGAAAGGGGTATGTTTGCTGCTAAGTCTTGCTTCCCACGTCGGTGGGTATAAGATGATGGTAGATGCCCACAACACTGTTGGATGTCAGATGCACGTGGAAGGTTGTGTTGTCTTCTTCGGGTATGACAAACGTCGTCGTCTGCCACACTGTTGATACCTGGAGGCTTGCAAGGGGTTTTACCATGTTCGCCTGGTATGGTAAATGTCGGCGCCCACAACACTGTCGATGCCTAGAGATATTTGGGGGGAGCCTTACCGTATAGGAGTTAATGGCGCCCAATACTGTATGAAAAAATATCGACGCCTACAACACTGCTTGGGTTCTGTCGTGCTAGAGAGGTCACAGAATACTGCCTGGCAGGTGCGCAGGGTACGATCCCTGATATTGCGATTTGACTTATGCGCCCTGCCTTACTTTCTTCATTCGTTCCCTAGTCCTTACCGAGCGGGCGTCCCCGGTCTGTGAGTCCTAGTCGACTCTGAATGCACCAGTTGGAGAAGAGCAGTAAGCAGGGGTCTGGTGCATCCCCAGTCGGAGATGTGGGTTGGAGTCGAAAGTAGTGCTTTGGCCAGGCCTTCTGGTCGGAGAGACCTGTAACAGAACCGACCAATTATACGAGATTAAGTAAGGAAATTTTTCGTCAAAGCAGATAATTTAGCAAACTTAAGCCCGTATAACCCGGTAGTCCGTGAAACCACGAAGGATTTCAAACCAATCAACATACAAACCAAGATCGTACAAGTTTAGCAATTACCGTCACATGTTACATAAAGTTTGCAATGACAGTTAGATACATCGGAGTTTAGAACATAAAGTTATTACAACCCAAGTTCAAACTGAAATAGCGGAAGCAAATAGTTTTAAAGCCACACACACACTTTTGGTTCAGATACAGTGCCAGTAGGTAGTCATCTCCAACAAAAGCATCAGATGAGAGATACGGAGTGACCATTGCCCTTGGTCCTAGTTGTCACCCATCGCCGGGTACAGGCAGTTAATGCAATAGTCATAGTACATTTGACCTTCTGCAACAACAATGGGAACAACGCCCTGAGTACAAGAAGGTACTCAGCTAGACTTACCCGTCTTAAACCAAAATAAAGCGACACCAAAGATTATGCAAGACTTTCTTTAGTGGGCTAGCTGACTTGTTTGCGAAAAGCATAAGCTATCATGAAGAAACCATTTTAAGTACTTTGCATCATCTTTATTATGACATATCCATCTAGGTAAGCACCTATACTATAGCAATCACTTGATTAACCAATAACATCCAGTTATCAACTTAGATTTAGCATATCCCATATCATCCAGATAACCATCAGTGTTTCATCATAATTACTACGATGTTGTAGCTCGAGTCAAGTGCTCACTATCCAGGAGCGATGGCGATTCGAATCGATTCCTAACCAGCTGGTGATTTATTTCTCACACAAACCACACTCACCGATCAAGTGAGCTACAGATCACTAATGACACTTTCCAAGTAGCCATGGGATAACAGTCATGGACCACACTACCCAGGGACCGCCCGACAGCCAGGATGCACCTTGAGCTCACTCTTCGCGTCCCCGTCATACCCTCTTCAGCACTAGTCTACCAATCTGAGTTTATCCCGGCTCGAATAGTGTCACTAGCTTCACGGTCGAAAGGTACTTTATTCGGCTAGCTAAATGTGAGGCATACGTTCAACATGACAAGAGAGACGAGCAACGATCGGTCCTTAATCGACACAGACGGAAAACTAACAGCACCCCAGAACCCTGTCTGGTTGCCTCCAACTTTTCTGTCCGGTCTCCAATTATTCATCACACAAGGTTAATTCCAGGATATCATTCTTTTCATAGCTAAATTCTTCCAGTAACCACCTATAAATGTAGGTGACCAGAAATCACCGATCGCTACCGGTCTAAGCAAGGCTAAGCAGTTATTCGATCCCAACCTAACAGGGTAAAAAGGTAATAAGGTAGGCAAGGATAGTAATAAATGCATCAATGGTTTCAATCAACTCCTATAACTTAATGCAACAATATATAAACTCATATATAGAAAGAATTGCTTTTATAAAGTATGAGACTTAGAATGCTCCGGGGCTTGTCTCACTCGAACAAACTAGGGTGATGATCCACGCACTCGGGCAAGTCCTCTTCTTGCTCCTCTTCCTCTGGCACCTCCTGTGCCTGGATTTCTTGTGGATCTATCCCGGTCTGCTCTTTCTGAACTGCTACTAACAACTCCTCCTACGATCCTATATGATGCAGATGTATAAGTGCTCATGCATAGGTGCATCGGAGAGATGACATGTAATGATCATGATGCATGGAATGTAGATGAACATGTTTAACTTTATTGGACATAGTAGAAGTAAAGCTCTTTTATAAGGTAGCCAATATCATCCAAAAACATGTACTACTATACTACTACTACAACCACTATACTAACATGCCAAGTCACCACAGCAAGCTAAGATGCTTCAAAGATACACCAAAGCAAACATTATTAACTAAACATGCATTAAAGAAGATTATTTTATTTCATTTTAAACTAGGGCTACAACAACAACATATATTTCTGATGCTCATAAAAATCTTAAAAAATTATAGTAGTATAGTACTACTCTAAGTAGACTACCATAAAATTTTCATGGCATTTGGATAAGTAAAATAGCCTACACAAAAATGACAAGCTATGGTTGATAATTAAGCATGAAAATACTTTGTACTATGAGAAGTGTCAAACAATAGATTTAATATTTTTTCTATGTTCTACACAGTAAACAATCACTGCACAAAAATTATCATACACATATTTTATATAATTTTTGCTCTCTATCAAAATAACAAAAATCATCAATTAAAGGCACTTGAACTACACATCAATATTTCTCTATAGAACATGCATGACATATATTTTTCCTACAAAGTACATCACTAAAGGAGATTAACAAATTTGGAATCATATTTTTTCTGACCTATATTCATTTTATTATGCATTTTCTAAGAAATCAGCATTTATTCATTTTAAATAAAGCTGCACATAAAAGTTTCACAAATTTGACATGCAATATTTTTAACAGATAGATCTAGTCACAAGAAACCTAGCAAAATTTATTTTATCAAATTTGGAGCAATATTTGTCAATTTATGAATTTCCAAAGCATTTAAACAAAATCTGTAAATCATTTCTTTTATTCTTTCTGAAAATCCCGGTTAAAAAATGCTACATCCACCCGAATCTGCACACAGACGTGCACCCCAGCGGCTGACAGTGGGCCCCCTAGCCCCACCTGCCAGCCACACGCTGCAGGCAGGCGGCGCTGACCAGCACGAACTCGCCGTCGGCGAGGTGGCCGGCGACAAGGTCACCACCATCGTGACCACCATGCCAAGGCGGACACGGCAGTGCAAGCGGCAGGGCTAGAGAAGCTCAAAATCGAGCTTGCTGTCGCCCATGGTGGCTCGGCGGCGAGGCAAGGCGGTAGGAACGCCGACTCCAGCCACGGCAAGATGCGAGAAGGAGCGCAATAGCTACGCCAAGACGAGGAGGCGCTAGCACGAGGGAAAGGAGGAGGAGAAGGGGGAGCAGAGCAAGTCGCCTGCGTGGGCGCGAGCATCGGTGAGCTCGGCCATGGTGGACGGTGGAAGAAGCGGTCGAATCGACCCTTACCCTCGATGCCAGCGGGCGCAGGTGGGTTGACGATGAAGAGGAAGGCAAGGCGGAGCAATGTGCGGGAAGAATCGAAGAATGGTGCACGGATGGGGGAGCACGTCGCCGGCGAATGGCGTGGTGGCGCTGCTGCTTGCTGCGGCTCCGCCGTGAGCACGAGAGTGGGGCGAGGCGTGGATAAGAGAATGGAGAGGGAGGCTCGGACAGGGGAACTTGAAGGCGAGCGCGTGGAGTGGCGGGGCCCGCCGGGGTGCCACCCGTACGCCGTCGTCGACGAGCGGCGGCCACGCGGCGGCCGTCCTCTGTGTGCGGTCGGCGCGGGCGCGCACGTTGGTGCGGGTGAGCGAGCGGCGGGCGTGGAGGCAAGCGGGGCTGGCTTCAGCCGTGGGTCGAGAAGCGAGGGAGCGGCCCGCTAAGCCGGGCTCCCTTCTCTTTTTTTTAAATTTAAATTCAAACAGCCCCAAATTCATCATTTTGAGCAACTTAAAAAGCATTTTCAAGATTTGGTGTAAAAACAAAAGTTGCTCCATTTTTCAAGCTCTACAACTTTGCCAAAAAGAGTAAGGCCAAAATCCAATTAGATTTTGAACTATAGATTTAAAGTTAATTTATATCAAAAACCCTATTTTAGAAGATTATTTTTAAAAGCAAAATTTTGTGAAAACTTTGAATATACACCTTGCTCCAAATTGCATCCTAATTACTTCTAAGTGGTCTAAGTGATCAACCCAGGTACACACATGGCAAAATAAACATAGCATCCAATCTATTAAAACAAAACTCTGCAACATACATGTTTCATTAGTATGTTTCAATTCTATATTTCATGTCATGCTTATGAATGCATAATAATGATTATGCTCATGATTTGCAAAATGTTAATACATGCTTAACACCGGGGTGTTATAAGGCCGCTCGGAGGCGGGCTGGGGACCGAAGCAAGCGCTCCAGTCGGAGAGGTGGGCCAGAATCATAAACGGGCGTCGTTCCTCCTCAGCTAGGCCTTTCGATCGATGATTGGATCGCCCTTCTGGCTTTTGTTTAGGTACTTGGAATGGGCCATGAGTTGTGCGTTGTTTGCAATGTTGCCTGCTAGGCCGAGTCTCGGTTGGGAAGCCGGTCTACGAGGGACCCTGGGTTTATGAACCCGACATATATGAAGATAATTTTTATATAAAAATTGTAGATCTCGACGAGGCCTACAACTTTCTAGTTTTGAGTTTTTTTCATTTGAAGTTGTTAAGATGCTTAAAAAATTGATGGCATATTTAGATCTAAGGGTATTTTTGGCTTTTTACACCTGCAATTTGACACTATTAGAGTCTAATTTGATGGTAGTGGTATGGAGGGGAAAAAGCAATGATGCTGCCGTCAAACTTTTTTTTATGACTCATAAGTAATTGCAATATTTTACGATGGCTCAGAATTCTCTCTTTTTATAATGGCATATCGTGGAGTATTAGAGAGCAACAGGAATTAGAGTCGGGCCATTCGTTCTCGAATTTTTTACAATTTAGCTCTTTTTTTTAAAGTTTCTCACAAATAGACCCTTGGTGGAAAGAATTCTGAAAATGGACCCTTAGCTCGGCGCCATTGATGCTGGCGCCGAGGTAGGCACCAACGTCTCTGGCGCTATGGTCCTGGGGGCCCTGGCAGGGAGCTCGGCGCCGTAGATCTTGGCGCCAAGCTCGGCACCAACATCAATGGCGCAAAGCCTTTAATATCTATTGGGCCCGCGCCTTTCCTCTCTTCTTCTCCCTCTCTCGCCCTAGGATAGCCGAGCTCCGCCGCCACCCTCGCACGCGCCATGCCCGTGTTGAGCCATGCCGCGCCACCGTGCCACGCCCGCGCGCCCGCGCTGCGAAACCATGGCCACGCGCGCGCCCCGAGGCCGGCCCACGCCGCGCGCCTAGTGGATGGCCCATGCCCCTTAGCCGCACCGGCCCCCGCCCCCTGCCCCCTGTCCCACGCCATGCCCCGGCGTGCAGGAGCGCCGCGCCCTACGGCTGCGCCGCCCCCCACACAGCGTCGTTGACCGCGGCTGGCCACCGCGCTGCCTCTGCAGCCCTCCACCGCTGGCATCGCCCCGCCTTGCCGCCGTCCAGCGCTGATGTGCCTCCCGCGCCCATCGAGCCAGACTCGCCGCGCGGAGCCCCGGGCATCCCACGCCCGTCGCGCGCCATCGCTGTCGTTGGCCGTGCCACCACCGACCCCGCCACCTGCAGCGCCCGGCCGTGCCACCGCTGGTCTGGATCCTCGGCCTGACCCAAGCCCATCGTCCGCCGCGACTCCTTCGACATCCGCGGAGCAGTCGTTGGAAAGGTAAAATTTATGAATATGCAATGTACCTACTTAGTTAGCATTTGTTATTTACTAGTTAATGTGATGACTCAGGTAGTGATCTAGTGAGATATATATATGTAGATAGATAGTAACATAGATACATAGGTTCATAGATATAGTTAGATAGCTACTTAGATATGTAGTTACATATTTAGTTAACTACATATGATCTAGCTATTTAGTGAGTACACTGTATATATATACATAGTTATTATCTTGATTACTTAGTTTGTAGCTAGAAAGTACTTGTTAGGTACTATCTATCGTCTAATTTTGACTAAAGGATATGTGTTTCATTATGTGTTTGAACTAGATGGACAACCTAGCGACCATATATCATGGAGGCACCGTTGAAAGCGATCGCTATGGATATGTTGAGTTTCTTGATATGCAAAGCGTGCCTGTGCTATTCAATGATATGCCTTCATTTAGTGAGATGGTTGCAAAGTCTCGGGAGGAGCTGCATTGCCTTGGAAATGATGACATTGCAGTTGATGGTGTACTGCACCTAGGTTCTCCTCCGAACATCTTTAGACGAATGATCTCAATTGGTTGTGCGGATCAGTGGGAGAACTATGTGAGATCAGCTATGAAGAGCTAGCTGCAATGTTTGGAGTGGTTGTGCGTCGGGTGTTAGTTGATCCCATCCGTCATGGGTTTACCCCAGCAATGGATCATCAAGTACACATCGACCCTCCCGTTCTAGAACCTTACCTGCATGTGCAGATTGCACCTACGGTTCCCGATGCTCAATCTGCCCCCAATGCGGTATTTGTAGATAGTTGTCAGACTCATATTTTCGTGGCAGATCCTCCTTATGAGATCCCTTTGATACAAAATTATCCGAGTAAGTGTCTTAACCGCATGGTTTTTGGGAGCTTACCCCATTCCTTACATCTATTTCTTTCATTCTTTCCTCATTTCTATACTGATGTTGTAGGAGATATTCCTGAGAATGTGGATGTGCCCTCTGTTGCTGCGCAAGTGCACTTTGGAGATGGATTCCGTGGCTCCAATAGTGTTGAAATTATGCATGATTTGGAGCCATATGAGATGGCTAGGACTCTTGATTCTGATGATGATCGCCCTGTTGGAGAGCTAACGAAGAGTGATGTTGAGATGATGAGGCGTATCTTTCTCAGCCACCGTGATCCTAGAGTTCATGAGTTCAGCGATCTTGCTCATTCTGATCAGGTGTTTGCAGAAGGACGTGATGATGAGCTCCTAGAAGCTCCTGAGGCCAGTCCTAATATGGTAATTAAGAATGGGAGGGTGTTCAATGACCTCCCTGCTTTGAAGAGGTGGTTGTAGGCTTTTGCAGTGATACGAAAGAGGCCTTACAGGGTATTGCATTCATATGAGGAGCGCCGTTACACAGTTATGTGTAACAAGGAACGCTGCCCATGGAGGGTTTGTGTAAGGAAGCAACAGGTAATCGGAAAATGGAAGATCACAAAAGTTGTTGGGCCACACAATTGTGCTGACCATGAGCTGACACTGAGGCATCAGCAGTTGACATCTACCCTCATTGCCAAGCGGTTGATGGGAATTTTGCACGGAGAACCCAACATGAAGGTGAGGACAATTATCAGGACCGTTGAGGCGTTGTATGGAGGATATGTCATAACTTATGGTAAAGCATAGAGAGCTAAGCAGCGAACGTGGAAGATGATATATGGGGACTAGGAGGATGGGTATGAGCAACTATCAGTTCTTTTCAATGCAATCAAAGCGGTGAATCCAGGAATGCATTATGAGTACATTCCAAAACCTAATGCATGGAAGAATGGGAGGCAAATATTCTTCCGTGCCTTCTGGTGCTTCCCTCAGTGTGTGGAGACCTTTAGGCACTGTTGTCCCATCTTCTCCATTGATGGTACGTTCTTGATTGGTAAATATCAGGGCACACTTCTTATAGCCATATCCTGTGACGCGAACAACAAGTTAGTTCCTTTGGCATTTGCTTTGGTTGAGAAGGAGAACAATGATAGTTGAGGATGGTTCTTGAGGCTAGTCTGGATACATGTGGTTAGGCCTGGCAGGGAGGTTGGCGTCATATCTGATAGGCATTAGGGCATACTTAATGCCATGCGAGAGCAGATAGAAGGGTATGCACCTTTGCACCATTGTTGGTGTACTCAGCACCTTGTCGAGAATCTACTATGGAAGGATGGTGTCAAGGGTAACTTTGATCTGTTCTAGGAGGTTGTTCAACAGCTTGAGGACAAGTACTTTAAGGAAAAGTTGGAGCAGGTCAAAACCGCATCAAATGCAGAAGGCAGACAATGGCTCACAGGTTTGATGAGGGATTTAGAGAAATGGACGAGAGCTCACGACGCCGGTGGATGGAGGTACGAGTTTTAGTGTAGCAACATGGCAGAGTCATTCAATAAGTTGCTATTGGGGATACGTGGTATGCCCATGAATGCAATCGTTCAATTCGCCTTCTATAAGCTTGTTGCCTGGTTCAACGATAGACACGCCCATGCATTGTAGTTGCGGAGTAATGGAGAGATATGGGCTCCAAAACCAAAGGCACACCTAGAGAAGACAAGAGAAAGGACTAGCACACATGAGGCTGCATGCTTTGACCACACCACAGGGACTTATCAGGTCGAGCATAGGGGCAGTACAACGTCCGACGGCGAGGTCCGAGAGTCAAGGATACATATGGTTGTCCTTCAAGATTTCAAGTGCACTTATGGTAAACCAAGGCAGTACCACTTTCTATGTTCTCATTTGGTGGTAGCAGCTAGGCATCGCAACTATAATATCGAGAGGAGGATACCTTATGAGTTCAGTGTCGACACGCTTGTGCACACATGGAGCCCCCGCTTCGTGCCTTTCCAGGACCCTGGAGAGTGGCCTCCATATGATGGCCCAAAGTACATTGCGGATCTAGCTTACCGTTGGAACAAGCGTGGTTCAAGGTAGAGGACGAGGCATAGGATGGTTATGGATCAGATACCCGAAAGAACGAGGCGTGGGAGAGGAACTCCATTTGTTACTGACCCCGAGCAGTACGAGTGCAGCAAGTGTGGTAGACTTGGCCACAATTCACAAAGTTGCCATTAGTAGATTAGTGAGGTGCGACTATTGGTTCATTTTATTATTTTATATTTGTCGTCTTCATTTAATTAATTATGCATGTCTCTTTTTATGCTTGTATTGGTGTCAATTACTTATACATTTGTAAGTTCATGTTTCATTGTATATTGAAATTCTAATTCATTCACTTTTTTGTAGGATGGAGCAATTCCACCTGCTCGACCCGACGTGCGAGGCGACCCACCGAGGACATCTCATAGCGCTGGGGCAGGTAATAATCTATAAGTTTTGTTCAAAATTTGGTGAATGTACATGTGTTCGTAAAGTAATAGGAGACTATGTTTTATTCGATACATGACCTTCTGCTCCTTCGTCCTAGAACCCATAGTGGGTTCTTGGACATGCGGTACGACGACAGGTACACTCCTTTCCTACAAAGAGCTGGCCTGGATGTAATCTCTTTTTAGGTTCGTCGTGGGTTGCCCAAGTTCAACTCAGCGGCCATAACTGCGCTGGTTGACAGGTATTAAATTGAATCATTGCCTCCATTCATGGTCATTTGTTCATGCGATTGACTTTTTGATAATTAATATTGCTTTGTCTTAAATATAGGTGGCGGCCGAAGACTCACAGCTTCCACCTACCTTTTAGGGAGATGACAGTCACGCTCCAAGACTGTCAGAAGATGCTAGGCCTAAGAATTCACGACAACCTAGTCACTGAACAGTTTAGGCGGTACCAAGCTTGGTACTAGCGTGCGACATGGTGCATGCTGAGGCTACAGTGGACCGAAGCTGACTACGCCGATATCGAGTCCTTCGACGATGAAGACACGGCGTATGACCAGTCGACTCGTGCAGGAAGGCAGGTGTAGACAGGACCAATCTTGGATAGAGTGGTAAGCCAATTGCCTTATTTTTGTACGTTAAGTTGCATAACAATACATTAGGCGTTCTTGGATCAACATTAGGAGTTATCTATTATAGTTAGTGTAACCTTCGAGCCGTATAACCCTTATAATACGTTAGATTCTTGTACAAAAGAAAATAAAACATATTGCTATCTGTTTAGAAGTATTATTATTGAGAACTTTGTTGTAGGGCAATACACTCAAATGCTCAGTTGAAGAGATCGAGCGCGTTCGGCCGAGAGTCAATGACGACTACATACTTGGCTTCCTGGACGTAAGATTAAAAATATTCTTTCAAACATATCATTAATACATTAGATTCTTTCAGTTAACATAGTTTTGTGCAACAGAGGTTGTCACGTCGTCTACGTCGTGTGGCTGGTCGTTATGGTTGCAGGACAGACACAACGCAAGACGTGTACGTTCCTTCTGTAGGCAGAGGAGGCTTGGGTTTCTCTAGTCAAGTAGCTACAGGGGACAGGGACGAGGATGAGGAAGACGACGACGACGACGACGTGGACAAGAGGCACGAGGAGCTTGGCCTCTCTCAGCTCCATGACACTCCCTCGACTCATCCTACATCATCTCTAGGCACTAGGCAATGCCGTCCACGTGACCCTTACACTCTAGGTACGAGCGCTCTCGGTCACAAGGATAAGGGCAAGAGTAGGAGGCAGTGAGGGATATGGTAGTTGTTAGTATGCACTATTATGGATTTTGTATTTACTTTTCTGTAACTATTTGTGACTGTAAGGACATTGTGAACTATTTGGACTGTGCAGGACATATTATGTTGGTTGTGATGTTCGTTGTGGTTGCATTTTGCTCCTTGGATGATTCAATGTTTAGAATATATAATGATGTCTCTGTTTATAACTGTGGATGCTCCTAAAACAAGGGAAACTCTTATGATTTTTTTTCATGAAACAATAATCATACTACACTGCTAAAAAGGCACAAATGTAGTACACATATTAACTATAAATTTATTAGAAAGTGTATAATCCAAACGTATCGTACATACGTTTTGTAGATGAATCTAGGGTTACCAAGCAATAGTGAATGATTCTATGGTTTTTAGATAATAAAAATAGACTTTTCAGATACAGGGACAGCAGCAATTTATCACATCACTGACATAGTATTGGCATACAAGGAAGCACAACTCCACTCTATCTTCACCATCCATCTTATTATTGTTTGATCCAAGGGCTTAGGTGAAGATGCATACGGATCGCTAACATGGCACACTGAGAGGCCTCCATTCCTCCTCTCAACCTATAAATAACCACTTACTCCCTCTCATTCACACACAACAAGGAAGAAAAACACTCCTCAACATTTTCTTTTGTTGCAGTACCAATGTCTGGAGGGTCATCTAGAGAGAAAGGAAAGGGGAAGGGAACTACCAGGGGTGAGAGGGTCCTCTTAGTCCCGATTTCTTTGAGGAAGCTCTTTATGAGAGGTTCCCAGTTGAGAGCAAAATTGATTTTACTAAAGAGGCACCACTAAGAGGATACGATGAAAGGAGAGAAGAGTGGCCAAAATGCATGCATGGTGAGAAAAAAATGTAACCGATCTATGCCCTCTTAGCCACAGGACACAACCCTTTACACCCACAAGTACTCAAACTATATCCCTGCTCGGTCATCATTTTCCTTTCCACCATTTTATCATGAGTGATCATATTTTATCACCTATTTACGAGTAACGGTAGGTTACTCATGCTACCGATATCCTGAGCATAGCAGCTACTTGACCTGTACTAGTAGGATTCATGGGTAGATATATTTATGCATGTAGTTTCCATAAAATGCCTGTAACTTATGTATACATCACATATATATTTTCAGTGATTATTAAAATAGGGGTTATGCACCGGGGCTTGCCTCGGACAGGCGACGGGTCAGTAAGATCAGCACCAAATGGCTCTGGGGCTCCCTCCTACACAAGGATCTCCTCCTCGTACTCCTCAATCACCCCGTCATACTGTTCGTTGATGGGTACGAATTCTACCAGCTCGCGATCTACACGCATGAAATGATGATGTAATGCTTAGTAATATAGCAACAACAACTCTTAAAACAAAAGTAACTCTGTCTAACTACTGAGCTAGTGCTACCGACCATGGTACTAAGCTATCTATTGTTACTGATAATAAGTTTGAAACATGGCACACATTATTATAGCAACTACAGGTATTCTTACTCCCATTGCTGATTTACGCTATATATGATACAATAAGGCTAATCGCTACTCTACTTATCAACTTACCCTAGGACTACAAAATTTACAGCAAGTAGTAAGAGGCCTCCACTTCATCTACAGTCGCTGCGGCCTGAGTAAAGAACGTGTCGTCATCCTCCTCCGCCTGTAAGCCCGCCTCTGCTAGAGCGATGACCTCGCTCAGTCTGCCAGTGTCGTCCTCAGCCTCCTTCACCTGCATGCCCGTCTCTGCTAGAGCGATGAGCTCGCTCAGTCTGCTAGTGTCGTTCTCAGCCTCCTATGTCTACATGCCCGCCTTTGCTAGAGCAATGAGCTCACTCAGTCTGCCAGTGTCGTCCTCATTCTCGTCCCCCTTATCAGACAACACAATCGGTGATTGAACGGTGCGATCAGCTCACGATCTATGCTCATCTAACTTTTTCTCCTCATACCTTGCATGAGCCACCTCTGCGGCATGTTCCTCGCTGCAATCAATCCCTTCATGTATAAAATGCAATCAGTTAGCAACGCGATTATATTACATTTAAAACCAGACAACGGAAAAAGGCTTTCAAGTACTCACTGACACATAATGTAGCAACATGCTCGTTCAAGACCTGCATCTGTACTCTTGTCTCCTCTTTTGCCTCATTCCTTGCCCTCTCCTCCTTTAATGTCATCCGCCTCTTCAATCCCCATTTGTTAAGCCCAACATCGATCGGGTTGCAAATACCGCGCTGTCTAGCAAACTCACGCATCTTTTCTTTGTGATGTTTAACGAATAGGTTGACGTAGTCAGGTCCATATCCCCTCTTTCGTACAATTAGTTGCCTCTTTTTTAGTTCATTCAAGAACTTAGCTTGACCATCATAACATTCTCACATGCATTTTCTAGTGCTCTGTTCAAAAGAAATATTATATCATATATGTCTTAACAAAAGAAACAAAATACGATTCCATGTTTACCACAAAAATAATGAACCTCATCATACTCAATCATATGGCCGCAATAATGGTCTATTCCAAGCTTAAAGAGACTAGGCCATAGTTGGATTTAACACCATATTCGTACATGACAGGAGGTGCTTTGTAGATTACCCTTTCTTTTTTCTTTTTCTTAATCCTTCGCGGTTCTTTCGGCCATTGGTTCTTAGGATCATACAACTATTCTTTAAAACGACACTTCGCCATTGAAAACACCTAAATAATGAGATATTAGTACATGAACACATATAGCTCAAGATTTGAACACATACACTTTGCACTTACTTCATGCTTGTTTGGACACACAAACTCTAACGTATTCTCAGGATTTATCGTAGCTCGATCTCCGTAATCGCATAGAGGAGATTCCTCGAGTCGTCTAACTGCGGTTAGGTGCTTCTCCTTAGCCGTCATTGGCGGAGGGTTAGGGGGGATGGAACCCACCGCTTGAAGTGCTCACGTAGATGTCTCCCTCTAAACCAATCGTCAAAGAGGAGGTACCTAGGATCAAACTTATCTACACCATCGATCCACTGAAAGAAAAAGCACCTCTCATAGTCCTACACAATGAGATTCCAACAAAATATTAGTAGAATACTTACACAAATAAAGAAAAAGAATAGTGGAAACAATTTCTTACATCACAACGACTGCATGTGTAGAAGCAACATGCCGCAGTGTTCGGATGTTTCGATTGAAAAACATGGGCCGAAAAACCACAGTCACAGTTAAGGACAGGGAGGTCGGGAGGGACGGGGGCATCTTTGCTAGACGCGTCGTGGTATAATTCTCGAGGACAACCCCGTTTTCGCCAAAACTCCTCCCAAAACATTTCTTACATCTAACAAAACGAATATAATTTAACAAACATAAATCAAAATATCACAAATAAATGTCAATAAGAACCATAACTACAATACAACCAATTTCATTCTAAGAAACCAAAGCAGTTAATATTAAACCCTAAACCTAAGGTTTCCTATTTGATGTACAACAATAAACCCATAACATAACTACATGTGTCTAGATTTGCTAGCTTTTTTCACGCCTTGGCATCATCCAACGGTTGTATAATATATATTTTGAGGGATACAATGAAACCCTAAGTGATGACGATTCTTAGGTTGAAAAATCCGACTAATATATACCGAATCGATGCGAAAAAACTAGGAGAAGAACGATGATACCTTGCTCTCGAAGATCTACGGATTAAATAAAGGTTTTCAAGGTCCAATATGCCGATTCGTGAGGTAGAGTGAAGTGGGGAGAGAAAAAACCCGAGAGAGAGGAGAAAGAAGAGAAAGAACGCTCGGGCAGGAAGGTTGTGCCAGGGTTAAATGCTGGGAGCCCGACGTCAGTCGCTATGGCGTCGAGTTCGGCGCCGTAGATCTTGGCGCCAAGCTCGGCGCCAGCCCTGCCAGGGCGTTCACCGTTCTCAGGACCTCGGCGCCAGAAACGCTGGCGTCTCCATTTTCGGAATTCTTTCCGCCAGTGATCTATTTGTGAGAAACTTAAAAAAAAAGGGTTAAATTGTAAAAAATTCGGCATTCGTTCCGCTTCGCCGCGGCCGCCGCCTCCGTGTCGCCTCCGCCCCGCAGAACCCTGAACCCTAAAGGCCGCCGCCACCATGCGCCGCCTCCCGCCCGTCCCCCGCTCCGCCGCCGCCTCCACATCCACCCCGGACATCGTCACGGAGCTCGGCCGCGTCATCTCCACGCGCCGCTGGAACAAGGGCCGCGCCTTCAAGCGGCTGGCCCCCTCCGTGACGGCCGCGCACGTGGCCGACCTCTTCCGCGCCCCGGTGACCCCCCTCGACCCGGCCACCGCTCTGGCCTTCTTCGAGTGGGTCGCGCGCCGCCCCGGGTTCTGCCACACCGCCGCCTCCCACGCCGCGCTGCTCCAGCTCCTCGCCCGCCGCCGCGCGCCCGCCAACTACGACAAGCTCGTCGTCTCCATGATCAGCTGCTCCGGCACCGCAGAGGACATGCGCGAGGCCGTCGACGCAATTCAGGCAATCCGTCGAGTGGGTGGTAAGCGACTCGTGCTGTCCCCAAAGTGCTACAACTTGGCGCTCAGATCGTTGCTTCGATTCGACATGACGGAGTATATGGGGAAGTTGTACTCGCACCTCGTGCAGGAGGGATTGTTGCCAGACACAGTGACTTACAACACTATGATCATGGCATACTGCAAGAAGGGCAGTCTCGCCATAGCACACCGGTATTTCCGTCTGTTGAGGGAGTCTGGGATGGAGATGGATACATACACATGTAATGCATTGTTGCTGGGGTACTGCCGAACAGGTGACTTGAGAAAGGCTTGCTGGTTACTTATGATGATGCCGCTGATGGGTTGCAGGAGGAACGAGTACTCCTACACCATTCTGATTCAGGGGCTCTGTGAAGCACGGTGTGTAAGGGAGGCACTTGTGCTTCTGGTCATGATGGTACAAGATGGGTGCTCCCTGAATCTGCACACATATACACTCTTGATCAAAGGTCTTTGTAAGGAGGGTAGGATTCATGATGCCAGGAGGTTGCTTGATGAAATGCCTCTGAGAGGGGTGGTTCCAAGTGTTTGGACGTATAATGCAATGATTGATGGGTACTGTAAGTCAGGAAGGATGAAGGATGCATTGGGGATTAAGGCACTGATGGAACGAAATGGGTGTAATCCAGATGACTGGACATACAACACTCTGATTTATGGCCTATGTGGTGGGAAGCCTGACGAAGCTGAAGAATTGCTGAATGGCGCTATTGCGAGGGGCTTCACGCCTACAGTTATCACATTCACTAACATTATTAATGGGTATTGCAAGGTTGAAAGGATTGATGATGCACTCAGGGTAAAGAGTAGCATGATATCAAGCAATTGCAAACTTGATTTACAGGCATATGGAGTGTTGATCAATGTCCTCATCAAGAAGCATAGATTAAAAGAAACTAAAGAGACGCTGAACGAGATGTTTGCAAATGGTTTAGCTCCTAATGTTGTCATCTACACCTCTATAATTGATGGGTATTGCAAGGTTGGGAAGGTTGGTGCTGCACTAGAGGTCTTCAAATTGATGGAACATGAAGGTTGCCGTCCAAATGCCTGGACTTACAGTTCTTTGATATATGGGTTAATTCAGGATCAAAAGCTTCATAAGGCAATGGCTTTAATAACTAAAATGCAAGAGGATGGGATAACTCCTGGTGTTATCACTTATACTACTCTGATTCAAGGCCAGTGCAAAAAACATGAATTTGATAATGCTTTCAGGTTATTTGAAATGATGGAGCAGAATGGTGTGACACCTGATGAGCAAGCATACAATGTCCTAACTGATGCACTATGCAAGTCTGGAAGAGCTGAAGAAGCTTATTCATTTCTTGTCAGGAAGGGAGTCGTCCTCACAAAGGTAATATATACATCCTTAGTTGATGGTTTTAGCAAGGCAGGCAATACTGACTTTGCTGCCGTCCTTATAGAGAAGATGGTCAATGAGGGTTGTAAGGCAGATTCGTACACATATAGTGTACTGTTGCAGGCTTTATGTAAACAAAAGAAGTTGAATGAAGCTTTGTCTATACTGGATCAGATGACCCTAAGTGGAGTCAAGTGTAACATTGTTGCTTATACAATAATCATCAGTGAAATGACCAAAGAAGGGAAGCATGACCATGCTAAGAGCTTGTTCAATGAAATGATTTCATCAGGACATAAGCCTAGTGCAATCACATATACTGTATTCATTAACTCGTACTGCAAGATAGGTCGAATAGAGGAGGCTGAGCATCTAATTGGGGAAATGGAAAGAGATGGTGTCGCACCTGATGTGGTAACCTATAATGTATTCATTAATGGTTGTGGGCATATGGGATATATGGATCGTGCATTTTCTACTCTGAAGCGCATGATAGATGCATCATGTGAGCCAAATTACTGGACTTATTGGCTTTTGCTCAAGCATTTTCTAAACATGAGTTTGGTTAATGCTCATTATGTAGACACATCTGGCATGTGGAACTGGATTGAGCTGGACACAGTTTGGCAGCTTCTTGAAAGGATGGTGAAGCATGGCTTAAATCCTACAGCAGTGACATACAGTTCTATCATTGCAGGATTCTGCAAAGCAACACGTCTAGAAGAAGCATGTGTGCTTCTTGATCATATGCGTGGAAAAGATATATCTCCCAATGAAGAGATATACACAATGCTTATCAAGTGTTGTTGTGATATCAAGCTCTTTGAAAAGGCCGTGTCATTTGTTTCCGACATGATAGAATTTGGGTTTCAGCCTCATCTCGAGTCCTACCACTATCTTATTATAGGGCTCTGTGATGAGGGGGACTATGACCAGGCTAAATCACTGTTCTGTGACTTACTAGGAATGGACTATAATCATAATGAAGTTGCATGGAAAATTTTGAATGATGGTTTGCTCAAAGCTGGCCATGTGGATTTTTGTTCACAGTTGCTGTCTGCTATGGAGAATAGACATTGTCGGATTGACTCTGAGACATATTCAATGGTGACTGATAACATTCATGAGGCTTCTGGCAGTGTGGTTAATGAACTCAGAGGAGAAGCTGCCTGACCGATGGTAAATTTCATTTTCTATTCTTTCCCACGGTGCGCAACTGTTTTCTGTGTGCCAGGCTCAACATTTAGAAATCATCCATTTCATCTGGGTCATCCGATATAATGGTTAGTGGTCCCACAGATCATGTGGAGTATGCTGTTCATACCATATTTTATCAAAATGCGTGTTGCCTCAAAACTGGAACAACATAGCTTCTTTCATCCATTTTCTTCATGATTCCATTGAAGATCAAGCTTGGGAATATTCCAATTCTTATTGGTCTGTATATCAATCGATAATTCAACCTTAGGTAATGTTTTGCTTGGCTGTTAGTCTTGTAAAAGTGTATGCAAAAGCCTTCGGTGGACAACTAGTCTGAGTAGATTATTCCTTCTCTATGGTTGTGTCATTCTAGTGCCAGTGGTAATCAGATACTGAAATTCTACTGCTTACGATTTGATGTTTACTACTTAGCTGTATCATATTCATGTTGATTTGATAAACAACCAGGTGGTGAATAGTTTTGATGACATAACTTGGTAATTCTAGGCAATCGTGTTCTTCTTTCCCTGACAATCCCTCCAGCGTGTAATGTCTACTTCAGTAATTTTTTTTAAAAAAAACAAACTTCCTGTTTAGTGCTTATGTTTGTAGTTTTGCACGGTTCTTTTATACGCTGATGGATCTAACAAGAATTGTTTCGCTCTGTAGCTGTGTCCTGATAGATTGTGCCTAAGTTCTTGTTTGCTAGTAATTGTGCACGTGTCTTGCAGATGAAGCTAAAACAAAGAGTAGTATTCCATGTCATGAAATGATTTTAGATACTGTCGAATACTTTAAGTTTAAATACTCCTCATTAATATTTATGGCACACAGCTGAACCAAACAGACCCATAGTATGCTTCCTGACATGAAGTTAGGCTTTACCATTTATTCTGGGTGACATTTCTCTCTCTTGTAGCTACAATGCTCAATATTTATAGCAGTTCTATTCTCTTTTTTTTTCAACAGGTCACGACTGAATAAGCTATCATTTGCCAATTTTCATTACTGTGTACAGCCTGTATAAAATGATAGCTAATGTGTGATACTTAGGCTCTGTTTATTTCAGCCAGTTTCTGCCTTTTGCCTAAGCAGAAAGCTGAAGCAAACAGCTAGCTTTTGAAATCGGCTTTTGGGAAGCAACACTTTGTTTTTATTAGAAATTTAGAAGCTAGAAGGTGGGTCTGTAGGAACTTATGTTGACTTCTAAGTTCTAAGGGATTATAATCTGAGGGGTATTACATATATTATACATTTCAAGAAACAGGTTTTCTAGAAGCAGTGACATCATTTAAAAGCCAGTTTTTGAAAAGCATCAGCACAAACCAACATGACCTTAGATATGGTGCTATTGTTTATTAGTGTGCCAGTGCTAACTGTGATGTACCGTTTTGATATACTTGCTTTAGAAGTTTCTTGGTAGTGTTGGGCATGGCAGCCTGCCTTTTCTGTTTCTTTTTTCTTTTTAAAAAAACTTGGGAGTCGAGCATCTGATTATCCCTTTTTGAAGATTAAACTACTCCAGAGCAATGAAGCCTCAGTTTCATTAATTTTATAGACTTGTTGATTCCTCAGGTATTTATGAACAGGGGCATTGCTTAGGAGTGAAAGTAAGAACTTACCACTGCTACAATTCAATCAGGACAGGAGGAAGCCATTTCATCAATTGATCATCATTTTCCAGGAAATGATAATGCTAATAAGGGTGATTTAGTTCAAAATGACTTTCATAGATGTCCTGATCCTGATCTAAATCAGATTTCTGTCCGGCATTTTCTCAAGTATGCCTACCCCCAATCCTGATGTCTCTCTCGCTCCTCTCTCCCCCTCCCCCCTTCCTTTCCCCTCTTCCACTCTCCATTACAGGCATGTGTGTACACAGGCTTTAGTTACTTTGATACACTGGGACCTTCTCACACATTATTACAGGCAGTGTTTCATTTGAATGGATAAATAACTTAATCCTGCTTTTTTCCCCATGTAGCATGGATGGTTACTGCTGCTATATTTATCCTGTCATTGAGAAATTGTTGCAAGGTTTGTGGAGTAATAACTTGGAGCAAACTAATACAGAAAAATGGTTATCATGGTAAATTCCTGCTGCCTCCTTCATGTCAATTAAACAGAATCCATTGCCTGTTTCTTTTTTTCGCATCTAAAAATCAACTTTATTTTCTCCCAATTTGAGTAGGAGAGTTATCTTGCTCTCTTCATGATGAGGACCTTGGTGGTTCGTCAGCAAAACTTGGGAATTAGCAGACAAAGCTGCCCTGGATCAAGTCTGTAAAGCAAAATCATCATATACTCTCAAGCATTCACCTGATGATGAAATAGAAGGGGATAGTTTATTTACAATCCAGGCTACTCGACAGTATTATTTCTATGAAGCAGGGACATGGTAAGTTTTCATTTGTCATGTACATTATTATTCCTTATGCAGCCATACAAGATGGTTTTGGTTGTTGCCTGCTTTATTAATTCCCTTGCTGCTGCAGTACTATTTTAATAATTAGTCTTCACAGTGCTAAAATGAACTGGTTAGATGTGTTTATATTTCTTCAGCTTTCTGAATCGAAATTTCAGTCCGTCTTATATCTTGCGGAAGATTTGATACTCAAGGTTGTCCGGAATATTTCTTATGAGTTGGATTCTTTCAACAAAAAAAGAAAATGGGATCATATCATTGTGAATCAGTTTCTTCATGATCTGAGGGAAGCTAAGAAGCGCGAAACTCAGAGAGGAGACACAAGGAAGCTCTAGCTATCCTGGCTGCAACTGCACCTTCTGTTGTACCGATCTCACGAAATGCAACAGTGAGGAAAGAGACAGAAAACAATGTGACATCTGCTAAACGAGAGGTTATCACTGTGCTTTGCTTGTTCAGTTGTTTCTTGTTTTTTTATTGACTTCTGTTTCTTTCCAGAATATGCCAGAAGCAATGCTGGATCCTCAAGAGTTGGCCAACTATCTTCATCACCACGAGCAAAGGATTTATCATTTTCCAATAGCAAATTCTCAGAAGAAATTAACTTTGGCATCTTCGATCTGGCTAAATTCTCCTAGAAAAGTGTTCTTCCCTGTGATATATGCATGTGATGTGAGTATTGAACCGTATTTTTGTCTGCTCCGCCTGCAAGGTGATTTGCAAGTACCTTGCTCACCGGGCTGTGCTTGCCGCCCACTCGCCGGTCTTCAAGGTGCAACTCCTGGGCTCCATGGCGGAAGCGGACATGTCATCCATCATCTTGCATGACATTGCGCCGGCGACGTTCAAAGTCATGCTTCGGTTCATGTACACTGATGCTTGTCCTGCCGATGACGAGATCGGGGACTCCCTGGGCCCCGGAGGATGGCATGTTTTGGCACTTCTAGCTGCAGCAGACCGGTTCGCATTGGATTGCCTCGAGATTTTGTGTGCTGTAAAGCTGTGGGATAATATATCAGTGCACACAGTTGCTGCCACTTGGATCTGTGCTGAAACATAGAACTGCCGCCGGCTGAAAAAGAAGTGCATTGACTTTATTGCGAGATTCTTGATGAGTTGAGGCAGAAGGTTGGAGCATAGAGGCCAGCAGCATGCCGGCATATATACACGCATGCTATCTAAATATTGAAAAGTGCTTGAATTTTCGGTTTGTAAGAGTCGCTACAATTACGTTACTACTATCATGCAGACTTTTTATTATCCAATCAACAATTTTGGTAGTGAAGTCATTATTGTACTATCTTATTCGTATTGGGTGTCTTGCATATTAGTTTCACAATGCAAGTCCGTATGTATGTGTCATATGTTTTTCTTAAATTTGTAAACTCACTCTGCACGACAGAAAGATTTGAGCTGTGTTGATAGAAACATCTGAAGAAACGTATGAGATTGTAGGTCTTCTAGGAGTAATGTTTTCAACCATGCTCAAGTACGTCTGGAATGTTACCTCTATGCTAAGGAGTAGTACCACAATACCCATTGCACTATAGTTATCCCATTGTAGTAGGGTCGGCGCATGCTATGTATGGCCTACGGTCCATGATACATAAAACTTTATTATTGTAAGAGTAAGTGTGTTTTCGTTATCAATAAATCTCAAGTTTTTTGTATCAGTATGTGTAAATCTATATGCATATTTGGAATCGATTCCGAGAGCCCGACATATTCTTGGTGGTTGTAAACCAATGAGACTTGAACTTCTTTATAAACTTGCAACATGCATGACTATAAAAAATTAGGTGATGGATGGTTTCTTTGTTGATGCAAAAGCAACAGTTTGAGTCCAATATGAGAGGTAAAATAGACCTTTTCCACCATTTTATATACACAATAAATTGGGCCTCAATTAGTTTGAGGCCAAATATGAAGTCTAACTTGAGTCCAAACCGAATCCAATTTATTGCCTCTTTGGCATATTTCCAGCAATCTCCATTTCGCCCAGTTTTGATATGAACATATCAAGACATACTTCCGTGTCAACTACTTGACTGTTCGGAAAAAGAGCAGCTATTCTAGTCAATAAAAAGCTATTTTTAATGTACATGGGAATGGAGAAGCAATGAAGTGCAGAATTACAAGGTGGCAGCTTTATGGGGGATCAGGAGCTGCCATGGGCAAGTATATACATTGCAGAAAGGACGGGGAGCAAGACGATACTTCCCTCCGACAGGAAGCAGGCATTACAGTTTCTTGAGGCTGTTTTGCACACTGCGATCGTGGTTTTACGATGAGATTACGCAGTTGCTGCAGCTGCGGCTTCCTCGGCCACCTGGGACGCCTGTTGCAGCGTGCAGATGAGGTTGCGGTCCCCGTAGACGTTGTCCACCCGACCTGGCAAGAACGCAACAGGGGAAGCAGAGATTAGATTAGCCTCGCTCGAAGTGTTAAGAGACGAGAAGGCTCGCCCTGGAGACGACGGTTGAGCTATTCGTACCTGTTGTTGGCCAGAACTTGGCGCCCCGGAGCCATGCCGCGGGGAACGCAGCGTACTCCCTGGAATACGGCTTGCTCCATGTGTCACCCATCAAGAGTTGCGGTGGGTGAGGAGCGCCCTGCACAATCAAAGCAAAAGCACAAAACACCTGTGATCCTCTCTCTGTAAACATGCAAGAGGTGTCCTGGCTGTGTGCAAAACCATCTCATTGTGCAAACCTTATAGTAGCATGCTAAATGACACGTACTCTTTATAGTTAGTGATGACTTCTTTCTTTAAAGTTATTCAGACCCAATAGGCAAGGAATATGATTCAGAAGGGCCTAGGAAGCGCTGACTATGTAGAGATATGGCTTGATATGGTGAACAATTGCTACCTGACTGATACCATTTTTTGACACTAATGATATATTACCTTCAGGACATTGTTGAGCACATCTGCTTTGCCATTTTCTATCTCTGCAATCTCTTCCCTGATGGAGATAAGAGCATCACAGAACCTGTCCAGCTCGGCCTGCCAAGACAAAATGTTATGAATATCATAAGCTAATGTGAAATTAACTAACTGATATAATGGGAAGCAAAAGAGTGCCCAAAGCTACATATGCTTACCTTGCTCTCACTTTCAGTTGGTTCAATCATAAGTGTGCCAGGAACAGGCCATGACATAGTTGGTGAGTGAAACCCGTAGTCCATCAGGCGCTTTGCCACGTCCTCTGGCTCTATACCAGCAGTCGTCTGACAAAGTTCCAGGAGCCGGTTAGAGACTGCAATGCATCGCTGCATGGTTCAATTGCTAATATGATTCAGATATAAGTACCTTAAATCCTCTTAAGTCAATGATGAATTCATGGGCAACTGTTCCGTTGACTCCACGGAACAGAACTGGGTAGTGTTTCTGCAAAAAGATCATTACCAAGTAAATTTTATAAACTAATTTGATGAATATAACAAATGTCACTAAGGTATGCTATCATGAATGAAAAAGTACCTCTAGACGTTTTGCCATGTAGTTTGCATTCAAGATCGCGATCTTTGAAGCATCAGTGAGTCCCTGTGAACCCATCATGGCTATATATGCATAGGAAATTGGCTAGAATCAAGGCAGATCCCCATGGAGCACCAGAAATGGTACCAAGAGGGTCGGTTTTCTCAGGGAGAGGAAAGCCACCAGTGGGAATCTGATAATAACCGGATTAATCAGATGATGTGATTGTATTTTCTTTTGGATGAAATGATGGAAGCATGCAGAAATTATGAATATTTTTTCTGGTTCACTGCTCTGCATTTATAGAACGGTATGATTTGTTAACACATCACCACTAAATAGTACTTACAGTAGTATCGCCTGGCAATGCTTTCAACATGAAAGAAAATGCTGCAAACACTTTCTTGCTTCACTAGTTTAGGACAGGACATGAAAATAAGTCCTTAGGTTGCAGAATACGATAGGACAACAAGGGTTCTAGTCTTGAAAGAATAATGTAAGATTGGTCGTAGCATAGAGAAACACTTGGGGAATCTATCTTAATCTTCAATTTGAACATCTTAGGAAACTGTTCTTGGAAGTTAAACATGGTTATAGTAATCTGTTTTGTGTTGTATGAACATGGAACTTTACAAGCTCGTAAAATTAGAGTGCAAGGTCATGACACTTTCTATAATACTAAACTTGTGTCACAAATCAAGTTAAGCGCTGAATAATGGGCAGTACTAATATGCCTCAAATCTGAATATATGCCTCAGATTGGAATATGAATTTTTACGGATTGACAAACAAGAAGATAAAGAATTAAGGGAACCTACCACTGGGTGAGATGGTAAAAACGGTGCCAAATGCTTCTTAACCCCAATAGGACCCATGCCGGGGCCACCTCCACCATGTGGAATGCAAAATGTCTTGTGAAGGTTAAGGTGACAAACATCAGCTCCAATAAAACCAGGGCTTGTTAACCCAACCTGTAAAAAGAAAACTTTTGTAAGCTCAAGGAAATTTCTAGTGAACCGATTATTTTGGCAATAGCTATCCAATAAGGGGCATTTAAGTCCTGTACTAGGTTCAGGTGAACTAGGAGAAAATACTTTTGTTATAGAACAAAAAGGAGTTAGGAACATACAGTTTGATAGATTATACACAAAATCTAATCACTAAATATTTTCAAGAGAACCACAGAATTACTTATCTTGCTAATGCTAAGTACTGAACTCTAATAGATTTGTCTCGTAAGTTCACTACACAAGTATTTTATTTTCAAAATAAGAAGAATCAACTTCATCGCATTGTTGGAATGCCATCTACACATAGCAATATAAATGTGTCCCATAATTTTTTAGAATAATAATTTCTTGAAGAGATTGCTTGCATAATGAACAAAGTACAGAAGATGGAATAGCAAACTGTGAAACAGTAACCTGAGCATTCATGTTAGCCCCGTCCATGTAGACCTGTCCGCCATTTTCATGAATGATCCTGCAGATCTCATCAATGCCTTCTTCATAGACTCCGTGAGTTGAAGGGTAGGTAACCTGAAAATAAGTCAATATTGTAATACTCTGTTATTCTCGGCATACAGCAAAAAGAATTTCAAAAGTTTCTTTTAAAAACAACAAATTCCATCCTAATTGAATTTTTCATTTTCCTTAAAAAAATCCTAATTGAATTTTCACATTTCCATGGTTCAACAATATTCACTCTAATCCACCAATTATCTGTACATCAATAAACGAAGTGGTGGGCACCTCTTTCTATTCCTCCTATTGTATATGTTATGTATGACAAGTACCATTAGATGAAGTATTATGAGGCAGATGTGATTGCAAAAGTCATCTAACTTACACCATAACACTAAATAAAGCAAGAAGGCTACACAGTGATAATCTTTCTAAATAGCATAAAAATGAACTACATAAAGGTGAGCTTTTTTTTCAAAAAGCCATGGGCGAGAGAATCGCCAGGCATATATTAATAGAGATGAAAGAGTAAATGTCCAATGTAAATCTAAATATTAAAAGAGCATAACAAGAGCAAGAGTACCATCAGAGCAGCCAAGTTGTCCTTGTTTGCTTCTGCAGCTTTCCTCAATTCCTCGATGTTTATGTTACCCTTGGAATCAGTTCCAACAGCAACAATCTTCATTCCAACCATAGCAGCACTTGCAGGATTTGTGCCGTGTGCTGAGACAGGAATGATGCAGACATCACGGTGGTGGTCTCCTCTGGACTGCATTTTATCAGCATAATTATTTAACAAAGATTACTAGAAAAGCAAGAGAGGAAAAGGCTAGGCCACATAGATCATGACATACGTTGTGGTATGCACGGATAACCATCAATCCAGCATACTCTCCTGCAGCACCAGCATTTGGTTGCAAAGAGAAAGAATCAAAACCAGTAATCGTGCATAACAGGTTGCCCAGGTCGTCAAACATTTCCTATGACAGAAAACAAGTTACTTCAGATGTTTGGAAATTCATGCTGCGGATACTTTGCCATTAGGATAGAAACTGAATCATGGTCCTTACATGGTACCCTGCAGCCTGATCAGTAGGGGCAAATGGGTGCAGGTTCGCGAAGTTGGGATATGTAACAGGCATCATCTCAACGGTAGCGTTTAGCTTCATTGTGCAAGAACCAAGAGGGATCATACTGTGGCACATTGAGAGATCCTTGGACTGCAACTTATGCAGGTAACGAAGAAGCTCATGCTCTGTGTGGTACCTGCAAGTCCACAGCAGCATGGCAAATCAGGAACGTTCCAACAAAACAAATTAGTGGAGCAGACGTGCAAGCATTTAGCAGAGCCATGTACATGTTGAAGACTGGATGCGTTAGGTAGGGGCTCTCGCGAGCAAGGCTTCTAGGAATTGAGCTTGAGACCTCTGGTGCGAGCGATTCAGCTGTGAAGCTGGCCTGAAAGTGTTTGCAACGGCACACTATTTAATTTTAATATTTGTGTCTAATTTCACATCATCACTTAATAAAAACTCGATCCAGCGGTGGCTAGACAGCCCCGGGTATTCCGGCTTAAGAAGAAGATCTTCTCACACAGGATCGAGAAAACCCTAACCCTTACCCCACCCATACACAGCGGCACCGCAGCTCCGTGAGATGAGCTGGCCACAGACCTGTGCTTTGGATGTGGGGAACACACGCACATTATATTTTTGCAGTAACTGAATGGGTACTTACTGATTTGCCATTGTTGAACACCTTAAACAGCTTGTCAACATCCTCCAGGGTGGAGGTCTCATCAAATGCTACGGTTATCTATAGGAATGCATCACAATTAGGAGTTAATAAATGCTCAGCTCTGAAAATCATCGCGACGAGCTGGAATGAAATAGGGACATATATAGTGATCAATCAAATAAAATCGCACCGTGTTGGCGTCGACAACCCGGAGGTTCATCTCGTTTTTGACAGCTTCCTTGGCAATTGCACGTGCATCAGAGCACGTGACCTTGACCGTGTCGAAGAAGGGCAGGTCCTGCACGGTCACTGTCCCGAGCTTCTTGAGGCCGTGGGCGAAGGTGCCAGCCAGGCCATGAACCCGGTCAGCGATCGCCTTCAGCCCCGCTGGACCATGGTAGACAGCGTACATGGCAGCCATGTTGGCGAGCAAGGCCTGTCAACCAGAAGTGTCCTTGTCACTAACTACTACTCTATCACTAACACACTAGTGTACGATCGATCGGGTCACTGTCAGGCAATTTGGTGAGCGGGGGGGTGGGTGGAGTGCGCTGCGCCGAGAGGTACCTGTGCAGTGCAGATATTGCTGGTGGCCTTGTCCCGGCGGATGTGCTGCTCCCGGGTCTGCATCGCCATGCGGAGCGCGGGCTTGCCGGTGGAATCGACGCTAACTCCGATGATCCGGCCGGGCATGAGCCGCTTGTACTCCTGCGACGTGGCGAGGAACGCGGCGTGCGGGCCACCGTAGCCCATGGGCACGCCGAAGCGCTGCGCGGAGCCGACGGCGATGTCGGCGCCGATCTCACCTGGCGGGACGCAGCGTGGTGAGCGCGAGCAGGTCGGTGGCCATGACGACCTTGACGCCGTGCGCGTGCGCGTCCTTGACGAACTGGGCGTAGTCGAGCACCTCGCCCTCGGTCCCCGGGTACTGCACGAGCAAGCCGCAGACGTCGCCGCTGCCGTAGTCGAAGTCCTTGGCGTCGGCGACGACGACCCTGATGTCGAAGCCGTCGGCGCGCGTCCGGCACACGTCGATGGTCTGCGGGTGGCAGTTGGAGGCGATGAGGAACGTCTTCTTCTTTCCCCTGAGGATGCCGTTGCACATGGCCATGGCCTCGGCGGCGGCGGTGGCCTCGTCGAGCAGGGAGGCGTTGGACATGGGCAGGCCGGTCAGGTCGGCGACCATGGTCTGGTAGTTGAGCAGCGACTCGAGGCGGCCCTGCGCGATCTCCGCCTGGTACGGGGTGTACTGGGTGTACCACGCCGGGTTCTCCATGAGGTTGCGCAGCACCACGCCGGGGACGTGCGTGCCGTAGTACCCCATCCCGATGAAGGACTTGTAGGCCTTGTTCATGGACGCCAGGCGCTGCATGTGGTCCAGCATCTGCGACTCGGTGAACCCGGCGTCGAACCTGCCGGAGAACCGCATCGGCGGGGCGCGGATGGCGGCCGGCACCGTCACGTCAATCAGCGCGTCGAGGCCGTCGAACCCGCAGACGGCCGCCATGGCCGCCTGCTCGGCGGGCGGGGCCGAGTTGTGCCGCCGCGGGAACGTGTCGCTCGGCTGCAGCGCCGACACCGACACCGGCCGCCCCTGCGCGTGCTGGTGGGGAGGAGGCCGGGGTGGGCGGCGCTGCTGTCTCCCCGCGGGCGCCGCCGGCGACAGGGTGGAGATGCCGCGGGCCGACGTGGCTGGGGACGACGTGGTGGGCGAGGCCGCGGCCGCCGCGAGCAGGCGGCGCAGCAGCGCGCGGCTGGCGTGGCGGCGTGCGCGCTCCATCTGGTTGTTGGGTGGGGAGGGGGGGGGCGACGCGAGGCAGGCGCAGGAATGGGAAGTGGCCCGCCCCGCGGTGGGAGAGGACTCGGCTTCCGCTCCTGCCGAGAAGAGCGGGCGGCGGCTGGGGTGCTGCCTGCCTGGCTTGGCTAGTAATGCATGCAGGAGAGCAGCTGTCAGCCTGCCTGACTGCGCCAAGCTGCTGCTAGTACAGTGGAGGTGGAGTCAGCACGCACGCGACTGATCGGCAACGGGAGGCGGAGCGCGCGGATGGCGTTTGGATGGACGTGGAGACTGGAGCGTGGCAGGTAGCGGAGGCCCAGCCACAGAAATCGGCGATCGACGGCTGGCACGATGGCCCTCTGCTCCGGCGGCTGCAGAAGATTTTGCCCGAGCGCCTTGGCGTTGTGTAATTTTTGGGGCGCCCGCTGCCTCGTCGCTGATGGCGACCGCGACGGGACGGGGATCTGGGGGCCGGATTCTAGCCCCCGGCGCAGCACGTTGGGTGGCGGCAGCGGCAGGTGGACGGATTCGGTGATGGGCCCCGCGGATTGGGTATGTTGTGTCAGACTGCCTTCAACGAGGAATCTATATAGGCACCTAAAGCTAAAATAAGTAGCAAGAGAATCAAAATCAGTCTTCAATATAGTATATAATATAGTATATATATAGAAGACCTATTTTGGGTGAGAGGTACAATCTAAATATAAGTATCATTTCTCCTGAAAATCTATTTATAGAATTTTTTTTAAGTCTTGTTATTAAAGAAAATGTTAAATAGGTATTGAATCTTTTATCTATAGTGCTATTCCAATACGAATGAGTATTCTATTTTAGGTGGCGTGGTCGGAGCCTGAGTCGGTCAGTGGTTTCCGGTGGGACAGGATTTTTGTTGGGATCCATCACCTACCGCCAAAGAATCTCTGGGAACCCCTGGGGGTCGTTGGAGGAGCGGGACGGATGTCTCCTTGTTCCACCAACCGCATAGAGCAGTTTAGCACACCTCGTTCCAACAATCTCAGCTCCCCGCTCGAGATCGGAACACAAGGAGTATATGTTCACGAGAACAAAAAAAAAAAAGTGCGGTGTTTTGATTTTTTTAGGTACATAGTTTTTTTTATATACTCTTAGATATACGCTACGTTCAAATGCAAATAAGAATTCAAATGAGGCTGCTAACAATTAGCTTATTAGTTAGTGGAGGGGTGATAATAGTTCATACACGTCTGTGGTGACTTTGTCGATCTCTGAGAATTACTGGCTTAGTTTTTCGGCCTGTTCGTTGGTTGGTTTCTGGGCTGGCTGGTGCTGGTTTGTTGTGAGAAGAAAATACTGTTGGCTGGCTGGTTTGGGCTGGCTGAAACCAACAAGCGAACAGGGTGTTTGAATATGCTTATAGAGATATGGTTTGCATGCGTACGTTTATAGAGGTGAGTATACTTGTGTTGTCAATGTCTCCGTTATACCGTGTAATAGCAAAAAAACTAAGGTCCCATTTAATTCACTAAATTAATTATTAGTGGTATTAACTAAAAACAATCAGCTAATAGCTAGCTGTTAGCTAGGTGCCAGGTAAGACCTTAGGTGACTTAGGCCTTGTTTAGTTTCTCTCCTTAAAATTTACTCCCTATAACGTCGGATATTTGACATATGCATGGAGTATTAAATATAAACTCAAAAAAATAATTAATTATACAGATTGCGACTAATTTGCAAGATGAATTTTTAAAGCTTAATTAGTCCATAATTTGACAATGTAGTGCTACAGTAAACAATTGCTAATGACGAATTAATTAGGCTTAATAAATTCGTCTCGCGGATTACTAAGGACTTCTGTAATTTGTTTTATTATTACTATTCGAACACCCCGATGTGACACCCGATGTGACATCCCTAAACTTTACTCCCTGAATTTAAACACCACCTTATTAGCTCACGATCCAAATGTAACCTTGGACAATTTTAGCATCTACTTATATTAGTTACATACGATTCAATACCCTAATTATCCAACCACCTAGGAGGTGCATCCAAACGGACCCCAACTATTCAACCACCTAGTTCATAGCTATTAGCTGCTAACTATTAGTTATTAGTTAACTATTTGTGAAGCTCCTCAAGGATGCTAAAAAACACTAGTTCCAGTTTCTAATCGTCATATAGAGTTAGAAACAAACTATCCGACACTCAATAATTACACATGCCATATTTCTTTACACCAATTTAGGTCTTCGGGCCTTCAACTCTCTCCTTGTTCGACAACGACATCATCCCTAGTGCCGACTCCTTTCAATATAGCCGCCAAGGGCTCTTCACCAATGAGGTGACCACTGGGATGGATTGAACTGGTGATCCTCCATCGGTCAACACCGTTTTTCTATCCACAATGCTTTCGTTGCAGTTCCTCTCAACACCCAAAGGGCCTTCACACAAGGCCGACATTGATTGCTTTATTCTCCCATCGCACTGCCACCAAATATTGGGCTTGCTCAGCCAAGCCATGACCACTAGGGCCTTGATTAGATCACCTCCAAATTTAAAGTTTTTTCACTCTCTCTCCATCACATCAATTTTTAGCCGTTTGCATGGAGCATTAAATGTAGGTAAAAAAAAATAACTAATTGCACAGTTTAGTTGAAAATCACGAGATGAATCTTTTGAGCTTAGTTGGTCCACGATTGGACAATATTTACCAAATAAGACGAAAGCGCTACTATTTATCGGGTTGCAATTTTTTGCAATCTAAACATGGCCTAGTTGCCAGCTCAGGCCTGATCATTGGCTCTATCTCCCCAGCTAGCTAGCCTCGACTAGGGGCTACCCTGTGTCCAGGGTCGGTCACAGCTAAGGATGAAAACGGACGGAATCGAACGGAGAACTCCTCAACCGTTTTCTACTTTTACATTTGAATACGAAAACGAAAACGAAAGCGGACAAACCGAACACGAAAACGAACACGAACTTACGGAATATCGAGAATTTCGAAAACGAAACAATTCGAGCGGAATTATATCGAACACGGTCGGTATACGAAAACTCAATACGGAATACCGACCCGTAGACCAAGTGTATGACTAAGTGCATACATGATCAAGTTCAAGTGCATATAATAATTAACAAGTGCATATTATAGAAACATGAACTCGAACTGAGTCAGAATAATTTTATTAATCTTTTTAGAATAGATGTAATATTTTATTTTAAAGATTTATTCAGATTTTTCTTTTGAGTAACAAAGATTTATTCGGCTGATGCAAAAACTATCAAATGATTGACTTTGCAGGTGGGGGTTAAATCGATGAGCTTGATGGGCTATGGCCCAGGTGGGCTTTCGTGTAGATGCTGCCGGTTTTCTGACATTTAGCACCATCTCATGAGGTGAAGAGAGATGAGGCTGAGCGCCGTCTATAAGAGAGGGCAGCTGGCCACCAGTAGAAAGAACACAGCTGCGTGGTGAACAACCTGTAATTGGGCTGTATGAGCTGTGCAGTTGGCCAAATTCGGTTTAAACCAAATTTTCAATTCGGAATATTTCAAATTAAAAGTAGAAAAGTAGAAAACGGTCGGAAAAATGTCTAAACCGTTTTCTACTTTTACATTTGAAATACGAAACATCTGAAATGCGAAAGCGAAAACGATAAAGTCGGACAAGAAAATACGGATTCGATCGGATTAAATATAAAAAAACGATGCGGTTCGGTTCGGGATATTTCCGTTCCGTTTTCATCCTTAGTCACAGCCACCCAGTCCACTACTAAGCAAGCCTTTGCCAACTAAGGACCATTAGTGATCTTTAGCAATAGGGATCATAGTGATTGGTAAGGATTCTCTTAAATATCTAGAAAGTTAAATTTTCCCTCAAGAGCATGTGCATCCTTTTGTAGCGCACACATTCCATATATATCTAATGGTGGCGTACAATGAGCACATGCCCTTGAGAGCAAAAAAAACTATGCTCCTAAAGCCTTTAGCAAGTTGTCTGTATGCAGTATGCTTGTTCATCGGACAACATCAGTTCAGCCAAATGTAATACACTATGGGCTCATTTGTATGAAGCACTGCATAGAAATTGCCTAGTTAAAGAGGTGCCTAGGTATGCCTATGCATCGTTTGGTTGGAACCCTATTTTGTTGCCTGGCAGGGGCATGCTGTTGAGGCCTAGGCATATTAAATCGGCTGTCTGGTGGAGCCAGATAGCACCCCTTGTACTCTAATAGAGCTTTAATGGTGTGTTTTCAACCAAACAATATTTGTCCATGCTTGCTCCAACATATTTATATCCTTGTTCAGGAGAGCCTTTTACATCCATTGCATAATGTGTTCATGTTGACATTAAAGTTATCAATTTTAGAGACCTTTTTGTAATAATACCATAAGTGTTTTTTTGACCAAAATATATGCATATTGCAAAGAATTTGTTTTCATTTACATTACAACTTTTACATTTCATTTATAAACACATGCTACAAATGCCAAACCACCACCATACATCATTGTAGGCCCACATGACGTTATTTGCATGAAAAGCTCTCGTTCTTAGAGCTCAAGGTATGTTGTAACCGAACAAGTGGACCTACTTTAGGGTGAAGCCACAACTTCAATATATATAGTGGATATGCCCCCATGATGTAGTTGGTGGAGTGGAACTAGTTTCTGTAGGGTGAAAACTAATAAATAAAATGTTAACCTTTGGTTATTGCTAATCTTGATAGGCCAGAGATGAAAATGAAAAATATACTATGCTCAGCTGCAAAAAGTCGATCTTTGCAACATGTCAACAATATATACTCATAGGTGGAAGCAATCAAGAGCCTTTCATCTTAAAGTGAAAATAGCGCACTATGAATGGATTATCGTAATCCCATGTTTTCAATAATTTTGCCATTATTGAATATAATAATGTGCCCATACAAATGTGCCGGTGTTTATAGTATGTTTTCAATCTAACATTTCATCTTAAAGTGAAAAATAGTGCACTATGAATGTATTCTCGCAATCCCATGTTTTCAATAATTTTGCCATTGTTGAATATAATAATGTGCCAATGTTTATAGTATGCTTTTCAATCTTACATGCCCCAATATAGTTAGCAAGTACTAATACAACAATAAATTGTTAGATGCCCCAAGTTTTTTGAGCCAAATATATGTTTAGGCCTCTTGTTTTCAGAAAATAGCATAATACAAAAAGAACCTTGCAATCTCTTTGTTTTCATATCATATTTATTAGTATTGATCGTATCATTTCACCAAATCATGCCACACAAAATCATGTCAATGTTTTTTTGACTAGTGTGATGTCAATGAGAAACTTTAACATACTTAGACATGTACAGTGGTGGAGCTTGGCCATGAATGGACAGTGGGGCAATATGATATAAAATACAAGAAGAGGAGGATATATTAACATTTCATTAGTAATTAAAGTAGTAAAGCTAAGAGCCTAAGACCTTCATTAAGAATTGATCATGCTTAGGGGGCTATGGCCCACTATGGCCCTCACTAAGCTCGGTGGACATGTACAAACATCATACTAAGGTATGATTCTAGCAAATTGATGGCAACTTTAAGGCCATTTTTTTCTAAATATTCCATGTTAATGGTCTGTTATATAATGTTGTATAATATACTGTTAAAATGTAACAAGCCACCTTGTTAGGTCGCACGCATAAAGATCAAACTAAAAAAACAACCACGTGTGGCACACTTAAAAGATATCCAAGTGTTTTTTTTCTCTACAGATCCAACTAATATGTTTGGTTGAATGGTTACCCAAGTGATGTGTGTGATAGACCTAAAATAGGATCACTAGCCATAGATCTAGCGTGTCTACTTGCTTTTGATTTAAACAGTGAGTCCTAGAACATCTACTAATACAGGATAAGAGATAGGGTGAGAGAGAGAGAGAGGGGTGAAGGGGGTGCAAACCATCGGCCGCCTTGGAGGAAGACGGGCTTGTCATCGCGGTGCTTGGTGAAGACCCGATGGCGGTGCTGTGTCGAAGGGTGGCGGTGCAGTGGTGGCGTTGGCCGGTGGCGGCGCTTTCCGTCGCTGGCAGCGCCCCCTCTATGATCGGTTAGGGTTTAGGACTGTAGGTGGGGTGATAGGCGGCTCAGGCGAACCTCATGCTTGACACCTTAGCTCCCACCTCCTATTTATGGCGCTGTGCGATGGGGGCCCACCAACCATATTAGGGTTGGGCCCCCCCCGATCAGGGCGTGGATCCAAGGGCCCAATTGGCCGTTGGGCCAATTGGTGGAGATCAACTAACATTCTCCCCCTTGATCTCACTTATAACTTAAACTTAACTTACTTTCTCTTGTTCCCATTCCATCACAGATCAGTGCATAGAGCGTGGCTCATCATCACAGTCTCTTGCCATTAGATTAAACAGCTACAATGCACCTCTCTGTTTTGAAATAGATTCTTAACTAGGCCCTTATTATCCAGGAATCATAGGCTTTCCCTTAAACCCATGCTGGCTAAGTGTTCTCTGAACACGTTGGGTGGTAAGCCTTTTGTAAGCGGATCCACGAGCATCTTTTCTGTTCTTATATGCTCAAGACTAATTATATGATCCCGGACTTTGTCTTTCACAACATAATACTTTATGTCAATGTGTTTGGCAGTACCACTTGACTTATTGTTGTGAGCATAACATACTGCTGGATTATTATCGTAGTATAACTTGAGTGGTTTATGTATGTCGTCTATCACTTTCAACCTGGGCATAAATTTCTTTAGCCAATTCACCTGCCCTGTGGCCTCATAACATGCTACAAACTTGGCATACATTGTGGACGATGTAGTGACAGTTTGCTTTGAGCTTTTCCACGATATAGCTCCTCCTGTGAGAGTGAATATGTATCCTGACGTGGACTTTCTTTCATCTCCCGCATAATCAGAATCTGTATACCCCTCTATATGTAGGGAATTAGATTTTCTGTACGTTAGCATGAGACTCTTCATACCTTGTAGGTAACGCAAAACTTTCTTTACTAATTTCTAGTGTTCTATTCCTAGATTACTCTTATATCTGCTAAGCAACCCAGTAACAAAAGCTAAGTCAGGGCGAGTACACACTTGAGCATACTGTAAACTTCCGATAGCTAAACTATATGGAACCACTTTCATTTGATCGATCTCATATTGGTTCCTAGGACATTGAAATTCCTCATATCTGTCGTCCTTGACTATGGGAGTAGGTGATGACTTACAATTTTGCATACTATATTTCTTTAGTACTTTTTCTAAGTATGCCTTTTGTGATAATCCTAAAACCCCCTTTTCTCTATCTCGATGAATTTCTATTCCTAGGATGAACGAAGCTTCATCGAGATCCTTCATGTCAAACTTTGAGGACAAGAACTTCTTTATTTCTAGTAGTAGATTGACATCACTGCTAGCGAGCAAGATGTCATCCACATACAAGACTACGAAAATGTATTTCCCATTCTTGAACTTTGCATATACACAATTGTCCTCTATATTTTCTTGAAACCCAAACTTTCTTATTGTACTATCAAACTTCAAATACCATTGTCTTGAAGCTTGCTTTAATCCATAAATGGATTTCTTCAGGCGGCATCACATGCGTTCTTTTCCTTCCACAATAAAACCTTTCGGTTGTGCCATATAAACATTTTCCTCCAAATCCCCGTTTAGGAACGCCATCTTTACATCCATCTAATGTAATTCTAAGTCATAATGAGCTACAAGCGCCATTATGATTCTAAAAGAATCCTTACATGAGACTGGAAAAAATGTCTCATTATAATCTATGCCTTCTCTTTGCATGAAACCTTTCGCAACAAGTCACGCTTTAAACCTTTCTATATTCCCTTTGGAGTAATGTTTAGTTTTGTAGACCCATTTATAGCCTACTGTCTTGGCTCCTTTAGGAATTGTTTCTAAGTTCCAAACTCTGTTAGTTTTCATTGATTTCATTTCATCTTCCATGGCTTCAAGCCACTTGGATGAGTGAGCGCTTCTCATGGCTTCTTTAAATGAGATAGGATCACCCTCCATTTGAAATTCCTCACATTCATAATCATCAGGAATGACTGATCTCCTAACTCTTTGAGACCTTCTAGGGGCCTCATTAGATGATGCTTGTTCTATATGAGGCTGTTGTTGCTCTTCCTCATGTGTGACAATGGGTTCCATGGGATCCTGAAGGACAGGTTCCTCATGTTCATTCATTGTTGCCACATGAGAACTAATAACAGGTGCTGTTACTATAGTGTCTTGCACTGTTGGTACAACAACAACAGGTAGCATGAAGAATGGCTCCTAAACCATAGGAGTGGGCATGTATACCCGCTTCTCTTCAAAACTAATTTCACACGCTACCATGCTCCCCCTTATCATATCATCCTCTAAGAAGATAGCATGTCTTGTTTCTACAAACTTCATTTGTTTGTTAGGACAATAGAAGCGATAACCTCTTGACTTTTTCTGGATAGCCAAAGAAATGGCAGCTGACTGTCTTGGATTCCAGCTTCTTCCCTATGTTTGGGTTAAATACTTTTGCCTCACCTGGACAACCCCACACATGTAAATAGTTTAGTGAGGGTTCCTTTCCTGTCCATAACTTATACAGTGTCTTGGGCACCAACTTACTTGGCACTCGATTAAGAATATGAATGGCGGTTTTTAACGCCTCCATCCATAAACTTATCGGTAAGGTAGAGTAACTTATCATGCTTCTCACCATATCCATTAAGGTACGGTTACGTCTTTTAGCTACTCCATTCTGCCGAGGCTCGCCCGGTGTAGAATACTAGGCTACTATGCCATTTTCCTGTAAGAACCTTGCAAAGGGTCCAAGAACTTAGCCATATGGAGTGTGTTGACCATAGTACTCTTCCCCATGGTCAGACCTTACTACCTTAATCTTTAAGTTGTGCTAATTCTCTAGTTTAGCCTTGAATATTTTAAATTTATCCAATGCTTCTGATCTTTCTTTAATTTGATAAATATAGCCAACTTGTCGATAGAATATCGTCGATAGTCCTCTGAGGGGTATCCCACGAAGGTAGATTGATCGGCAGAGGTGCGTGTAATCGAGAACAAGAAGGCAACAGAAACACACGAGTTAGACAGGTTCAGGCCGTCAGTATGACATAGTACCCTACTCCTATGGTCTGTTGGATTGTATTGGCTATCGTATGATATTACGTGAGTTTAGAGGGGGTCCCTGCCCGCCTTATATAGTCTAGGGATTAGGGTTACAAGTCGGTTAGATCTAGGAGATAACTGGAAAGTAATAACAGATTACAGGAATCATGGGATCATATGTATCCTAATAGATCTCATAGTATCTTCAGGATATCTTCCTGGTGTCTTGCGGGAGACGCCGAGCAGCGTCGTGCCCCGTAAGGCTTCATCTTGTGGGCTGGGCCGCCCCTGGGGGCGCAACCCATGTGGTCTACCATGGGTATCTAGGGTCGTACCCCCCATAGCTAGTCCCTGAGTGCCTTGTATCCATTGTGCAATGCCGTCTTGAGCTTGTTCGAGTAGGTGCGAACAAAGCCAAGCAGTCAAACTCATGGTCTGACCGCTGTGATGAGTTGCCGAGTAGTTGTGAGCCGTCGCCGAGCAGCGTGAACCATCGCCGAGCAATCAATGTGAACCATCACCGAGCAGTGTAACCCAAGTACGGCTTGCCATAAGGGTGTAAGGAGCTCAAGTTTAGAATAAAAAATTTCCTCATAGTGGACCAAGTGTGCCCACTTAGTGTCTGACCACGAGAAAGATAGATAGTCTTCTTCAGCTTCAAGAGGCGCGTAGTCTTATAGATTAAAGCAAACACACTCACCGCAAGGTGAAGTGTGCCCACTTAGTCCCCGAGCCTGATAGTAGGTGATGTAGTCACATGGTGCCAGGGTCAAAAGTAAAGAAAAGCACAAGACCAGCCGAGCAAGCAGCCAATCCCTAGGTTTAATCCAAAAATGAGAAAAGCACATTCACCACAAGGTGAAGTGTGCCCACTTAGTCCCCAAGCCTAACAGTAGGTGACGTCGTCATGTGGTGCCAAGATCAGAAACAACAGTCAATGGAAGAAAGTCCCTAGTGTGGTGAGGAGCCAAGTCATGTTGATGATGCAGTCCCCAAGCCACAAGTGGAAATCTTGGAGAAAACAAATCACGGAGAAAATACCGAAGTAATGGTTGTACAGTAGTAATTATTGAGCCATAACAGTTGGTGGAGATGTCAGCGAATATTCGGTGAGCAGTAACACTTGCAGTGAGAAATGGGCGATATGGGCTACAGTTGCACGAAAACCCAGGTAAAGGCCCACCATGCCATTTTGGAGAATTCAGAGAGGCACAAATCATGGAGCAGTTTCCTAAAAACCCGCGAATGCAGAAGGTGGGGGGAGTGCTTTATAACTACGTCGCCGCACCCGCGCCCCCACCTTTGCCACTTTGCCATTTCCTCTTCCTCCTCAACCCTTGCATTTCTAGATTCATATTCTCATGTGCTTCTGCCGCTGATCCCAAACTAGATTTGAGAGATGGCGCCGAAGAGGGGAGCTAGAAACCCAAAGAAGGTGAGCGTCGGAGTCAACCATGACGAAGAGTGGGTGCCGTCGCGCACGGGGGAGGCGGAGCTCAATAGGATGGTGGATGTGGGCATTCTCTCTGACCGTGTCACCACCGGATGGCGGCCAGCCAGCGGTGAGCCCTTCCCGATGCCTCATACCAATGAAGTCGTAGTGTTTGAGGACTATTTCTGGCACAGGTTAGGATTTCCTGTTCATCCTTTCTCGAGGGATCTTCTAGAGTTCTGGAGAGTTAGTCTGTGCAATCTCTACCCAAACACCATCTTGCACATCTCCATCTTTATCCATTTCTATGAAGCATATCTCAGAGTTCTTCCCCACTTCAACCTCTTCTGTCATCTATTCTAGCTAAAGAAGAAAGGTGGCGGCGGGTCAAAGGTGGTCGACGTTGTGTATCTTTAACTCCATGATGGAATGGCGGGCGAGTACATCACTATACCGCTGAACACCTCACTGAAGGGGTGGAATGCCATGTGGTTCTATATGAAGTAGAGCCACCCTGCCATCCGCTGCGACATCTACCACATCCCAAAGAGCTAGAAGAGACGGTCGAAGAAGCCGAGCAGTCTGGATATGGAGCAGGTGAGGGAGCTCCTCAATCTGATAAAAGGCATGAAGATGAACGGCGGACTGGTGGCGGTGAGCTTCATAGTGCGCCATGTCCAGCCTTGCAAGGAGAGGGGCCATGCGGGCTTCAACTTCAAGGGGGACATCGAAGGCACCCGAGAGAGGATGGAGAGGCTAACAAGGAATGATGTGCTCGAGTGGGCCACAGAGTTGTTCACTCCAAATGCCTCGTTCAACGTATTTGAGCAGACCAGGGCCTATAACTGTATGAACCCACCTCCTCAGGTAAACATCCCAATTGTGTGTTCCTGATGCTTTTTTATCCTGTACCATTGCCGAGCGGTGAACTGATTCACTTATGGAAAGATCCATTTGTAGAAACGAGTGGTGTACTTCTCAGACGTGCCAAGAGGTGATTGGCCGTAGGCAGTAGATGCTCGGCCACCAGCTTAGCTTGAGGAAGGTGCCGTCAGCGCCTCATCGGAGTCCAAAGGCATAGATGCTGGTCAGATAGAGAGTCCTCCCCCGATGTCAAAGAAACTCCGGGGAAAAAAAGCAGTGACAGATGAGTCGGCCTAGAAGAAGATGAAGACGGCGGGTGCCGCTCCCCACAAGCTAGGCGACATCTCACTTGGTGATGATTGGACCGCTCAAACATAGAGTGCAGCGATGTCCAAGTGGTCAAATGACGACAGGGCTCCAGTAGCTCCTCGTCCGAGCACTGAAGTGCCTCCGCGCAGCACACGCATGGAGGAGCGATTGAAGGGAGGGCAGGGAGTCCATGAGCAATAGGTGAAGGGAGTCCCCGAGCAGCAGGCGAGGGAAGTCCCAAAGTAGTAGCCGGAGGAGAGGCCGATGGCGGAGACCATGAGACCTCCTCCTCAGGGCGCAGGAGTTGACCCTAGGGCCACACCTAGGGCTCGGGTAGGCAGCGCCGGTTTAGGAAAGTTTACCAGCAGGCTAACACATAAGTATCCTTGCCTTTTTGTTATTTTGCTGTTGTATCCTTGTCTCTTGCGGTGATTGATGAACTAATTTGTTGCAGAGCGAGGTGTACAGAGGAATTGAATTCATCTGCCCAGACCGGTGAGCAGTCGGGGGCTGGTCCCAGTGTGGAGGCAACACCGGCAGATCCCATTCCGAAGTCCCCAGGTGCTCGATAGCCTACAAAGGAGTCAAGCGCCCCTGCTGGTGGAGTTAGGGGCAGTAAAAAAATTGGCACCAACGGCGGACAGGTCAGCGGCGGTGCTCGGGGCAAGGGCGGTGGCCGTCGGGTCTTTGGAGGCAGACGCTGGAGTTGCCGACGCCACCTTGGAGTCTACAACGGATAAGCCAGTGGTGCTCGAGGAGCAGACATCGCTCCCTTAGGCATCGGAGGGCATGGTTGGACACGCTGTCTGGCCATCGAGCCCTCTAGTGGTGCCGCCAGCTGCGAAGGAGGAGGATGAGGTGGAAGAGATCGAACGTGAGGAATCATGACCCTAAACTGTCAGAATCCTCCGCAAGCAGGGCAACATAGTGGTGGTTGTTGAGGAGGAGGACACCACCGGGAGCTCAGGAGGCTGGAGTCTACCCTGTCGATGGCCATGAAGTAGATCAAGGTTAGCATTGCGTCATCAATGTTCATCTTTAACGTTGGAGATTGGAGTTCTTCATAGTCCTGGTGCTTTTGTAGGGGATAGCTTGGACTACCGAACAATGATGCCAACTGATTAAGAGGATGGAGCCCCTCACCGAAGAAATCGCAAAGCTAAAGGAGGCAATGAAGCTCATGGAGAAAAACGTCCAGAGGGCCCAGCGCGAGCGGGACCTTGTCGAGTCTCAAGCGCGGGATCTAGAATACCAAAAGGGGGCTCTGTCTGAGTAGTTGGCGACCGTGTCCAAGTAGTTGCGGGGCAAGTCCAATTAACTGGCCACCGTCTCTGAGTGGCTAACGAGTGTGTCTTAGCAGTTGGAGCGGAAGTCTGAGCAGCTCCAGAATGTCTCTAAGCGGAGAAAAGGTATGGCGTATTGGCGATTTTGCTTTGCATTGTTGAACAGTCATATTATTGCTGATGATTGTTGTGCTTGTAGAGCAAGATGCGGTGCTCAGCCAGCTATGCCAAACCATCGGGCAACTCCAGGAGGAGGAGAAGAAAGTTGCTGGGCGAGCGGAGAAGCTGGCCGAGGAGCTGAAAGGTGAATACTTCATGGTCAGAGTTACTGCTGGAGTAATTTCTTTGGTTGACAGATCCTTGTGATGCCTATAGAGTACCGTCGGAAGACCAAGGCATAGTTCGATGTGCTGGAGCAGGAGGCCAGAACCTAGAAGGGCAAGCTCAACGCCATAGTTGCCGAAGTCAAGCCGGTGCTCAACTACGTCGACCTAGAGGTGGCTCCTCAGCCTAACGGTAGGCCGCCATGTCCAGACACCTTCATCGACAGGTGCAAGGTGGCATGGGAGAACTTCAAAAGCTTCAACCGCGATGCCACCGTCATTGCTGTTACACACGCCCTAGCGGTGGTTCGGTCCCACTACCTAGCCATTGACCTTCAAGCAATAGGGGCCAAATTCGCCAAAGGGACAGAGGCGACGGAGCATCAGTAGCTGGAAGATGAGGTGGAAGACGCGGTGAAGAAATTGGCTGGCGACGTTGACCTGTTTGGCGAGATGGATGGCGATGGCGAAGCCCCATGATCTGCTTGGAGAAAATTATGTATAAATGTTGTTAAAACATGCAAGGGCGTAGACAAACATTTATATATATGTATAAATGTTGTAAAGTGACATGTGCATGTTTATGCAGTTTGCTAGTATTGCGGTGAAAAAATCATTGTAGTGTTAACCCTAACATAATTATACATAGTATAAGTAGCGTCCGAGCAGTTAGTTCATTACTGAACTCTTGACCTTGGCTAGCCCATAGTCCATAACGTCAAGCGTGGAGCCTGTGCACGTGTAGGCGGAACAGGCGTGACCAAAGAACCACAGCCGACCACCTATAACATAGAGCGCGGAGCCCGTAGCACGTGTAGGGAGAGATCAGAGACTAGGTCTTCTCCAAAGAGAATAGAGCAGAACATGTGATGCTCGACGGTTGGCAAAATAGCTTGGAGATATATGCAGTATAAGTAACATCCGAGCAGTTGGTTCTTTACTGGACTCTTGGCCTTGGCTAGCCCATAGTCCATAACGTCGAGCGTGGAGCCCGTGCACATGTAGGAGGAACAGGCGTGACCAAGGAACCGCAGCCGACCACCCATAACGTAGAGCGCGGAGCCCGTAGCACGTGTAGGGAGATATCAGAGACTGGGTCTTCTCCATAGAGCATAGAACAGAACGTGTGCTGCTCGATGGTCGGTGAAATATCTTGGAGATATGGAGAAACATGGTAGAGCGTTTATGGAGATCACGTATTGGAGTTTGTTAAGTAGTAGCTTAGAGCTGGCGACCACAAATAGAGATAAAACCGTAATGGAGATATAATGGAGACAAATTATGACGACCAAAACTTCATTCATTATGGAGTGGAGAATACATATCTGGAGAGTTTCAAGGATAGAAACGTATAAGGTGCTCAATATGCCATGAGTTGGGGATATCGATTTCATCCAAGTTGCATAGCCAGTAAGACCTTGGTCGGGTAACCTCTTTGACCACATGAGGCCCTTCCCAGGGGGAGGAGAGCTTATGCATCCCATTGGTTTTCTGTTTTCTACGGAGAACGAGGTCGCCGACAGCAAATGAATGACCTTTGATGTTGCGGTTGTAGTATCTTCGCAAAGCCTTCTAGGTATTTGGCTGTGCAGACGCAGGTGATCAGGCGTTCTTCCTTAGCCCTGTTGACATCCTCTGTCTGAACAGCTGTGGCTTACTGAAAGCTCTAGTTTGGTTTTGGTGAATTGATGAAACCCTAAGTGCTAACCTAGTTTATCAAGTGATCATGAGATAGGTAGCACATTCCAAGTGGTGAAGCAAATGAAGATCATGACATGATGATGGTGATGCCATGGTGATGATCAAGTGCTTAGACTTGAAAAGAAGAAAGAGAAAAACAAAAGGCTCAAGGCAAAGGTATAAATGGTAGGAGCTATTTTGTTTTAGTGATCAAGACACTTAGAGAGTGTGATCACATTTAGGTTCGATAGCCGTACTATTAAGAGAGGTGAAACTCGTATCAAAATGCGGTTATCAAAGTGCCACTAGATGCTCTAACTCATTGCATATGCATTTAGGATCTAGTGGAGTGCTAACACCCTTGAAAATATTTGTGAAAATATGCTAACACATGTGCACAAGGTGATACACTTGGTGGTTGGCACATTTGAGCAAGGATTAGAAACTTCACCGGTTCCCTAAACTCAGGTGAACGTGGCCACTGTAAGTGACCGGACGCTGGTCTCTGAAGGACCGGCATGTCCGGTCAGTAGCAGCAGAAGAAGCGCAGCATCGGTCATCGACCGGACGTTGGCGCTGAAATGACCGGACATTGGAAATCAAAGATGACCACACATATCAAGTCAATCAATAGAAAAGTGTGGAAGGTGGTAGAAACCAAATTTGAGATTGGTGATCCAGAGAATCCCACCGTGGCCGAAGAAGTGCTTCTCCAAAACAATGACATTGCTCTAAGTGCCATTCATGATGCAATTGAAGAGAGAACATTTGAGCAAATCAAGAATATTGAGATGGCTCATGAGGCTTGGAAGAAGTTGAAAGAATCATTTGAGGGCACTCAAGCCATGAAGGGTGCAAAGGCATACATTCTCAAAGAGAAGTTTGCAAGCTTTAAGATGAAGGAGGATGAGAGTGTGCCGGAGATGTTACATAGGCTTCAAGTGCTTATCAATGATCTCAAAGCACTTGGAGAGGAGGTGAAGGACAAGGACTTCTCCCACAAGTTCTTGAGATGCTTACCTTCAAGATTTGGCACATTGGTCACTATTCTATTGAGGAGTGGTTTGGACACCATGACACCAAACTAAGTGTTGGGAGATATAATGACCGATGATACATATAGAGATGATGATGAGAAGGAAGAAAAGAAGGAGAAGAAGGATGAGAAGAAGAAGAGCATGGCATTTAAGGCCACATCATCCAAGGGCAAGGCAAAGCAAGAAACATCAAGTGAAGATGATGGTTTATGGGATGATGATGATGAGAAGATGACTCTCTTTGTTAAGAGATTTGGCAAGTTCATGGTGAAGAAGGGCTACCATGCTAGAAGAAAGAAATCTTCATCCAAGAACAAGGAAGAGTTAAGAAGGTGCTTCAAATATAGAAGCAAAGATCATCTTGTTGCTCAATGTCCATACAATAGCGACAATGATGATGACAACAAGAAGAACAAGAAGAAGGACAAGCAGGAAAGGAAAGAGAAGAAGGACAAGATGACCTTCAAGAAGAAGAAGGGTGGTTCATATGTGGTCACTTGGGATAGTGATGCTTCCTCAAGTGATGATGATAGTGATGATGACAAGACCACCAAGAAGAAGGCACTTGCAAGCATTGCAATCAATGAGAAGCCTTCTCTCTTCGACACTCCATCATGCTTCATGGCTAAGGCCACTAAGGTACAAACTTGTGATGATGGAAGTGATGATGAACATGATAATGAAAATGATAGTGATAGTGATGATGATGAACCTACTAAAGATGAATTATTTGACATGCTAGAAGATGCTAAAGAACACTTGACATTAAGAGAAGGGAATGCAAGAGCTTGAATAAGGAGGTAAAAGCCCTTAAGCAAGCTCTTGATGAGCTCAAAGCAACTCATGAGAGGCTAGAGGAAGCCCATGAGAAGATTGGCAAGGCTCACAAGAAGCTTGAAAAAGCTTATTTCTCTTTGCTTGATGAGCAAAATAAAAAGAAGCATGTTGAAACTTGCAACGTAGGCTTAACTTATGATATAATTGATGAATCATTATCTATACCTATTATTGTTGCTCCCACTAACCCTTCTTGTAGTACTTCTACTTCCACCTCATATAGTAGTGATGGTCACACTTGTGATGCCTCACTAATGGTTGAGAATGAGAACCTCAAGAAGGAGGTCAATAAGCTCACTCACACCTTGGCTAAGGCCTATGCTGGTGAGGGCCGCTTGCTTATGTGCTTCGGTAGCCAAAGAGCTTCTCTCTACAAGAGGGATTAGGCTATACCCCCAAGAAAGGCAAGGCGACTTTTGCTCCTCACAAGACTAGTTTTGTGAAGAACAATGGTCAGTTTTGCACTAGTTGCAAGCAAGTTCGTCATAAAGAGCATGAATGCAAAAACAAGAGCAAAAATACTAATGTATCCTCCATTAAGCTTGATTCTTTCTACATGCTTACTAGGGGTACAAATGGTGTAAAGGCTAAGTTCATTGGTAAACCATGGATGGGCTCAAAGAAGAAAGCCATTTGGGTACCAAAGAGCTTAGTAACTAACCTTCAAGGACCCAAGCAAGTTTGGGTATCTAAAAAGAATTGATCTTCTTTTGTAGGTCAATTACAAAGCCGGAGGAAGGCATTGGGTTCTTGATAGTGGGTGCACTCAACACATGATCGGTGATGCAAGAATGTTCAACTCAATCAACACCAATGGCAATGATGGTTATGATAGTATTATATTTGGTGATAATGGCAAAGGCAAGGTCAAAGGACTTGGTAAGATTGCAATATCCAATGACATGAGCATATCCAATGTGTTGCTAGTAGAGAGCTTGAACTTCAATTTGCTATCCGTGGCTCAATTGTGTGATCTTGGATTCAAATGCATATTTAGGGTAGATGATGTAGAGATCATAAGTGTAGATGGCTCTAACTTGATCTTTAAAGACTTTAGATATGAGAATCTATACTTGGTTGATTTCAATGCTAGTGAAGCTAGATTATCTACATGCTTGTTCACTAAGTCTAGCATGGGTTGGTTATGGCATAGAAGGCTTGGTCATGTTGGAATGAAACAATTGAATAGATTGGTTAAGCATGACTTGGTTAGAGGCTTAAAAGACGTTGTGTTTGAAAAGGATAAGCTTTGTAGCTCTTGTCAAGCCGGAAAACAAGTTGGAAACACCCATCCTAAGAAAAGCATGATGAGCACTAGTAAAGCATTTGAGTTATTGCACATAGACTTGTTTGGGCCAACTCAATACACTAGTATTGGTGGTAACAAATATGGCTTTGTGATAGTGGATGATTACACTAGATACACATGAGTATTCTTTCTAGTGGACAAAAGTGATATGTTTGCAACATTCGAATCATTTGTCAAAGGCATTCACAATGAGTTTGAAACAACCATCAAGGGAGTTAGAAGTGATAATGGTAGTGAGTTCAAGAACACTAGAATTGATGAGTTGTGGGATAAATTTGGAATTAGACATCAATTCTCAGCCAAGTACACTCCACAATCAAATGGCCTTGTTGAGAGAAAAAATAGAACACTCATTGATATGGCAAGGTCTATGCTTAGTGAGTATAATGTTAGTCAATCTTTTTGGGCCAAAGCTATCAACACGGCTTGCTATTGTAGCAACCGCCTCTATTGTCACCCATTGAAAGAGAAGACACCATATGAGCTCTTGAATGGTAGAAAACCCAACATTGCATATTTTTGGGTCTTTGGTTGCAAATGCTATATCTTGAAGAAAGGCACTAGATTGGGCAAGTTTGACAATAAATGTGATGAAGGATTCCTACTTGGTTATTCCACTACAAGCAAAGCATATAGAGTTTGAAATTTGGATAGTGGCACTGTTGAGGAAGTTCATGATATTGAATTTGATGAAACCAAGGATTCACAAGTAGAGAATGAGAACTTGGAAGATGTTAGAGGCATTCAACGTTCAAATGCCATGAAGAACATGGATGTTGGTGAATTGAGGCCTAGGCAAGTGAATGACAATGAAGATGATCAAGTGCAAGTGTTCTCTAACTCAAATGTGCAAGATGATACAAATCAAGTTAGTACAAGTGGCTCTCATGATAATGAACAAGATCAAGTGGCTAGTACATCATCTCAACCCAATGATCAAGCAAGTGCAAGCAATCAAATTCCTATCCTCCAACCAACCAATATTGCAAGGGATCATCCATTGGACACTATCATTGGTGACATTTCAAGAGGTGTGCAAACTAGATCAAGATTGGCTTCATTTTGTGAGCATTTCTCATTTATGTCATCCATTGAACCAAAGAAGATAGATGAAGCATTGAAGGATGTTGATTGGGTGAATACTATGCATGAAGAATTGAATAACTTCACAAGAAATCAAGTATGGGAATTAGTAGAGAGACCAAAAGAATAAAATGTGATTGGAACCAAATGGGTCTTTAGAAACAAGCAAGATCAAGATGGGATAGTAGTAAGGAACAAAGCAAGATTGGTAGTACAAGGCTATACACAAGTTGAAGGTCTTGACTTTAGAGAAACATATGCCCCGGTTGCTAGATTGGAAGCAATAAGAATCTTGCTAGCCTATGCTTGTGCCCACAACATCAAGCTCTATCAAATGGATGTTAAGAGTGCATTTCTCAATGGTTACATCAATGAAGAAGTATATGTTGAGCAACCTCCAGGTTTTGAAGATGACAAGAAGCCCAACCATGTGTACAAGTTGAAGAAGGCATTGTATGGTTTGAAGCAAGCACCTAGAGCATGGTATGAGAGATTGAGGGACTTCCTACTCTCTAAAGGGTTCATGATGGGCAAGGTTGACACCACTCTTTTCATCAAGAAGATTGGTGAAGATTTATTTGTGTTGCAAATCTATGTTGATGACATCATATTTGGATCAACCAATTAAGACTTTTGTGATGAGTTTGGAAAGATGATGGCTAATGAGTTTGAGATGTCCATGATTGGAGAGTTGAGTTACTTCCTTGGTCTTCAAATCAAGCAATTGAAGAATGGTACATTTATGAGTCAAGGCAAGTATATCAAGGACATGATCAAGAAGTTTGGCATGAATGATAGTAAAGCCATTAGCACACCAATGGGATTAAATGACAACTTGGATAGTGATGCAAGTGGAAATATGGTGGATCAAAAATTTTATCGGTCTATGATTGGAAGCCTACTCTATATGACTGCATCAAGGCCGGATGTCATGTTTAGTGTATGCATGTGTGCAAGATTTCAAGCCTCACCAAGAGAAAGTCATTTGAAGGCTACTAAGAGAATATTGAGGTACTTGAAGCATACACAAAATGTTGGTTTGTGGTATCCCAAAGGAGCAAAGTTTGAGCTAGTTGGTTACTCCGACTCGATTATGCAGGATGCAAGGTTGAAAGGAAGAGCACCTCGGGCACATGTCAATTGTTGGGAAGATCACTTGTTTCATGGTCATCAAAGAAGCAAAATAGTGTTGCATTATCAACTGCCGAAGCCGCATACATATCCGCCGGTAGTTGTTGTGCATAAAAACTTTGGATAAAGGCCACTTTGAATGATTTTGGAATCAAGTTCAAGAAAGTGCCATTGCTATGTGACAATGAGAGTGCAATCAAGTTGACCAACAATCTGGTTCAACATGCAAGAACAAAGCACATTGATGTCCGCCACCATTTCATAAGAGATCACCAACAAAAAGGGGACATTTGTATTAAGAGTGTAGGCATCGAAGATCAATTTACCGATATATTCACCAAGCTATTGGATGAGAAAAGGTTTTGCAAGCTAAGGAATGAGTTGAACATATTGGATTTCTCAAATATGTGTTGATGCACCCCCACTTATATGACATGCCTCTCCTTTGAGCAATCCAAGGTAAAAGTTGATTGGCATGGCATACATCCTTGCTAAGGACATGATTAGTGCATCTAGTCATCTCTCAATTTTAATAGGCCCATTCATGAAAATCAAATGAATTTGATGTTTGTATGGTACCACTATTGCTTCTATACTTGACTTGATCTAGTGGTAGCATATGACATGTTTATGGGCTTGTAAACCTAGTGTTTAATCTAGAAAATGAGCTCTAAGTGTTTAACTCAACATGGTACAAGATAAACCTTATTTGGAGGTGTGAAGAAGCTTGTCCTTGGATCAAACCGAGTAAAATGTCTTTGGCAAGTATTCTAGATTGAACCAAATTTGGGAAAATGATCCTCACCCCATTGATTGACATTGATAATCTCAACCTATCTACTTTTTGAACCTTTGTGGTCATTGATGACAAAGGGAGAGAAAAACAAAGATATTAGTGATATTAGTACATGGGGAGAAAAATGAAGATATTAATGTACTAAGATGGTGAAAAGACAACAAAGGGGGAAAGAAATAAAGATATAAGTGATAGGGGGAGAACTTGACATAGGGGGAGAGATATGGCAAGAGATATGACAAAGGAAAGGGATCAATTAAAATTCTGAGCACACAAGTAGGGGGAGCAAGCTCATGAACTTGTATGATGCATTTGAATGTGCATTTCATATGTTTGCTTGCATGGCACAAGTTTTAAATTTCAATATTCATGCTTGTGTGGTGTATGCTAGTTATAGGTTTGAATGATGAAATGAAAATCTAGCATGCATAAGTTTATCTAGTGATTTCATTTCCAAGTGTTTCCAAGTGGTATCGATCTAACCATGGTGCTAAGGATGGTATAATGGTGCACTCCGATTGATATCACGCTTCAAAGGTCTATCTTTTATACCTTAGTATCATTTGGTAGACATTGTCTCCTATATTTCCTATCTAAGCAAATGTGCAAGCTACTATCCAAACTCTTAGCACATATGTAGAGGGAGCAATTACTACCATATGGAGTTCATGAAACTTGTCCATGTCCTTTTGCACATGGTAAATATGCTTGGGCAAGCAACATGGATTCAATTGAATTTCAATTCATATCTTTGTGAAAGAGTTGTCATCAATTACCAAAAAGCAGGAGATTGAAAGCTCTAGTTTGATTTTGGTGAATTGATGAAACCCTAAGTGCTAACCTAGTTTATCAAGTGATCATGAGATAGGTAGCACATTCCAAGTGGTGAAGCAAATGAAGATCATGACATGATGATGGTGATGCCATGGTGATGATCAAGTGCTTGGACTTGAAAAGAAGAAAGAGAAAAACAAAAGGCTCAAGGCAAAGGTATAAATGGTAGGAACTATTTTGTTTTGGTGATCAAGACACTTAGAGAGTGCGATCACATTTAGGTTCGATAGCCGTACTATTAAGAGGGGGTGAAACTCATATCGAAATGTGGTTATCAAAGTGTCACTAGATGCTCTAATTCATTGCATATGCATTTAGGATCTAGTGGAGTGCTAACACCCTTGAAAATGTTTGTGAAAATATGCTAACACATGTGCACAAGGTGATACACTTGATGGTTGGCACATTTGAGCAAGGGTTAGAAACTTCACCGGTGGAGTGTCCACCCATAGAGTGCGGATAGTTCGACGGTGCCACCAGCACCCTAAACTCAGGTGAACATGGTCACTGTAAGTGACTGGACGCTGGTCTCTGAAGGACCGGTGTGTCCGGTCAGTAGCAGCAGAAGAAGCACAGCATCGGTCGTTGACCAGACGCTGGCACTGAAATGACCAGATGCTAGCTGGCTATGTCCGGTCACACTGACATGGTCATGCACAGGGGAAACGCCAAGTGACCGAACGCTAGGTGAGTCTGGTCAAGCATGACCGAACACGTCCGGTCGTGAAAAGTCGTCTCTGGATGCTTACTAGAAATGATCGGATGTTGGGGTTCAGCGTCCGGTCACTTTGAGTAGCAGCGTTCGGTCATCACTTGACCGTTGAGATCGGGCGATCAACATTTGAAGAGAGGGGACACGTGGCACGTGTCGTGTGACCGGACGTTGAGGTCCAGCGTCCGATCGATATGACCGAAGCATCCGGTCACCCCATGTTGTGCCCAGTGAAGGGGTACAACGGCTCTATTTCGTGGGTGCTTCTATTTAAGCCCCATAGCCAGCTCAAGCTCACCCTCTTGGCCATTTGTATTGACATAGCAACCTTGTGAGCTTAGCCAAAGCCCTCCCACTCATCTCCATCATTGATTCATCATCTTTGTGAGATTGGGAGAGAATCCAAGTGCATTGCTTGAGTGTTTGCATCTAGAGGCACTTGGTGTTCGTGTTTTGCTACGGGATTCGCTTGTTACTCTTGGTGGTTGCCACCACCTAGATGGCTTGGAGCAGCGAGGATCATTGAGCGGAGGGTGGTGATTGTCTCCAGCTCCGATCGTGGTGATTGTGAGGGGTTCTTGACCTTTCCCCGGTGGAGAGCCAAAATGTACTCTAGTGAATTGCTCGTGGCTTGTGTGATCCTCATCTTGTGTTGGTTGTGCGGCACCCTACTGAGGGTTTGGCGTGTGATGCCAATTAGCGCGTGAATCTCCAAGTGAGTGAATCGCCACAACGAGGACTAGCTTGCCGGCAAGCAAGTGAACCTCGGTAAAAAAATCATTGTGTCATTATTTGATTCTGAGGTGATTGGTCTTCATTGTTATTCATTCTTGTGATTAATTGGCTCCTTCCTCGACATGGCGGTATAAACTTCTTGCTCACTCTCTTTACTTTACCGCAAACTAGTTGTCAAGCTCTTTAGTGTCGCTAGTTGTGAGAGCTTGTTAGTTTGGTTAGTGCGGCTCTTTAGTTAGCTTTTGAGAGCACACTAACTTAGTGTAGTGTCATAGCTATTGTGTGGATAGAAACTATATAAACTAGAATTGTCGTAGGTGGCTTGCTTTTTAGTAGGCTAGCGCAACACTTGCTTCGCCTCATAATTGTCTAACCGGTTTGTTAAGTGTTGTTGTAGAAATTTTTAATAGGCTATTCACCCCCTCTAGCCATTAGGACCTTTCACTTGCTCTTCATCACAATGTTCCACCCTAGGTGCTCGAAAGGCAATGTCTACTAGTAGTATGGCTTCAGAGCCGTAGACCAAGAAATATGGAGACACATCGGTGCTGCGACTAGATTGAGTGCGCAGTCCCTAGACCATAGCTGGTAGCTCTTTGAGCCATCTGCCTAGATGCTTTTCCTCTTTTTGATATAGCCTCTTCTTGAGGGCATCAAGAATCATGCCGTTCGCCCATTCGACCTGGCCATTGGCTCTAGGATGAGCAACGGAGACGTATTTGATGAAGATGCAACGGTCTTCGCAGAAGTCCCAAAAATGATGACGAGTAAATGTAGTTCCAAGGTCGGTGATAATGTTGTTCGGGAGACCGAATCTGTGGATGATATCTTCGAAGAGCTCAACTGCCTTCTTAGCAGTAGCCGAAACAAGCGGTTTGTATTTGATCCACTTGGAGAACTTGTCGATGCCGACATACACGTACCGGAAACCACCTGGTGCTGGTTTGAAAGGCCCGACCATGTCCAGTCCCTAGCATGCAAAAGATAGGAAGCTAGGATGGTTTGTAGTTCTTGTGCCGGCACATGTATTTGCTTGGCAAAAAGTTGACATCCTTCACAATATCGAATGAGGTCTTCTGCATCGGAGATGGCCGTGGGCCAGTAAAAACTAGCTTGAAAAGCTTTGCCTACCAGGTTTCTCGAGGCCGTGTGGTTACCATAGGAACCAGAGTGAATTTCTAGAAGTAGTTTCACTCCCTCTTCTTGGGTGATGCATTTCTACAATATCCCTTCCTTGGCACTTTTCCTCATCAAGTTCCCATCCACCAGCACGTAATGCTTGCTTTGACGGATTAGGTGTTTGGATTCAGTCTTGTCGGTGGGTACTTCAGCACTGGTGAGGTACTTGACAAACTGTTCCCTCCAGCTGCTCGGTGGGGGTAATTTCTTGAACTTCCTTCTCTTCCTTAATGGATGGTGTAAGAGATCTTGAACGAAGACCCTAGGTGGAATCGTGGCGTGATAAGATCCTATCTTAGATAGGTGGTCGGCGAGCTAATTCTAATCTCATACCACATGGTGGTACTCGATACCATAGAACTTCCCTTCGAGTTTCCTGATTTTGGTGCAATATGCATCCATCTTCTCACTAGAGCATGACCAATCTTTGTTGAGCTGGTTGATGACCAACGTGGAGTCCCCGTATACCATGAGACATTTGACACCGAGCTCAATGGCTATATAGAGTCTGTGGAGACATGCTTCATATTCGGTGGTGTTGTTGGAGGCCGAAAAATGTATTTGGAGAACATATCAGAGCTTATCCTTGGTCGGTGTAATGAACAGAATGCTAGCACTAGCACTGTTGGTGTTGAGGGTGCCATCAAAGTACATCACTCAGTGCTCGAGGCAAGTAGCGGCGATGGGCTCTTGGATCTCGGTCCACTCAGTGACGAAATCAGTGAGCACCTATGACTTGATGGTAGGCCTACTTCTAAATTCGATGGAGTAAGTGCCAAGCTCGATAGCCCACTTGATGATGTGGCCATCGGCCTCTTTGTCACGGAGAATGTACCCTAGAGGGAACTCAGTGACCACGGCGATCTTGTAATACTTGAAATAATGGCGAAGCTTGTGTGACATGATTAGAATAGCATATAGCAGTTTCTGAACTTGAGGATAACGAGTTTTGGGCTCGTTAAGGACCTCACTGATGAAGTAGACCGGACGTTGCACCTTATAGGCGTGCCTAGCCTCCTCGTGTTCGATGACGATAGCTATGCTAACGACGCGAGAAGTGGCGATGATGTAGATCAGTAGAGTTTCATCTGGTCGAGGCGCCGTCATGATTGGGGCCTTCGTTAAAAACAACTTGAGCTGCTCAAAAGCTTTATCTGCCTCCTCCAACCAAGAGAAGAGCTTAGAAGCCTTGAGGAGTTTAAAGAATGGTAGTCCCTTTTCGCCAAGGCGTGATATAAAGCGGCTTAGAGCAGCAATGCAGCCTGTAAGCTTCTGTATGTCCTTTACGTAGGTCGAACGTTTCATGTTGGTGATGGCGGAGACCTTGTTGGGGTTGGGTTCAATGCCACGGACGCTGACGATGTAGCCTAGGAGTATACTAGATGGAACTCCAAAGATGCACTTTGAAGGGTTCAGCTTCCATCAGTACCTTTTTAGGTTGGCGAACGTTTCTTCGAGGTCGGCGATGAGATTATCGGTGGTCTTGGACTTGACGACCACATCATCGACGTAAGCTTTGATGTTGTGGCTGATCTATTGATCGAGGCACATCTGGATGGCCCTTTGGTAGGTCGCCTCGGCGTTCTTGAGTCCAAAGGACATGGTGGTATAGTAGTATGCACCGAAAGGCATGATGAACGACGTCTTGATCTAATCGTCTTCCTTCAGGGATATCTGATGATAGCCAGAGTAACAGTCGAGGAAGGAGAGCAATTCATAGCTGATGGTGGAGTCTATAACCTCGTCTATCCGAGGCAGACCAAAGGGGTCTTTAGGGCAGTGTTTGTTAAGATCAGTGTAATCAACACACATTCTCCATTCTTTATTATTTTTTTGAACAAGAACAGGGTTTGCTAACCACTCAGGATGATACACTTCTTTTATGAATCAGGTAGCTAGGAGCTATTTTATTTCTACCCTAATAGCCTCCTTCTTATCTGGCATAAATTGTCGGAGTTTCTGCTTGATCGGTTTGGTGGTCGGCGAGACATTCAAGGAGTGCTCGATCTTCTCCTGTGGTACCCCCGGCATGTCTGTAGGTTTCCAAGCAAACATGTCGGTGTTGGCACATAAGAAGGAGACAAGCATGCTTTCCTATTTGGGGTCGAGGTGAACCCCAATCTTTACAGTCTTGGAGGGGTTGTCGAGGCCAAGGCCGACCTCCTTGGTTTCCTTGGACTTGGCAGAAGCGTGAGGAGGTTCCAGCAATGGGATCTCTAGGTCATCGGCGGGCACCGTCTTGGCGTCGGTGACCATGCTAGCCATCTGGATGGATAGGTCGGTCACTTCGGTGAGGGTGAGACTCTCTATCTTGCAGGCGTAGGCGATGGAGAGGTTGGCCCATAGGGCCAGGACTCCTGCAAGCGAAGTCATCTTCAACACCAGATAGGCATAGTGCGGTATGGCCATGAACTTGGGTAGAGCTGGCCGACCAAGTATGGCGTGGTAGGCGGTGTTGAAGTCGGCGACGTAGAAGTTGATGTGTTCGACGCGGTAGTTGCTAACCATGCCAAACTGTACTAGTAGGGTGATCTCTCCAAGCAGTTTGGATGCCCTACCAGGTACCACACCCTAGAAGGAGGAGTTAGAGGGTGTGAGATCTCCAATCTCGAGGCCTAGCTCCTTTAGGGCTCTGACAAAGAGGAGGTTCAGAGCGCTCCCACCGTCGACGAGCACTTTTCTAAAAAGCACTTTTTGGATGGTGATGTAAGGGGAAACACCCTGTGTAAGGGATGTCTGCCCACTGGTCGGCCCTGCTGAAGGTGATGAGGACCTCAGACTAGGGATGATAGCTGGGGTTGGCGATGGCGTCTTCCATGTTGACGGTGAGCACCCAGCGGGCATTGAGCTTCTACTCTCTTCTGCTCTTGGAGGAGATGGGGATCTCATGGAGCCGAAACGAAGGACCGGGAAGTAGTAGAGGCGGCACGATGCTCGATGGACGGTGGCGGTCGGCGTCTATCGTGGCGGCGCTAGGGCGAGGCATTGCTTCGGCTTGCTTGGGCGAAAAACTTGCTACGGGATGGGATAGAAAGGCAGAGGAGCAGGCGCTATTTATGGGGAGGGGTACTTGAGCGGCACGGCATCAAGGGGAGCTGTGGCAGCACCGGACACATCATCAGCGTGAGGTGGAGTCTGGCTCTATTACGACGCGAGGAAGGAGAAGGCGCCGATAGGTGGGCTAGCGCTGTCAACCGGTAGAAAGGAAAAGAAGCATGGTCAGTGGGTCAGTGGGCATGTGGCTAGGCCGGCGAAGCTGGGCTTGTTGTGATGCAGCGTGGGGGGTGGGGTGGCACTGGGCTTCGGCCCGAGCTAAAGGCATGGAAGAGCAGTGGCCCAGGAAGAAGAAAGGGGAGGGAGCTGGGCTAGTGAGGAGCAAGGCCGATTTGCTGGATGTGGCCCGAGCGGGAAAAAAACTAGATGACCAGCTGGGCCGAAAGGAGAAAGGAGGAGGGAGAATCCAGTTTCCAATTTTTGCAAAAACAAATTTCAAAATCACTTTCGAATGCAAATTCAATTCAACTTGGAACCTGATTTCAAATCAAGCAATACAAAAACATGCAGCAGCATGGATGCAAACACATGACTGTGAACCTACTTTTGATTTTTATTTGGTAAAATTTATTATTTTCCTAAATTCAAATTCCCACAAAATGCATAATTAATCACTATCTCCTATTTCAAAAATATGTAAAATTTAGGGTGTTACAATTCTACCTCCCTTAAAATGAATCTCATCCTTGAGATTCGGATGATGCTTACTCAAATAACTATGGGTATGTTTTCCTCAGATCCTCTTCTCTTTCCCAAGTAGCCTCGTCTTCTGTATACCGATTCCACTGAACCTTACACATCTTTATAACTCGGCTCCTTGTAACTCTTTCTGCCGTCTCCAAAATTCTTACCAGAAACTCCTCATACATGAGATCTTCCTTAACTATAAGCTCCTCTAATGGTATCTGCTCCTCAGGTACATGCAAACACTTCTTTAACTAAGACACATGGAACACATCGTGCACACCTGACAAACTCTCAGGCAATTTCAACTGATAAGCCACTTCACCATGTCTCTCTAAAATCTTAAAAGGTCCAATATACCTTGGTGCCACCTTTCCCTTCATGTTAAACCTTCTCACACTTCTCATAGGTGACACTTTCAGGTATACATAATCACCCACTTCAAAAACCAATTCTCTTCTTCTAGTGTCGGCATAACTCTTCTATCGAGACTAAGCCACTCTCAAGTTATCTCTGATCATCCTTACTTGCTCTTCTGCGTCTCTCAAAATATCTAGTCCGAACACTTGAGTTTCCCCCGTTTGATTCCAAAACAACGGGGTCCTGCACTTTCGTCCATACAAAGCTTCAAAATGTGCCATATTGAGACTTTTCTGATAATTGTTGTTGTACGAGAACTCTGCATAAGGCAAACTCTTGTCCCAACTTGTACCATACTACAACGCACAAGCTCTCAACATATCCTCTAATATTTGATTAATTCTCTCAGTTTGCCCATCTGTCTAAGGGTGATATGCTGTACTAAAATTCAACTTGGTTCCCAACGAACTATGTACTTGCTGCCAAAAATGAGATGTAAATTGGGTACCTCGATCAGACACAATTTTTTTGGGAACTCCATGAAGACAAACTATCCTCTCCATATATAACTGAGCTAACCTCGGTCCATTATAAGTAGTCTTGACCGGTATAAAGTGAGCAACTTTAGTTAACCGATCTACTATTACCCAGATTGAATCATAACCTCTCTGAGTACGTGGTAAGCCAACTACAAAATCCATACCAACTTCTTCCCACTTCCACTCAGGTATCCTCATTGGTTGTAGCAATCCTACAAGTCTTTGATGTTTGGCTTTGACTCTTTGACATGTATCACATAAAGCCACATATTCAGCAACATCTCTCTTTAGTCCGTACCACCAAAACTTCTCTTTTAGATCTAAATACATCTTAGTACTTCTAGGATGAATAGAGTAAGCAGACTCATGTGCCTCATGAAGAATTACCTCTCGTATAGCCTTATCCTTAGGCACACATAGCCTTTTCCCAAACCAAAGAGTTCCATTGTCATCCATACGGAAACCTGGTGCCTTACCAATCACTATGTTTTCATCTATCTCTTTCAACTTCACATCCTGTAACTGTCCTTTATGTATTTCTTGCTCCAATTTAGGCTCCAACACCAACTCCACTGCATTAGTGACAAAGCCTAAATTCAGTCGCTCAAACTCAGCACACAACTCACTTGACATCGATGTCACTTGCACCTCATTAGCATAAGTCTTCCTGCTAAGAGCATCGGCAACAACATTCGCCTTTCCAGGGTGATAGTGCACCTCTAGATCAAAATCTTTGATCAACTCTAACCATCAAAGTTGTCTCATATTCAGATCTGTCTGAGTGAAAATGTACTTCAGACTCTTGTGATCAGTATAGATGTCACTCTTATGTCCAATGAGATAGTGCCTCCATATCTTCAAAGCATGAACCACTGCTGCTAACTCCAAGTCATGAGTAGGATAATTTAACTCATGCTTTCTCAATTGTAGGGATGCATAAGCCACTACTCTGCCTTCTTGCATAAGAACACATCCAAGTCCTTGATGAGATGCATCACAATAGATAGAAAAACTCTTGTTCAAATCAGGCAAAATCAACACTAGGGCTGTAGTCAACCTCTTCTTCAACTCTTCAAAGTTAGCCTGGCACTTCTCGGACCACACAAACTTAGCATTTTTCTCCAATAAAGCTGTCATAGGCTTGGCAAGCTTAGAGAAACCTTCAATGAACCTTCTGTAGTATCTAGCTAATCCCAAGAAACTACGAATCTCTCCCACATCTGTTGGTGGTTTCTAATTCAATATATCTTTCACCTTACTTGGATCCACTGTGATTCCACCATTAGAGACAACATGGCCTAGGAAAGAAACTTCCTTCAACCAGAATTCACATTTGCTTCGCTTAGCATACAACTTGTGTTCTCTAAGCTTCTACAAGACCAACCTCAGATGTTCAACATGCTCTCCTTCTGTTTTGGAGAATACCAATATATCATCGATGAATACCACCACAAATTTATCCAAAAATTCCATGAACACCTTATTCATCAAATACATAAAGTAGGCAGGTGCGTTGGTCAAACCGAATGACATCATAGTGTACTCATACAAACCATACCTCATAGTAAAAGCTGTCTTGGGTATGTCAGTTGCACGAATCTTCAATTGATGGTAACCAGAACGAAGATCAATCTTAGAGAAAACACAAGCATCTCTTAATTGATCAAACAAGTCATCAATTCTAGGCAACGGATACTTGTTCTTGATAGTAACCTCATTGAGTGACTGATAATCAACACACATCCTCTGAGTACCATCCTTCTTGTCAACAAATATAACCGGTGCTCCCCAAGGTGACGAGCTAGGACGAATAAAACCTTTCTCCTATAACTCCCTTATTTGTTTCTTAAGTTCTTCTAATTCATTAACCCCCATTCTATATGGACGCTTAGCTATAGGTGCAGTTCCAGGTAATAATTCAATAATAAACTCAATGTCACGGTCAGGTGGCATACCTGGCAAATCATCGGGGAACACATCCAGAAATTCATCCACCACTAGGTCCTCCCTGTTGTCGCTATCATCAAGCTGGTTCACTATGGCTGTCGGTTGTGCTTGTATTACAACATCAACATTGATTCTTTCTCCATTTGGTGCGGTCACAACAACTACCTTCTCTTTACACTAGATCACTGCCTGTTGTTGCTTCATCCAATCCATACCTAGAATCACATCTATACCAGATGCTCTCAACACAATGGGGCTCACTTTAAACTCTACCCCCCTTAAGAATAGACTAGTCAGAAGACAACGATATGAAGCTTGCATACTTCCACCCAGTGAATTTACTAATATGGGATTTTGCATGGCACATAATGGTATGCTATGATTTCTAACAAATGCTTGCGATATGAATGAATGCGAAGCTCCATAATAGAAAAGAACAGTGGCAGGGGTTGAGTTAACATTGAACGTACCGAGCATGACTTTTGGTTCTGCAAGCGCCGTCTCGGTAGACACATGGTTCACTTTTCCTGTATTGGGTGCTGGCTTCTGATAGCTGTTCTGCTTTTGGGAGGTTTGCTAATTGGGCTTCTCAGGGCAATTATAAGACAGGTGACCTTCTTTACCACAACGGAAGAACTTGCTGGGAGTGCTAGGGACACTAGTCTTCATGGGAGTGTTGTTAGGCGCTCCCTGTCGTGGTGTCTGTTGACCACTCTGTTGTTGAGGACGTTGATTGGCATTCTACTGCTGGTTCTGGTTGTGCTGAGGATACTGATCATGATTCCACTGACTAGGTGGTCCTTGGAACCTCTATTGAAAGCCTTGCTGAGGGTTGGTACGTGGACGAGTATTACTCCCAGAGGCCTGTCCTTGAAGCCTCCTCTTCTTGGCCTCCATCTCCTTGCGCTTGTTGTCAATAACAATAGCGCGATTCACCAGTGTCTGAAAATTGGGATAGGTATTGGACATAAGCTGGAGCTATAGACCATCATATAGTCCTTTGAGAAAGCGGCGTTGCTTGTCAGCATCATTAGCCACTTCATTTGGAGCATAACGTGACAACTGAGCAAACTTGTCATGGCACTTAGCGATGGACATGGATCCCTGCTTCAGAGCTCTAAACTCCTCCTGCTTGAGCTCTATCAGTCCCTCTGGTATGTGGTAGGATCTAAAATTCTCTTTGAACTCCTACCAGGTAACAGGAGGAGCATTGGTGGGACGTCCATACTTGAATGACTCCCACCAGTCTTGAGCTTCTCCGTGGAGCTGTCCTGAAGCGTACAACACCTTCTGTTGATTATCACATTGTGCTATGTTGAGCTGCCTCTCCACTGCACGAAGCCAATCATCTGCTTCCAGTGGATCAGTGACACGAGAGAACACCGGGGGACGGCCCTTCAAGAATTCATCACGCTTATCACGCGGTGCTCCACCACCCTGTTGATTCTGCTGATTCTGCACCAACGCTTGCATGATCTGTGTCTGTACTGCCAAGAGTTGCTCAATAGACGGTGGCAGTGGTGGTGGTGGATGTGGGGGAACACCTCCATGACCTCGGCCTCTTCCTCTTCCAGACATCTGCTATCAAATATTCAAAATTCAGAAATCTCCAAGTTAGAATACATTCTAAAAATTTTCTGGACGAGTCTCAACATCAGCAGCTCTGTAAAATAGTCATATCTCGAGTTTCAGAATTCCAAATAAGACGTACTTTATATGATTGGAAAGCTTAAGAAATTATCTACAACTTTTATTCAGACCATATTCCCAGATTATGTCGTTAGGTTACTCAAAAATAGGATACAACCGAAATTATTTCCAGATTCCAGACTGCACAGAAACTTAAACTTGAAACAGAGATATCTCACGAACCAGATTAGATATGGGGGTAATTCTAGAGGCATTGGAAAGATGCTTAAGTCTAGTTATTCCCATAAAAATTTCATAATTTTTGGTCGTGTAGATTTTAAACAGATTCCGAGAGAACATGATGTAACAATCCAACTATTTATTTATTGACCCAATCTTTAATATTCTTAACTATGGAACTTGCGGACATGCCCACAAAGTTCCAGCACTCATTACAAAGATCCTACTCACACATAAACAAAATAACAAATCAACTAAGCACACCAATGTTCACACCGCACTAGTGGACTCGACTAGACTCAACTTGACTTGTTCTACTATCGTTTTATTACATAAAAGAGACTCCAACATCTATGGGCGATACTCATGGGGAAGCTTTCCGTACATCTTTGGCAAGTTGAGGCACACCTTTTGTTCATCTATCACCTGCCGGTGTCTCTTGATAGTTTTCTGCTGTGCCTTCAATTGATCCTCCAGTCGGCGAATCTTTGCCACGGACTCATAGCCAAAGTGTACCATCACCTGGGTTGTTGGATCCATGCCCTATGGGTCCATCATTGCCCATCCCAATTCTAGGTGCTGGTGAGGAAGGAAGCGATATTGGTCATTCTTCATGCCCTCGAATCGGTGACCCCGGAGGCCTATGCAAGCTTCAGCGGCTGCATCTTCTATGCCGTCCTCCATGGTAGCATGGTGACCATGGTGCGCATAGTTTGAATCCAGCTGATATGCACCTTTCTATTCGTCCTTGATGGTGATGCACACCCTAGTCTTCTAGTAGGTGTCTTCAAGAGGGTGTGTATGTTCTTCGCAAACGTATTCCACAGCTGCATCCTAGTCGCTGTAGTAGGTCTGAAGCATGCTCATGAGTCGGTGATGTGAAACGGAGGATTCACATCCTGGCTTATACCACATCTTTGTCCTCCACCCCAGGGGCAGGATCGGCTCATCTTCTTCCACGATGTCTTCTTCATCATCATCATCGGACAAGTGGATGACCTTGACTTCCTTGGGTTCCTCCTAGATGGGCTCAGGCGTAGGTACTGGTGTTGGCGGATCATATTCCTGTTCCTAGGGTTCTTCCCCCTCAGGCTCTATGGGCAAACCATGAGGCGGGTAGTACCCTCCAGTGCTGATGCGGGCAGTCTTGTGGGCACGAGGCATCTAGAGAATTAGATATAGTTAGGTTAGATTAGAAGCAATAATTTTCATAATAGAATAAGACAAAAGAAGCATAAAACTTTAGCAAATAACAAGGGTGAGATAGAAAGCATGAAATGAGTGAAGCAAAAGAAGCTAAAATGACCATTGCTAACTAGGCTTGCGTCCTACAGTTAATACTGCTCTGATACCAATCTGTCACACCCAATTTTAAGGATAAAATGGAGTGCAAAATCTTATGTGCGCTCAGAGATCAGTCACACACATAAGCTGACAAATTATGAATCGTATCATTACAAATATTTATTACATCATGAATAAGACAGAGTTATCACATAAATATAGTGAAAGTAATAAAAAGATCTCTCACGGAAGCTCCATTTCACAGGGACGTCGACTGGTTGACCACAAGTCTAGAAGTCCTCAGGAAAATCATCACACCCATAGTCATATGTTACCCATCCGGGATTTTTATCCAAATAATAAAAATAAACAAGCGTAAGTACATGTCGTACTCAACAAGTGTAACACGGGGTATATGAGTCTCAAAAGGATTGACACGAGTTTAACAGCGTTCAACTTTTAGATGTCACAATTTTAGCTTAAGAGTAGAATCAAGTTGTTTCAATTCCCAATGCAAAACACATGATCAAATGTAAACATGAATAATGAATAGCATAAACAAATATTACTTAGTGTTCCTCTATTCCATAAGGGTTCCAAGGCCGCTCGTGACCGTGAGCACGGCGGATATACCAATTTTACACTCTGCAGAGGTTGTACACTTTTACTGTGAGTCGTGATACCCATATGCCTGGGTTAATTACTCCCAAAACACTTCCAAGGTGAGTAGGTAGGGGTCACTATGAAGCCTTTCAAAGGTTCGTCTAACAAGTTAGGGCCATTAGATTCACTTGGCAAACAGATGTAGAGCCCCCCTTCCCGATGGCACATTGACACGTAGCCTATACACATGAGGATGGAGGATGCTCTATACCCGATTCGGCAAGCCATTCTTATGCCAATGAAGGTAACCACTAACAAGCTAGAAAAAGGTCCTCATACTGAGCTAAAACCAGAGCCATGTAGCCCTCACAGTTGTACTGTAAGTCCTGGATGATCACTTACAGATAAGTCCTTAGGGAGAGGAATCTGAAGCATTTAGAAAGTAGCTAAACACTCTAGCCCCCAGTTTCCATGTTGCTAAAAAGTCATATTTTAATGTTTACTGCATATACCATTAATCAAGTTACAAGATCATGGTTTAATTGAGCTCTAGCAAAGCTACCCAAATGCATAACCCATAGGTGACAAGGTAATAGTTCAATTCTAGGAAATCCCTATCAAGGTGACACATGCAACATGAATTTAATGAATTAAAGTGAATAGGAAATAAGGATGATCCCATGCTATACTTGCCTTGAGCAAAGTACTCCTGCTGGTCCTGCTCGTCAAAGTCGTACCCTTGATCTCCCATGAACTGCTCACCATCTATACTCGATAACCACAGCAACATACAAGCATCTAGGAGCAATCATGCAATGCAAACAAAGCTACAGATTAGAATAGTACACCAATCAGCAAAAAATCAAGATGAAAAGTTTGGAAAATGAATCTACGTCTTGCTATGAGCACACAGACGCGAATATCACAAAAATTGGATCTAAAACGAAGAAGTTATGAATTAAACAAGTTTTCCTTTAGTAAAATAATAGATTAAATCTAATCTTGAATTTTAAAAGTTGAAAACCTACTTAACAGTAGTATAAACATGTAGATTACTTAATTATGAGCCTAACACAACTTGAACGGATCAAATCGGAGTTAAAACGAAGATTTTATGGCTAAAACAAGTTGAATGACAAAACTATAAATAGCTGAAAACGTATTTCAATATAACCGAACCAAAATACGCTTTTAAAGAGAAAACAAAATCTGTAAACGTGCTTTGGACTGCGGGTTAAGTCGGAAATAATTGTAAGGGCGTATTTGAAATATTGGCAGCGAAGGGGTATCTCCGATTTTGGGCCATTGGATTAGATCTGAACAGCCTAGATCTGATCTGGCGGAAAAGAGAGAAAGAAGAGGCACCGGAACAGTGCCGCCGGCGGCTTGACCACAGCGGCGCCATGAGTGACTTGCCGGAGCTCACGGTTGAGGCTCCACAGTGCTCGGTTTTTCAAACGGGGAAACCCGGGGGAAAGAGGAGATGGGGATCTCACAGGAGCCAAAACGAAGGACCGGGAAGCAGTAGAGGCGACACGACGCTCGGTGGATGGCGGCGGCGGCGTCTATCGTGGTGGCGCTAGGGCGAGGCGTTGCTTCGGCTTGCTTGGGCGAAAAACTCACTACGGGATGGGATAGGAAGGCAGAGGCGTAGGCGCTACTTACGGGGAGGGGTACTTGAGCGGCACGGCATCAAGGGGAGCCGTGGCAGCACCGGACACGGCGTCGGCGCGAGGTGGTGTCCGGCTCTGTTACGACGCGAGGAAGGAGAAGGCGCTGACAGGTGGGCCAGTGCTGTCAGCCGGTGGAAAGGAAAAGAAGCACGGTCAGCGGGTCAGCGGGCGTGCGGCGCGCGGGGGGGGGGGGGGGGGGGGGGGAGTGGGGCGGCACTGGGCTTTGGCCCGAGCTGAAGGCATGGAAGAGCAGCGGCCTGGGAAGAAGAAAGGGGAGGGAGTTGGGCCAGTGAGGAGCAAGGCCGATTTGCTGGATGCGGCCCGAGCGAAAAAAAAAACCAGATGACCAGCTGGTCTGAAAGGAGAAAGGAGGAGGGAGAATCCAGTTTCCAATTTTTGCAAAAACAAATTTCAAAATCACTTTCGAATGCAAATTCAATTCAACTTGGAACCTGATTTCAAATCAAGCAATACAAAAACATGCAGCAGCTTGCAAACACATGACTGTGAACCTACTTTTGATTTTTATTTGATAAAATTTATTATTTTCCTAAATTCAAATTCCCAAAAAATGCATAATTAATCACTTTCTCCTATTTCAAAAATATGTAAAATTTAGGGTGTTACAAAACGTGGGGAAACAAGAGGTACCAAACTGGACAAATGAAAAGGAGGAACTGATCCAAACTGATAATACCAAGATGTAACAAAAAAATGTTCCAATATTGGAGGGGCCTGTACCAAAATGCTTAGGCCAATATCAAATAGATCATTTTATATTTCACTTGCGCATAAGGGTAATTCAGTTATAACAAAAGAGTGAAAAAATAGAAATAGAAATGCGACTGTGACCAAATGAAAAAACGGTCGGTCTAAAACAACAATTCAAGTCGAACACAATGTACCCACTGCAACCATATTATTTAAATTAAGTAAACTAGAACACATAATTTAAATTAAGGACACAAAATTAAAATAAACTGATCCAAAAGGTTTTTTATGTTATTTTTTTAAAAAAAAATCAGTACTAACTGCACAAACATACTATGCACTTCTAGTGACACCAGCTTTGACGTGGTCAAAGCATATAATTTAAAAAGCATGTCAGAAAAAAAGCAAACATAAATATTCAGAAAAAGGTAATGACAAAGCATATTAAGTTTAAATCATTGGCACAGGAAGGCTGTGTGTATCTATATAATTTAAACTCTCCTATCCTAAGATTCTATTTAGGATGATGTTTCTTTTGAACACAGCTTAAATAATTCGAAGACAGAGATAAAAAGGCAATAACAAATCGAGAGGAAATGAAGTTGGACATTATCCAAATAAAATGGGGCACTTACAAAATTCACTAAGAGCACATGACAAAAAATCATGTAGCATTGGCATATGCAGTTTGACAATATTGATGACAGCACAATAAACTTCAGAATATAAAGTTGCATTGCAGCATAATAGAGTGCATTGCAGCATAATAGAGTACAGAGTTACAAGGAAAACAAACACATCCATACTACATAGTAAAAGATCACTCGATATGATAATATTGTTCAATAGATGAAAGCAGCACAACAACTAACATCATAAGTGCTGAGATGACAAAATAATTAAGAACGCGAATCTACTAATTGACGGCAACATGGCTTTGCATCGCAGTAAGCTTCTAGGAAAGGTTGTTTAGAACCTCAAAGTGGGGTGCACAAACATGATAGCACTTTGTAGAGTACTGGTCAACCTCTTTTAAACCATTGGCGCAGAACTGGTAAGCCTCAATCTGCCCTACTGCCATAGGACCTGAGAAATATGAAGTTGGATCAAAGCTAAACTGCTGAATCTTTGCTTCAATTGCATTGATCAACTCCCCAAACATCATTTTCAAAGAATCACCAAGCTCAACGGCGTTAGACAGCATTGATAGAAGGGTATTTTGTGTCTTCACTGCTTTCTTACACTAGTAGAGAACAGACCTTTGATCCTCGGCCAAAATGGGCTCTAGTCCCGGAATTTTTTGCCCCCGGGACTAGAAATACCTTTAGTCCCGGTTGGTGGATCCAACCGGGACTAAAGGTCCCTGCCCAACGGCTACTGCGCCAGACAGAGGTGGCAGGGACCTTTAGTCCCGGTTGGAGCCACCAACCGGGACTAAAGGTATACTTTTACTCCCGGTTGGTGGCTCCAACCGGGAGTAAAGGTCTACTCCCGGGCCGTGGCTGCGCCCGGGGTTGGAAAGTTACCTTTAGTCCCGGTTGGATCTATCAACCGGGACTAAATGTTCTCCCTTTATAAATCGGCCGTCTCCTCCTTCCTCCCCGAGCCCGAGCTCAGCACATTTTGAAGCTCACTGCAGTAGTGTTCTTGCTTCCTCCCTCCCTCCATTGTTCCTCCATCCATTCTTCGATTCCTCCGTCGATTCTTCAGTTGTAAAGGTTACCAATCTCATACTCTCATTTTTTACCATTTTCTTATGCCATTTTATTCACTATATATATTTATGGTTCTTTATTGTGGTTTTTTTTCATTTGTAAGCAATTTGAGCTCAAAATCACTTTAAGCTTGCATATTTACATGAAAGAAGGTTAAAGTATATATAAATATAAAGTTAGAAAATAGTTAGAAAATTATAGCAAATCCTTACTAGTTGAACTTGCGGACCGTGTTCAGGTCGGCGAGGATGTTCTCTGCCGAGCGGTAACGGACGTCAAGGAGGAGCTTTGATTCTACGAGGGAGAGCGATAACGGTCGTGGAAGACCGTGTTCCCTTCCTCGTAGAATCGGAGCTCTTCCTTGACCAAGTACGGTGCCGTCCGGTGGAGAAATCCTCGCCGAGCTGATCACGTAAGCAAGGTCAACTAGTACGGATGGTTATTTATTCACATGTCCCGATATCGTCGTAGTAGTCTGTCAATCACCGTACCTAAACGTAGTATATATAAATAAAAACTTAGAAAATAGTTAGAAAATTATAGAAAATCCGTACTAGTTGAACTTGCGGACCGTGTTCAGCTCGGCAAGCATGTTCTCTGTCGAGCGGTAACGGACATCAAGGAGGAGCTTTGATTCTACGAGGGAGAGCGACAACGGTCGTGGGAGACCGTGTTCCCTTCCTCATAGAATCGGAGCTCTTCCTTGACCAAGTACGGTGCTGTCCGGTGGAGAAATGCTCGCCGAGATGATCACGTAAGCAAGGTCAACTAGTACGGATGGTTATTTATTCACACGTCCCGATATCGTCGTAGTAGTCTGTTATGTGTGTACATTCCCATTCTTCTGTTAATTTGCGGAAATATCATATGAATTACTTACCTGCCGCAGTAAAAGACGAGAACACAATGACCATTAAAAATATCATTGTTTAGAGATCTAGATAATTTTATAGTTTGTTAATTTTATTTGTTTATAAAAGAAGAAATTTATAGTGTATTAAAAAATGAGTATAGAGAGTAGATGGCAACTGCTTCCGGGTCCTCGGCCTCTCATGGGTTTCCAAAGCGACTTAGGCCGGGCCTTCCTCTCATTCCATGCGGCAAGTGTCGTGATGAGACGAAGATTGTGATGGAGTACCGAGTGAAGAAGGAGGGTCCCAACAAGGATCGTATCTTCTACAAGTGTCCGGATCGCAATGTGAGTTATTTTATCGTATTTAATGATTATGGTTAGTTTATACCTATTTTCATGATGGTTGTGATTAAAGTTCTAATTTTTTGTTTTAATTTCAGTGGGATGGCAGTGGACGATGTTCAGGCTTCTACTGGGAGGAAGAGTATGTTGAACTCGTGCAAAAATATCTTGCACAACAGGCAGATACGGCGGCTAATGAGGCAGTGATCCAGCCGAAGAAGCCCAAAGATGTTGCACAATCGGGGGATCTGTCTGTTTTAGTTGAGATTGGTCGCGAAATCCTTGTGCTCCTGAAATGTATTTTAGCTTTAGTTCTTTTAGTGGTAGTTGGGATTGTCTACATTGTAGCGATGCTTTCATAAATTTGTATCTTTTGTGGTGGCACGCATGTTGTATAAATAATTAATTATGATCTAGGTTTTAATATGATATTTATGTCATGTAATGCAGATGAGCCGTCATTGGATGTATAATGCTGATCGCCGCTCACAAGAGTTCATTGACGGCGTGCATTCTTTATTACGTGCGGCCGAGACAAACAAACGCGACGGTTTCATGTGCTGCCCATGTGCCATATGTAAGAATACGGTGGAATATCCTTGCTCAAGGACTCTTCATTCACACTTGTTCAAGTCGGGTTTCATGCCAAACTATATTTGTTGGACAAAGCACGGAGAAACCGGTGTTGTAATGGAAGAAGATGAAGAAGAACAATGGGACGACAATGATATTATTCCTGATGGTGCGTGCTTCAATGATACTGCAATGGGAGAAGCTGAAGAAGAGGTAGCCGCAGAAGATGAGCCGGCTGATGATCTTTGTCAGGTCATTCGTGATGCACAAAGAGAATGTGAAAGTGAAAAGGAGAAGATCAAGTTCGAGCGGATGCTAGAAGATCACAAGAAATTGTTGTACCCAACTTGTGATGCAGGGCAGAAAAAGTTGGGAACCACACTAGAATTGCTGCAATGGAAGGCAAAGAATGGTGTATCTGACAAGGGATTTGGAGAGTTACTAAAAATCCAAAAGAAGATGCTTCCGAAGTACAATGAATTGCCCGCCACTACCTACGAAGCAAAACAAGTTGTCTGTCCTATGGGGCTAGAAATAGAGAAGATACATGCATGTCCTAATGACTGCATCCTATACCGTGGCAAAGAGTACGAGAAATTGGATGCATGCCCGGTATGCCATGCGTCGCGGTATAAGATCAGGCGAGATGACCCTGGTGATGTTGAGGGCGAACGTCCACGTAAGAAAATCCCTGCCAAGGTTATGTGGTATGCTCCTATAATACCACGCTTGAAACGTCTGTTCAGAAACAAAGAACATGCAAAATTGTTACGATGGCACAAAGAAGACCGTAAGGTAGACAATATGTTGAGACACCCTGCTGATGGGTCCCAGTGGAGAGCAATCGACAGAGAATTCCCGGAGTTTGCAAATGACGCAAGAAACTTAAGGTTTGCTTTAAGTACAGATGGTATCAATCCTTTTGGAGAGCAGAACAGTAGTCATAGCACTTGGCCTGTTACTCTAAGTATCTACAACATTCCTCCTTGGTTATGCATGAAGCGGAAGTTCATTATGATGCCTGTGCTCATCCAAGGCCCGAAGCAACCTGGCAATGACATCGATGTGTACCTGAGACCACTTATTGATGAACTTCTCATTTTGTGGAATAAAGAAGGTGTACGTGTGTGGGATGAGTACAAACAGGAACACTTTGATCTGCGAGCATTGTTGTTCGTAACAATCAATGATTGGCCTGCTCTAAGTAATCTTTCAGGACAGTCAAACAAGGGATATAATGCATGCACACACTGCTTCGGTGATATTAGAGGTGTATTCTTGAAAAAATGTCGAAAGGTCGTGTACCTTGGCCATCGTCGATTTCTTCCTGCAAATCACCCCGTAAGAAAGAAAGGTAAGCATTTTAAAGGGAAAGCAGACCACCTGACCAAGCCTCGCAACCGAACCGGTGAGGATGTACTCGATATGGTCAATGATGTGAAAGTCGTCTTTGGAAAAGGACATGGAAGCCAACCTATTCCGAAAGACGCTAACGGTCACGCACCCATGTGGAAGAAAAAGTCCATATTTTGGGACCTACCCTATTGGCAAGTCCTGGAGGTCCGTAGCTCGATCGACGTGATGCACCTGACGAAGAATCTTTGTGTGAACCTGCTAGGCTTTATGGGTGTGTATGGAAAGCCTAAGGACACATTTGAAGCACGACAGGACCTGCGTTGTTTGAGAGAAAGAGACAACCTGCATCCAGAGAAGACAGATGATGGACGCCATTACTTACGTCCTGCTAGCTACACTCTAAGCAAAGAGGAGAAGGAAATCATGTTTGAATGCTTAAACAACATCAAGGTACCATCTGGATTCTCCTCGAATATAAAGGGTATTATAAATGTGCCAGAGAAGAAATTCTGTAACTTAAAGTCCCATGACTGTCACGTTCTCATGACGCAATTACTTCCAGTTGCATTAAGAGGAATTCTACCTCCAAATGTACGTCTAGCCACCGTAAAGCTATGTGCATTCCTCAATGCAATTTCTCAGAAGGCAATTGATCCAACTGATCTAGCTAAACTACAGAATGATGTGGTTCAATGTCTCGTCAGCTTTGAGTTAGTGTTCCCTCCTTCCTTCTTTGATATTATGACACACCTCCTAGTTCACCTAGTCAAGGAGATTTTCACTCTCGGTCCTGTGTTCCTACACAACATGTTCCCCTTAGAGAGATTCATGGGAGTCCTGAAGAAATATGTTCACAACCGTGCTCGCCCAGAAGGAAGCATCGCCAAGGGCTATGGAACAGAAGAGGTCATTGAGTTCTGTGTTGACTTTATTCCCGACCTTGACTCGATTGGTGTTCCTGAATCGAGACATGAGGGGAGACTAAGCGGAAAGGGGACACTAGGGAGGAAAACATATATTGGTACGGATGATGATTATTTCAATAAAGCGCACTACACAGTTCTACAGAACTCCTCTTTGGTAGATCCGTATATTGAGACACACAAGGATCTCTTACGATCCGAGTTTCCAGGGAAGACTGAAGCTTGGATTACGCATAAGCACATGGAAACTTTCGGCGGTTGGTTGCGAAAAAAATGTCAAGGTGATGAGAGCATCCATGAGCAACTGTATTTATTGGCTATGCAACCATCATGGCATATCGTCACATACAAAGGGTACGAGATAAATGGGAACATATTCTACACAGTAGCCCAAGATAAAAGGAGTACCAACCAAAACAGTGGTGTCCGCATAGATGCCACAGACCCGAATGGGAATAAGCAGACATATTATGGACGCATAGATGAAATATGGGAACTAGAATATGCACCTACTTTGAAGATCCCATTGTTCAAGTGCCAATGGGTCAAGGTGACCGGAGGCGGGGTAACAGTAGACAACGAGTATGGAATGACAACAGTAGACCTTAGTAATATTGGGTACAAAGACGAACCATTCGTCCTTGCCAAGGATGTGAATCAGGTGTTCTATGTCAATGATATGTCTACCAAACCAAAAAGAGGGAAAAACGATAATGACTCAACCAAAGAGCCAAAGCGCCACATAGTTCTTTCAGGGAAAAGAGTCATCGTGGGAATTGAGGACAAGTCGGACATGTCAGAAGAATATGAAAAGGATGACCGAATTCCGCCCTTCAAAGTGAACAAAGACCCTAGCATCTTGGTAAATGATGAGGACACTCCATGGTTACGAAGCGATCATAACCAAGGGACATACGTAAAGAAGAAGTTCACTGCTGTGCCCACTTGATGATATAGTGATTTAATATAGTGTGTGTTTGAGATATTATGTAATAATTGTGAATTCAGATGTTTATTATGTCATGTTTCAAATTAAATCAATGTTTGATTTGGTGGGATTTCTCTCTCAAAAAGGTAAATTAGGATACTGAGTGATGAAATATTAAAATATTAACGTTAAAATGATGTGAAAACAAATTTCCTGTCCAAAACCAATAATTTTAATAATTTTAATTAAACACTACATTTTTGCATTAACGAAATAATAAATATTAGTTACATTATGTTTTATAATTCTAACAAAAAATAAAAAAAGTTAGGTTATCGATTTTTCCTATGTGCAATAAACAAAAATAAAATTCATATTTTTAACAAAATAATTTTATGCCTTTTATTTAATTTACTATGTATTTAATAAAAACTATTGCATTTCTATTGTATTTAACAAGACTATTGCTTAAAACAGGCGGGAAACGAAACTGCAGGCCACCTTTACTCCCGGGTGGGAAGCCCACCCGGGAGTAAAGGTGGGCTGCAGTTTCGTGGCCCGCCAAAAAAAAGCCTTTACTCCCGGTGCGTGTTACCAACCGGGAGTAAAGGTATACCTTTACTCCCGGTTGGTAACACGCACCGGGAGTAAAGGTACCTTTACTCCCGGTTGGTAATACGCACCGGGAGTAAAGGGTTTTTACTCCCGGTTGGTGGCTGGCACCGGGAGTAATTCTCCTCTGCTATATAACCTCCAGCGCCTGGCAGATCGATCCGCTCGTCTTCTTCCTCGTCGAACACCGCCGCCCTCTTCTTCCTCGCGCCGCGTCCGTTCGCCTTCCGTGACACCGGCGCCGCCGTCTTCTTCCTCGTGCGGCCTCCACCGCGCGCGCCCGTGCCCCTCCTCCGCGCTTGCCCGTGGCTCTCCACCGCGCCCTCCTCCGCGCCCGAGGCCCTCCACCGCGCGTTGCCCCACCGCGCCGGCCCGAGGCCCTCCAGTACGTACACTGCCGAGCTTCGAGGTGATATATTCGTCGATCTCTTTGTACATTCGTCCGAGCCCTCCACTGCCGAGTTATAGATCACGTCGAAAACTACAACTTTGGTGTAAGCCATGTCAACGGTCGAGGTCGATTGAAAATTCCAAATTTTGAATCACAAAATCTAGAAACTAAAAATGAATATTTGGAACTCTAAATGATTTTAAATAAAAACATATCTTAAGGCAAGTTTTGAATATTTGGAACTCTAAATGACAAGTATAATTTAGGATCACCAATGAAATTACTTTAGAAATTAATTAGATCGATGTAAATCCATGGCTTGTATAATAAACACGCTATATATTATTTGGAAACAACGCTACGAACCATCCGCTAATGATCCAGCCCATCAACCGCCATATATTCATCACTATATGATATGCCATTATTTCAAGATGCAGTTTCAATAGAAGAATTTTTTCTATCTTCATAGATCAATGTTTGTTAACGAAATTTTATCCAAATATATTCATGTAGGGTCTTTTTTTTTGAAGGATTTGTTGTAGGATATATAATGGTCAAATAGGAACTCAATTTTGATACCCAGTTTGTAAACTAAGCGTTTTTTAGTTTATCAAAAATATCACATGTTTCTTCATTTGTGAACTTTGAATATACAGATATAATATATTAATGTTGCTAAAGTAATATGAGCATTACATATTTTTTTCCGGGAAGACTATCTTCAAACTTTATATCATAGCATCAGAGATCGCCTGTAGAAGAAGAAAATAAATTCTTATCATTTCGGAAATAGTAATGGTTATATGAGCAATAAGACACATATACTTACATTTCATAATGACTTATACTTATATTATTAACATAGAATTTTCTCATATGATGAATGACTACATGGTTGATCACATGGTACATAGGATCACAACATCACGCACCGACACCGCCCCGGCCCGCCTCACGTCGTCGTCGTCGTCAGCACGCCGGCCCGCCTCACGTCATCGTCGTCAGCACACCGGCCACCGCGTCGACACGTATATATACGTCATTTGTATTCATATGCATTTCGTCCATGCGTTTCTATGTATACGGCGGAGCACCGCCGCCCTCGTTCACCCATGTGTACAGACATATATACGGCGGAGTGGAGCACCGCCACTCTTGTCACACCGCCCTTTCTCGTGCCCTAATTCGCCCTAGTACCGACGTAGTTCGTCCTAGTGTGGCGAATTGCGTCCGTGATCGAGGGGCAAGATTTAATAATGCATATTGTTTGTAGATTTTACGCATGTAATAAGCAAAGATTTGACGTACTATATATTGGTTTTGTTTTTTGAAGCTAGATGGCCGACCCGAGAAATATGGATGAGGAGGAGTTGATGATGAATTTGATCAACACTGGCACTCAAGTTGCCGGCGATGATGGTGCTAAAAATAACGTGCAAGAGGATGTAGATGACGGGAGTCAGTACTTAGCTCTTGAACAAAATGAGCAACAACATATTGGCCAAGTATATATTTTTTATTATTAGCTATATATATATATATTATCATATGTCTTATGTGTGCTCATGACATTAAAAATAATGTTTATGTTTTGTAGCCCTCTGGATCGACATCAACAACTACAACGAAGAGTAAAAATGTTCGAGGTCCCAAAAAGCCATTGGAGGGTCGCTTCATCATCTCGGAGTTCAATGTGGATACAGGAGAACCGGGGGGGCCGAATAAAATGAAATTTGTGCACCACTGTGGTTACCTTGTACGGGACCGGCTCCCGATTAGTACCCGTGAATGGAAGAAGAAGACCAATGCTCCTCATATCAGTTTTGTCTCCGATCGTGACAAGGCGTTAATTTGGAATGATGTCTTGGTACATTTCACGCTCCAAACAGATGATTATGATGATATAATAGATGGTGATGAATTGAAGGAGCGAGTTAGGGATTGGGCAATGAAGAAGATGGCCACCCAGTTTCAGACTTGGAAGAAACACCTATACACGACGTATGTCAAGAAGAACATAGCACCAGATTTTACTGTCCCAGGCCCGATCTCAAAGCAGAGGCCCTATTGGGATGAGTTTGTACAGTACAAGACTTCGGAAGAGGGTGTGAGTCGGGTGATAAAGAACCAACGTAATGCCCAACAGAAGACATACCACCATACCTTGGGATCAGGTGGCTACCCGACTGCCATTAAGAAGTGGAACAAAATGGAAGCAGACCTTCTTGCCAAGGGTATCAGACCAGAATCACTCGAGTGGGGAGAACGTGCAAAGAATTGGTTTTTCGCTCATGGGGGAACACTAGACCAGGAGACAGGGAAGTGCGTTTATGGCGCAAGACTGCAAGAAGCAGCAGAAAGATTGTTTTATGCTCAGAGAGCTACTGCTAGTGGTGCGTTCAGGCCCAACAGAGATAAGGATGAGCTGACATACGCCATCGGGACTATTGAACATGGTGGCCGAACTAGAGGCAAAGGAAGTGTCTCGTGGGAGCATGGATTCCCTCAGGACAGACCTTCCTACAGAAGTCGCCAGAGAAAGAAGGAAGAAGAGGCACAACGGCTCCAGAGGTTGGAGGAAGCGGTGCGTGAAGCACAGGAGCGGGAAAAAAACCTTGAAGCGAGAATGCAGGAGGAAATCAAAAGGCAAGTGCAAATAGCAGTGAGTGCAAGCAAGCAGGCATCAGAGCCAGGAATCAACATTAGCCAATCTGTTCAGTTGAAAAGCAGCTGCGCTTCCACGGAGATACCAAATCAAGGGGACACAGGACTGCGCTTCCCTGTGGATGACGTCACTGAACCTTGTACAACGTGTGAGCTACACATTCCGAAGGAGAATTCCACAATCAAGGTGGCTATCGGTCTTGTTAATCCTATCGACCGAACCAAGACACCAAGGATTCATGGGAATATAATCCAAGAAGGATATGCCACCATCTCGGTAGATAAAGCTGAAAAAGGTTTTAGTGATTTGCCTCTTGACATTCCTGGAGGTGATGGTGAGAAGACTCTAGGAGAAGCGGAGAAGACATTCATTCTATGGCGCAAGCGCTACATCATCATTCCAGGGATGTCGGCTCCACCTCCTCCTGAACTACCTCACCATAGGTACGTGCGGATAAAAACACTACATCATTAATTTGTATTGGCTTAAATAATTAACAATCTGCTCATAATAATATGTCATTCCTTTTTTTGTAGCAGATCCTCCCCCAACCTAAATCCAATTGTTCAATCGCCAGATCATCATAGTGCTCTGTACGATGACATTGTGTTGGAAGACGAGGCTGCATCCACACCCTCTCCAAGGAGGTCTCCAACGCCGCAGCCGCCACCTCCAAGGAGGTCTCCAACGCCGCTGCCAACACCTCCAAGGAGGTCTCCAACGCCTCCCCCGCCCCCGCCTACCAAGAAGCCTAGCAAGAGGCCAGCCCCTCAAACGAAGAACCAGTCCCCGCCTGCAAAGAAAGCCACCGTGAAACCAAGGGCTATTCCCAAAATAATATCTGAAGAGAAGGAAGAAGGAACTGATGCATATAAAAAAGACATGTCTAGATTCTATGACAAACTTAAAATGAATCAAGAAGCAAGGAGAAACCCAGAGAAACCATACTTCTTCGTAGCTCCGGATATTTTAAGAAAAAAAGTGACTTCTTACCAGCATCAACAGCGGGAATCTCGTAAGCCGTCCAAATCAACGTTATCAGACTATGACCGCACTCTCACCAAGTCAATTGAGGCGGCACAGAAAAAGAAGCGGGCAGGGAAAGGAGTTGCCCAACTCGGACAACAAGCGCACCAATCAATCCCCCCGCTAGTTGTTGGTAATGAATATGGTTCGAATTTAGGATTAATGCATCAGGCAAACATACCTCCGGATGTCGATTTGGATCACCTTGGTGAATTTCTTGATGAGACTGGTCTCGACCTTTACCAGATGTTTGGTGATGGAAACATTGAGAGTGCGGCGGAGGTTGATATTTGGAAGAAAAAATTTGTACTAGGCCAGAGTCTATACAACCCTCAAGCCTTATCTGATCTGGGGACGTAAATGTACCTGCTAAACAAGTGGTACATGCAGGCGTCTACCAGTGGAGACTTCTGCGTTGGTGTCAGAATTAGAGACGAACATTGGTTCCGTGGCGATGATGTTATGTATGTTGACTTTGCAGAATTTCATCAACTATGCCACCTGACCTCTCTGGACAAAGTTATCATTAGCTGCTATTGCCTGTAAGTAATAATTCTTTCGATCTATTATTAAACTCATCATATGTGTGTATATGCATATAAATTATCCTAACAAGTACTATATATATGCAGATTTACAATGACAGAGCTCAGAAAGGAAGGATGCAATGAAATTGGTTTTGTTGATCCCCATATAGTATTCAAAGACCCAATTACTCCAATGACTAATTGGAAGTCTGAGTCAGAGAGTAACCTCATGAACTTCTTAGTGAACCAACGCCACAAGAAGGATATACTCTTTCCCTATAACTTCAAGTGAGTGTTAATCATGTCGATCATAGCCTTAATGGCTCATATGTTGATTCTAGTTAATTAATGAGTGTTATGCGTTATATCCTATAAACACCTGCAGCAATCACTGGATATTAATGGACATCGATCTGGTGAAAAGTCACTTGATAATCTATGACTCGATGAGAAAACCACAACAAGACTACCAAGATATGATAGATATTATCCAGAGGTAATTTCGGGATCTCTAGCAACTATATATACACACAAACATGATGATTAACTATATCTGATGACGTGGCAAATTTTTTATTGGGCAGTGTTTGGAAAACCTTTATTGAGAAGCAACACATGGAAAAATGCAAAGCGCCACTGAATGTAATCCCATTGAAAGTAAGTCCCCTGAATCGCATCATCTTTATTAATTAAACATATAGCTTTCACCGGATCACCAGATTGGATGACAAATCTTTTTCTCGTAAAGTGGTGTCTGAGGCAGGAACAGGGGAACAACTACTGTGGTTACTATGTTTGCAAGTTTATCAAGGTGGTCTCCCAAAGAACTCCTACAGAGAGACTCAAAGTACGTTAAAAATACACTATATATTCAAACCTGTAGACTCGATGGTTGGAGGAAAAGGTCATACGGCAAGACCAAATCAAAGCAATTCAAGAGTCTATAGCCGGATTTTTTAATGAGCAGGTCATCGATTCCAAGGGCGAGTTCTACTTTGACCCAACACTGCCATTGAAGCCAAGCTAGAGGATGAGAAGAAACTTGTTATGTCACAACAACTATAATGCAATCTTTTGTAATATATGCACATGAAATAATATAATGTAAAATACACATATGCATGCATGCATGTAAATATATACATGATGCATGCATGCATATATATATATATATATATATATATATATATATATATATATATTTCTATGCTTGAATTGTGTGATTTAATACGTTCATTGTGCTTGAACCGAAACATACTATATGCGCGTATAAATGTATAATTAGCAGCGTACAATACGACTTCGAAAACCTATTTTGAAAAGAAAACAAAAAAATGAAAAGAAAAGAAAAAAGAAAAAAACCTTTAGTCCCGGTTCGTATTACCAACCGGGACTAAAGGTGCCGGCCATCGTGGCATGTCAGGAGGCACCTTTAGTCCCGGTTGGTGTTACCCACCGGGACTAAAGGTCCTCCTTTAGTCCCGGTTCCTGACCCGGGTGGGGAACCGGGACTAGAGGGGGTTCCCCACCGGGAGTAAAGCCCGTCTCTGTACTAGTGTTACGCTGGCTGGCTATAATTGAAGTCAACAACCTTGGTGATGAAATTTCTCTCAATGAACAACAAAGCTTGATATGCTGCCTCCTCAGCTGCTTCATCTGATGTAAAAGCTAGTCCTGGTATGGCCATCTTTCCACCATACTGGAAATTATCCATGTAGGGAAATTCAATGCAAGCTTTACTCTTGATTGTACCATTGGGTTTTGGAGAGCTCCTATATTCAGCAGCCTTGAGTCCATAGAAAGATAGTACATAGTCCAGAATATCCTTTGAAGGCAGAACAACATCATGGAAAGGACCCTATTAGGAAAAATATATCTAATTTAGGGTAACTGTATTTTCTACTACAGCAGTACAAAACTATACAATGAAAAAAAAGTCACGGGGATTGGAAACTGGCTTGTATGAAGTACTTACATTCCTAGCAAACAACTGGCCAATTTTTGTATGAAGCCCTGATCGTATGTCTTTTGTCTTCTCATGCAAGCTAATATGGATAGTAGCCAAATAGTCACTCATAAGACCATACACCTTACCCCTAGGGGTAAGTGGTCCACGGATATTGTCACAGAATTCATTCTCATGAACATGGAGAGAAAATTTCTCAAATGAACCCATTGCCAAATCCCACTGGACTAAAGCACACTGCAGGGAGCCAATTGCTTCCTGCACAAGCGAATATATATTACTATTCTCCAAATTCTGTGCGACCCTACTGCTAAAGTCCAGTACGCGAATGCCATAATTGTTCTCTAGATGCTTATAAGCCATCACAATAGCACTAGCTTCAACTTGAGCAGGATTCAGGAAGGGTTCACTGTGAACAACTAAATGATTGATACGCTCTCCATTAGCGGTAGTCAAATTGGAAACATCAAGTTTAATAGAAAACTTGACACCAGCAGCCCCACAGTCAACTTCAGAAAATACAGGACTTGCATGAGACCCTGAAAGTCCCATGACCATATCAAGCAGTGTCCTCCGATCAAACCTAACAAACTGCTCCATACCCTAAGAAATACATAACTTCAAATAGTGTATACCATACTTATTCTACGGAAAATAGATTACAACATTAAATTTAGCGTGTATTAACTTTGAATCAAGAGATATTTACAATTGTCTTACACTACAATGTCCTTAATTATGTATTGCACTCCACGATAAAGTTACAACGTATTTACATATTTAATATAGTAGGGTTCATGAATTATTAAATCTATAAAGCATATATTGTAATTTAGCGATAATTAAGCCTTAATAGTGTCAAGAACAGTGAATGGGACAACCAATATTTGCCAGTAAAATCACGTGTGAAGGTTGGGCTTCCGTTATGGCCAATTTTCACCAAAAGCTCAAACTGCAATGCACTTAAACTGAACTTACCAAAGCATACATGTCGTTCTTGACAAGATGAAGTGCAGCACTAACTAAACCCATGCATCCTTCCCTCTAAAGGAATTTTTCTGTTCTTGTAACTAAGAACTTCTTTTTGGGGGCTACTAGCTAACTATTACAAAAGTCTTAATCTCCAACTACCATCACAGTTTCAAGAAACAAAACATTAATAATGAAAATGATTAACACATATACAGTGTAAGCAAACAAGTGAAAAACTATACCATGCTAAAAACAAGTGTACCATACAGGTGATAATGTTAGGATATATAAATTGGTACTAATAAAAAGGGCATGTGAAACGGCACTACTAAAAAGGCCAATATGGAACTAAAAAGGAGATTTCTAGAGACTGTGATGTAGGGGCACGACAGTTCATGACAGTATGATATAAAGCAGAAAGTAGTATACTATGCAAAGTGAAAAATGACATCAGAGAGAAGCTTGAGTGCTTCATTGACGTTGACACCACCAGCACCAGACGAAAAGCCGATGTTGTTGCTCCTAGAAGAAAACGATTCTAAACTACCAGATAAAGGTGCACCAGAGGACGACATGACGAAAGTAAAATCTACAAAATATGGATTATGTAGTTGAAATTAGAACAATGGTATTTGAAACGAAAAGAGAGGAAGCTTTGCAAAGGTGGATGGAAAAGAAAACACGGGAACTGACCACAAGCAGGAGGGAATGGGCGAGAATGGAGAAGAACAAACACGAAATGGGGAGGTTGGGTCTGCGGCCAACTCTAAAGCAGTACTAAAAGATGTGTGTAACAACGGTGGAATATAAAATTCAGAAAATGAATAGTACCATGTACTCTAAAAATTTTTAACTAGTAAATAAAAAAGGTTAGGTATGGTGAACAGTGAACAACATGACGACCAAAGAAATATACGGAGTAACATTCCAACGTATATTGAACTATTAGAAGAGATAAGTATCAAATAAAGTAGTTAAGAAATCAGCTGCAAAAATGATCCTAATGACGGACATAAAAAGATGAATCAATAAAATATCAGGCTACTGTCGATGGATGTCCACTGTCAACTATCTAGTGGTTTGAATACATGCAAAACTAAAAAGAAGGGTGAGTAGTGTAAAAACCCATATTGTACGTCTTTTGGATTGGGATACAGAGGTTCCTTATGTAGCACAATTTATATACTAGTAGTACAAATAATTTGGTACAGCTGCATGTACACGCACGTCGTCTCAGACTACAAAAAGTTGGCCTATAGTTCAGGGCTACGAAACTAGAGTCAGCAACGCAGTGCTATGTCAAGTCAATTACGAAAGCGGAGCAAGCTACGTAGCAGTATGGCCTATCACGATAAATTGATAAGATGGGATATAGTATATGCACGGCATTGGAACAAGAGATAAAATCTAATAAGACAAGTACAACAATATAGAAGTGAGATGCAAAGTTTGAAAAAAAGGTACATTGGACGGAGAACAGATCATCGTTATGGCAACCAAGCTACAACACATTAGCATAGAAATACAAATGAGTAAGGTGGTGTCTATATCCAAAAAGTAAAGTTTAGAGATATCACATCGGGTGTCACATGTCGGTGTCGCGTAGGGTGTTCGGATATTAATAATAAAACAAATTACATAATCCATCAGTAATCCGCGAGACGAATTTATTAAACATAATTAATCAGTCATTAGCACATGCTTACTGTAGCACCATATTGCCAAATCATGGACTAATTAGGCTTAAAAATTCGTCTCGTAAATTAATCGCAGCCTATGTAATTAGTTATTTTTTAAATCTATATTTAATACTCCATGCATGTGTCAAACACCCGAGTGGAAGTAAACTTTATGGGGAGAAACTAAACAAGGCCTAACATAGCGAACCAAGCATACAGACACTAAACTAATAAAAGATGATAAAAATACATAGACTAAATATGCTTCAAACATAGAAAAGAAACAACAGGACAAAAGACGGTCTTCAGCTAACCAAAGAGCTACTGCACTCTTAGGACGGTCTTCAGCTAACCAAGAGCAACAACAAAATTAGGACGACGAAATGACAATGCTCTCACAGCTGCAAGCGCCTTAATGCCTTCAGCAATGGCACGCTCCTTCTCTTGAACCTCAGCTCTGTCAAGACCTAAAATGTGCTCATAGTTCTGAACAATTTGATTAACTCTAATAGACATCCTCCCAGATCGAAATAGCGCAAGCAGTGTCGCTGTCCTGTGGGGGGAATGCAACCAAGATGAGATCTAGCGAAAACAAAATTGAAGGGCAGAGTATGGATGACTTACCCCCTTATAACACTTGATGAAACGGCGGCCACGGTTGCGAGGCGTCCCAGCACTACAGACAACAGAAGGAGCGGCGCAAGCACAATGGAGAAATGGGTGATTCGCGCATCGTCCTGTGAGAAGGAAGAGCTAGGGGCTGAGCCATTGGAACAAGAAGGAAGCAAGGGACGCTGGCTCCTATCAGAAAAGGATGGGAACAGAATAGAGTAGCACTCAACCATACTTAAAAGAACCTACCAATAGGTAGATGCTATGAAGTTGAACAATAAATGCTAGCAGTGAAAAGAAGTTACTAACAAAAAAAAGACGGCAAAAATTGAAATTTTCGACTTATAAAACAGTGCTTGTGAAGAGGTGGCTACAAAATACTATACAATAAAAAGAATTAAACAATTACTAAAAACAAAAGTAAAAAGATTATGAAACTTCGTCCGTGCTTACGCCTGCACAGCAAGAAAATGGCACGTAGAAACTTCTACAGCTACTCAATGAGATTTTCGACCATTTACTATACTATGTATCATTTAATTTTTGAATATATTATGAAAATAATCAAAATTTTCATTACAATAGTACACACAATATATATACACATTTCATATCACGAGGAGAGATTGAAAACTAAGAAATATAGTTTGAGGCCAGGGTTTAGCCGACACGACCCCAATGAATGCCAACGTGCCACTCGTCGTGCCACATCGCCGCTTGGGATGCAGAAAAGAATTAATGTGCCATATCGCATGTCCCGACATGCATCCCGTGCATAGAGGTCACGAACAAAAGCTGCACGAAGCCCACGAATGTTGTGCCGTGGGAGACTGGACGGGCCCAAGTCCCGCCTATACCATAAACCAAAAACTGCTACTAGTTCATGTGATAGGGCCAACACGAAATAAATTCAACGAATCAATTAAAAATAAATAGTATGAAATAACTTCTTCTTAAACTAAAGATCATTATAAGAATACAATGTATAGAATATTTGGATTAGAAAATTCAACAAAGTAACATAAACAAAATTCAAATATTAGTGGGGTTTTATAAATATATGACAACATACACACCATATCCACGAACATAAAGACAACATACCTTTTGATACGTAAATTGACACAAGGCAAATAGTTTAAGAACATAGAAGTGGGAAAATAATATGAAAAGTACAAGAATAAGATGGATTCACAAACATACTATAAAACAAAACTAATAACAAAACCCTTTTGTGATATGGATGTGCTCAAAATTTTTTGGATATATAAAAAGGTTTCAAATATAGTACACTGTATAATTAATGTAAAGATGGTACATTCAACATTGCAATTGATACATTATGTTATATACATTTAACGTAGGACGTCGGCAGATCGGGCTACATGAAGGGCACGCATTTTGGGCCGTACTTGCTCTGGCACGGCACAAAAATGGCACGTAGACAATACAACTACTAAATGAGATATTCAAGCATTTACTATACTATCTCATGTCTAGTTATTGAATAAGATTATGCAAATGATTAAAATTTTCATTCAGCTAGTTCCGAGATGACCCGAAAGCGTGCCGTCATGCCACACGCCGTGCTTCGGCTGAAGAAATGATTTAGCGTGCCCTATCAGCAAGGCACGACGTGCATCACATGCCTAAAGGCCACGGCTAAAAGTTGCACGAAGCATGTTAAGGGCCATGCCATGGCATCCAGGCGTGGCCCAAGTCCTAACTCTACAATAAAACGGAAAACTGCACCTAGTTCATCGGATAGGGCAAACAAAAATGAAATTCATCAACTCAATTAAAAAATAAATATTATGAAATACATGAAACGACGTGCATCACGTGCCTAGAGGGCACGACCAACGAGTTGGACGGAGCACGTGAGGGGTCGTGCCATGGCAGCTTGCCAGGGCCCAAGTGCCACCTCTACCACAAAGTGTATAACTGCAACTAGTTCATATGATAGGACCAACATGAATTAATTTCCACAACTCAATTTAAAAATAAATAATACGAAATAACTTCTTTTTAAAATAAAAATCATCCTAAGAATAAAATATACATATTAAATTGATCAGGAAATTCTACAAAATAACATGTACAAAATTCATATATTGGAGGCATTTCATAAATACATAACAACATACACAAATATGGACGTATATAGATAAAACGTACCGACAGAAACTGACACAACACAACTAATTTAAAAAAAACATAGAAGTGGTAAATGATATGAAACTACAATAACAAGGTGATGGTAAAACTAATAACAAAACAATTTTTGCATGTGGATGTACTAAAAAATGAAATTGTAAAAGGGTTTTAAATAGAGTACATAGTATAATTAATTTAAAGTTGGTACATTGAACAAAGCAAATGGAACACGGAGCATTATATATAATTAAATGTATATAATGCTCCGTTGCTATGAGTTAATTTACTAATGAATGTATGGGCTGAAACCGGTAACCACTAAGCTGCCATTGATCAGTAGGCAGAAAAAAAAGATCATGAATCAACCGAGTACTACTTGAAGAAAAAAGAGATAGGACAGGACCTCATGTCCTTTCTATCACGGAAGGTGGGGAGTAGGGGTACGAGAGAATCTAGCGAGAGAAATTAAAGAAATCAAATAGAACGGAGCCATGGACCTACAGTCAACAAAGTTCTTCATTCCAAACTCTCTATTCAACAGTTGCGGCTAAAAAACTGCCAGCACAAGAACAAACCAGGAGGCACATCCACACTGAACATCTCTAGGAACAAGGAGACCGTCTACGAATCGTTCTCTCAGGTCAGTGAACAGAATGCCTAATGTTTCTCTACATTACTACGCAAAAAGGGTGCAGAAAATAATGAGTGAATAGTTCATATTCAGGATGCCAATAACTCAAGGAGATGGGGATAGGCGGGGGATGGATGCTCAACAGACGAGCAGTGGATCTAGGGGTTCAGCTGATGCGAGGGGACCAAGAGATGAAGCGCAACAAAGAACTGCGAAGGTAAATAAGAAAAACAATCATTGCTAGCTTCCTAAATGTTTCTGATTTAAGCAGCGGTCTTCATTCTAGATGAGATTACATCTAAACTAGATGTAGGTCTCACATTGCATACAAACATAATGTCTTAAAAGATTCAGAGTGCTATGTCCTAAATCTAAACGAGTCAACTTTGGATTAGTTTCCTAAAAGATTAACGGCAGAACACATAAACAACAGATAAATAAATGAATAAATTCTATGGATAAAACAAAAGACAGTGTGGGTGTGAACAAAAACAATAATGTCGTGTAGGCCAAAATAAGAATATATCTGTTTCAATGACAATGAAAGAATGCTATGTGCATAATTTGTTAGAACTGAAAAGCTAATTTTGCATTTTTGGTACTTTTTATAGGTTCATAGTGGGTTCAGAATAAACCCTTCAGTAGAAATCCTTTCTAACTTGACTGAGGAAAAAGAGAGAATTATAAGGAAAATGAGGTTTGATGGACTTTTGCAACTACCTAAAGGAGAGGGGGATTCTGAGAGGCCATTCAAACTACAGTTCTCTTTTTGGTTGCTGACGAACTTAGACTCCGCTACTGGAACTCTTCAGCTAGGAGATCGTGGAAGCATTCCAATAAAAGATGTAGATGTTAATTTTTTATGGGTTTAACATGGACTGGTGAGGAGTTGGCTGTACATGACCCTTCAAAACTGGACCGGAACAAGAATATTATAAGGAAAAAACTAGTATTAGATGCGAATGATGAACTTGATCTTGACAGCATTAAAAAGGTTCTTCAGAGGGATATATCCAATGATAAGGATGAAGCACTTCAAGATGCATACATGATAGCTATGGTGATATATGCAGTTAGCTATTTCATAGCACCAAAGGGGAGGCCACCAAAAATCAACACAGATATATCTGACTCAATCACTAAACCAAAACGTATATTGAACTTGAATTGGTCATCCTATGTATTGAAGACACTCAAAGAAAGTAGTTCCAAGATTAAGGCTGACATGCTAGCTGGGAAATCATCAGTTTGCTTGGATGGCTGTTTGTTATTCCTTCAGGTACAACAATATACTAGAAAAACATAATAGTTACTTTACCTGCAATGAAACATTTTTCTATTTCTGACAATTGCCTATTTTCAGATTGTGTACTTGGATAATATCAAGATCAGTCATTGTATTACAACTGAATGCAAAGTGTCAAGAGTAGGTGACTTTGGATATGAAAAACTAAAGAAATTAATCATAATGGACAAATTTAGGAGTGGCCAGGGGGATGGACAACCATATGGAAGATTTGAGGTTAGAAACAGAAACATCGTGACCATAATGTATCAAAAATAATATGTTTGTAGATGGTTGTTTACATAGATGATTGTTTGTTGACAGATAATACCTGACTCAGAGAGCTGTTATACGCGTGGGCTTTTATTTCAGAATATCACCAAACAAAATAGCAAAAAAAAAAAACAAAGCCCCAACATCAAAACTCGACATTGACTGGGTATGTAAAATAGTATATAAGAACATATATTTATTCCACCTGATGAAAGAATGCTTGTCATTTTTAATACGTTTCTGGATAATATTGAAGGTAATTGAGTATATAGACCAGCAGAACTCATATCACAAAAGAAGAATCAGGAACTCCGCAATGGACTTCGCTGATAAACTATGCAGTTTTAGTGACAAGCACTGTGATGAAGTGAAAGCATATGTTTTGAAAAGGATGTCATCAAAATTGAGCAGAGATAAAGATAAAGAAAATGAAGAAAAGGATACAACTGAGCAATGTTCCAAAGGTAATCAGCATCAAAGTAAAATTTTAATCATTGACACATATATGATGTCTCTAACTATAAATTTAAAGTCTTCTATCCTACTTCTTCTATAGACAACTTAAAGAGTTCAGCTTGAGAGCGAACAAGACAGAAAACATCAAAAGGAACTGAAGGATATGCAGGAGAACCACGTGAAGTACACACAAACAGAAATTAGATGAAACAAAGAATCCTGAAAATGATATGTTCAATCCTAATCACACTTGTGGCAAAAATAACAGATAAATTGTCAAAGGATAAAGCTGAAAATAGCAGGAAGGAAGGATTACATCCTGAAATTATCGACCTAACAGGTAAAACAACGTATTATTTCTAATTTCTGGATTTTAATGTACAAGAAAAATTATAAAAAAACTGATGGTTCTATTGACCACATCATTTGTGTAGGGCATGATGATTTTGATGAACAAGAGGGAGGAAAGGACAATGCAGTTCCAACAGGTAGTATATTATGAGGAAACATATACTTAAAAATTTGATTTCCTAGTGATGTATTAGAAAAGTACATAACTACCTGCTGGATTAAATTTAATCTTAAGTAGAAAAAAAGGACTAAGAAACATATTAATGTTCATATGGACTAGTTATAGTGTATAGAAGATCAATAATAGGCAATTCGAACAAGATGATTGCCCTTTAGTATATGTAATACTGATTCTAAAATTGTAAAACTATTAAAACTTACACTTCAGAAACAATGTGAGTGTGCAAACAAGAATAAATTTAAATGTTGGAGGCCTGAACCAGCGCCATGGGACAAAGAGAGCTGCAAACAGGATCCCAAAAGGTGGCAACTATCTGAAAATAAAAATAGCACGATTACTTGTGCAGGAAATGTAAGAAGATTGAATCTTCTTGCAGCTATAGCCAAAAGATTGTTCACGGGTGCGGGTGGGAGCAGAAAAAGTCAGGGAGCGGAAGGTCATCCAGAAGTAAGAAATGATTATTTCAAAATGTCCAGCAAGGCGCATGAGAAAGGTATAACTAATTTCATAGTTTGGCTAAAACCTGACTAAAATAAGATTAAACTGAAAGAAAACTGTTAGCTTCGTTAACATAAAAATAATATATAGGTGTTGAGGTGGATACAAGGATTCATAGTGAGGGACAACCGAAGAGACAAGGAAGAACAAAGCACGCTGTGAAAAGGAAAGGGATAGGTAAAAAACATAGCAATATGTCAATTAGATAACTGTATATCAAAATAACTTTGCATACAATGTGCAGCTAAGAAGCAGAATGTCACATACAGTGAAGAGGATAGTACATCAACTGATGGTGGAGAGCTCCAATCAAGTACTAGCAAACTTGGCAACTAGGTGACTGATAAGGAATATGTAACTACTACTGTGCAAGATCAACTCATGAAACCAGAGTGTTCTGCATAATTTGTATTGTAATAATTTGATTCCAAAACAAACTATGATGAATCACTATCTCATTACAATTGATTAGCCAGGGGTACCAGATCAAAGGTTTTAGTAGAAAGATGCGGTAACAATTATAAGTTATATAAACGAAATAGACGAGACTAAATAGTGAAAATAAATTGAAGATATGAATTTAGTTTGTCAGAAAAGCAAATAGAAGAACACCATACGTATAACAAGTATTGCCAAATGAGAATACAATAAAAAGCACTTTGATATGTTGTAAATGTAGCTGAGATTTGGTACCAGTGGTAGACTTCATAGGGGTGAGTTCTACATTACTAGCACACCTACTACAGTAGGAATGAAGGTAGTGACGCGTCTCCCATCCATCCATTCCTACAAAGTACATGGCCATCATGAAGTGGGTGAGGGTTAGGGACATGCATAGCCTATACAAATGAGATTGAAAATGGAACACTGCATTTGGTACCGTGCGTCCAAATTTTGAATTTCATGTTTGGGAGGGAAAGTGAGGCAACTACACAAACAACAGCACTATTTCTATGGACGCATGTCGACCTTGGAAGGCATTGTGTCCAGAACTACTAGCACAAGCTTGGAAAAGCCCTGCTATTCCATACACGAGAAGAAACCAAAATGTCTGACTACATCACCTCATCCAAAAACATTGAGTCAGCCATCTCATCTGCAGTCGACGACAGAGAAGGAGAAGCAGACGTGATTTCCAGTGCCTGCAACGAAAACTATCGCCAAGATTCAGATCGCACGACGGGGTACTTGGCTGAAGATGAAGCTGGCTTGTCGTCGAGTGATGAACTCAGCGATGAAACCAATCAAGGCAAGGTTACAGAATCTGCAAAAGCTACGGGAACAAACTAGGTAAGTTTACTTTGATCTGTTCATAACAATGAATCAGAAGAGTAAAGATTCACAGATGCATACAGGATTGAGGAACACATTTATTGCAGGATGAGATGGAATAGAGCATGGATCAGGAAGTAATGAATGATATTCCACCTGCGTAGCATACGGCGAACAAGGTGTGCTCCACAGCATTGAATTCAGTTTTGACATCCCCAACAAATCTGTATACATGAAATTTGATGATCCGTTTGAAACAGGTCTATGTGCAGGATGAAGAACAACTCGAGGGACTAGGAGACACTGACGATCTGGCTGAAACAGGGGATGCGGATGAGAGCAACCAACAACAGCTGAATCAGCGAAACAGTGACATCGAGTCGACCAATCAACTCCTAATAGACCAAGAAGATTACACCGAGATGACTTCCAACATGAAGCGACGACGTACATACACGTATGGGCGCTCAATGCATGCTCGACTGTGATTGTAGTTGGAGATTAAAACTTTTGTAATAGTTACCTAGTAGCCCTCAAAAAGAAGTTCTTGCTTACAAGAACAGAAAACTTCCTACATAGGGAAAGATGCATCGGTTTAGTTAGTGTTGCACTTCATCTTTGTCAAAAATGACATGTATGCTTTTGTAAGTTCAGTTTAAGAGCATTGCATTTTGAGCTTTTGGTGAAAAAGAAAATTTTCTTATTGATACGGCTGAAAATCATAATAAAACAGTGAGAGATTAAAATCAAATATAAAATAGTTAAACATCCTACTACAATTCATGGCTATGATGCATATAAACTACAATCCATACAAATCAAAATAATAAAAGAAAGAATACTAAAAATGGTAGTCTGGAATAAATCATAAAAAACATAATTTTCAACAAAAGCAAGCAAAAAATGGCACATGTGCGGCTAAAATTAAAAATGAAGTTAAAAAGGAAAGCAAAAAAAAAAAAAGATAGGACAAAAATAAAGTAAATAAAATGAGGGAATAAAATAAATACAACTTTCATGACAAACTACTAAGAAACATAAACTAGATAAGCATGGTAATACTATGATTTTAAAAAGAAACTATATGCACATGTTGAAAAAAATAGCTAACCAAAATGGTTGATACAAAAGATGAAACAAAAAAATAGTGCTGCGGCAACCAAACAACGAACAAAGGAATAACTGAGACAAACCCCAACTAAAAATTGAGTTAGCAAAAAAATACAACCCCAGACAAAAAAATTAAATTGAAGCAAAATAAATAAATGATAGGGAGAAAAGGAATTCTCTACTGTTCAACTAATGGTCCTTTGAACGAAGGCCCAACACCATCACCTAACGTACGAATGAAAAAGGAAGGGGCCGAGCAAAGGACACTCCAGCGGAGTACACCTACCAGCTGCCATACACTGTTCACCTCTCTCATCCTCCAAAAACTACAGACCTACCGAAAGGGAGAATACCAGTGGCCAGTGTCCAAGAAGATGATTCAGATGGACGGGGAGAAAAAAGGTTAGCAACCATAAATCCACAAGAATGGTGTCCCCTATCTTGACTGAATACCTAACTATTTCTCTGCTTCATTCAGTTGCATTTCCGGCTCGAAAATAAGCAAAGGCCAAGCTACTGAGGATATCAAATCCATGGAGCGGAGGAATTCATTAAACTTAGAAGCAGGCGCCGAAATTTTCTCTAGAGGAAGAACACCGAGGAACAGTGCAGGAAGCTTCAGCAAAATGGCAACTAGATCTGGAGGTCAGTTCTCTAATCAATCTATTGTGTTTAAGAAACATTAGATTTGGTAAGCTGAATGTTAATACTAAATTGATGAATTTTGTACTATTTCCACAATACAATAACAGGAACGGGTACTAGCTTTTAGAAAAGGGTTGAAGCGAAATCTGTGTCTGATGAAAACTGTCTGTCAGAGGTGAGAAAGTTAGAAACTACTAATTCGGTTCCGGAACAAAGAATAGGCACTGCATTCTTCATATCAAATCTGAATTCTATCTTAACAAGACTGGGATTGGAAAATGTAACACCCTAAAATTTGCAATATTTTTAAAATAGGAGAAAATGATTAATTATGCATTTTTGTGTGCATTTGAATTTAGGAAAATAATAATTTTGTTAAAAATAAAATCAAATGTAGGTATAAATACATGATGGTGCATTCATGCCGCTGCGTATTAGTTTGTGATGTTTGGTTTTGATCAAGGTTGCGAAAAGGATTTAAATTTGAATTTAAATTGGTTTGGAAATATGTTTTAAGAAAAAAAGAGGAAATGAGTTTCTTTCCCTTTCCCTGCTTTCGGCCCACTCGGCCTGCCTCTCACGCGGCCTGCTCCCTCCCCTCCACAGCTCGCTGCTCCCTTTCTCCTCCCCGCTCGGACTGAAGCCGCGCCGGCCCATCCTCCGTGCCGCCCGCTCCGCAGCGGCCCAGCCGAACACGCCGGCCCAGCCAGATGCCGCGCCGCGCTTCCTCTCACCGCTCCAACCGCTCCCACGCGCAGGCCAAAGTAGCAGCGCTGTTTCCCGCTTCTCTGCCACAGGCTAGCCCACCAGGCCAAAACCGCGTAGCCGCCTGCATTTCCCTCTCTCACTGTGTCTGCCAGGAGGGCCCCTCTCGTCAGCGCAGCTCATCTTCCTCCTCCCGTCACGACGACAGAATCTGTCGCCGCCGAGACCGCCTTCGCCACGCCACGCTTGGCTTGCTTCCCACGCCGTCCACCCCATAAATAGCAAGCCCAGGTGTCGCCGCCCTCCCTTGACCCTAGTGCAGCGTCGCCCGAGCCCTAGCCTCACCATCCCACGCTCGACGGATCTCACCGAGCTCGATGACATCCGCCGCCACCGCTGGACGCCTCCCCGTCATCAAGCTTCGCCTTCCGCTATCCGCATAGAGGTACAAAGTCGTGGGCTCTGTTTTCCTTCGCTCTTGCTCTCTGTGTTGATCACCTTCATCGCCGAACTCTTGCAGGACATGGCCATCCGCCGAATCGAGCCCCGCGCCATCCTCATCCGTCCCCCATCGCTGAGATCGCTCGCGGTGAGCTCGTAAACACTCCCTCTTTCTCCTGGTTCTCTTTTCGAGATGTTTCGTGGCCTCTAGGGCCCTTGCCGTGCACGCCGGCGAGTTTTTCGCCGCCGACAATGGAGTCCACCGCGCCGGCGCCGCTGTTCCAGCTGGACATCTCCCTCCACCTCACCACAGCCATACGATCTTGATCCAACCGCCTAGATTATCCCGTACCCCTTCGCGGTAAAATTTGCAAAAAGGTCATTACAACTATTTAAGTCTTAACCCATAGTCCCTGTCTTTCTTTCAAAAGAGACCCTCGGATTCTTGTTTATAAAACCCATAGTCCATAGCACTTTTCTAGAGTACATTTTCTTCTTTGGAAAGCATAGTTTCATCAGTTTAGATCCAAAATACGTTTTCACCTATTTACAATTTTACCAATAATCTTGTTTTAGCCATAAAATCTCTGTTTTAACTCCGATTTGATCCGTTCAACTTGCGTTAGGTTCGTAATTCCATAATCTACATGTTCATACTACTGTTATGTAGGTTTTCAACTTTTAAAATTCGAGGTTAGATTTATTTTACTAAATGAAATCTTGTTTAATTCATAACTTCTTCGTTTTAGCTCTAAATTTTGTGATCTTCGCGTCTGTGTGATCGTAGCGAGACGTAGATTCGTTTTACAAACTTTTCATCTTGATTTTATGTTGATTGGTGTACTATTCTAATCTATAGTTTTTGTTTGCTATGCATGATTGTATGGATGTCTATGCGGTGTTGTTTGATCTCGAGTAGACTGTGAGTTTTGTGTTGATGATCTGGAGCAACTCTTTGAAGATCAAGACCAGCAGTAATACTTTGAATTAAGGCAAGTATAATATGAGGCTCCTTGTTACCTATTCACTTTAATGCAATCTCAATTTAGGTGCATATGTTAATGAATAGCTTGGAGTCTACCTACCTTGATATTGATTATCCTGTCCTTGATTTACCTATGGGTTTTGCATGTGGGTAGTATGCTCAGTTTGCTCCAACTAATATTGATTAAAGAATATGATTAAAGATATATGCAACATAGTATTAAAAGATGTTTTTAGCAACATGGAAACAAGGGGGCTAGAGCATTGGGCCTTTTCTTAGGGTGCTCTAGTTTCTCTCCATAACGACTCATCTTTAAGTGACAACCCAGGACTTACAGTACAACCATGAGGACCACATGGCTTTGGTCTTAGTCCAGTACCTTGCTCTTTCTAGTTTGTAGCAGTTTACCAAAAGGGCAAGAGGGGCATACTAGGCTGGGTATGGGCCTCATCCCTAGGGTGTGTACTATGCTACGTGTATCAGTGCCACTTTTGGAGATGACTCCATAACACTTGGGAGATGAAATCCTTAGCGGCTGCTCCTTATTAGAACGACTGGGGAAAAGCTTTGTAGTGTACCCTGCCTGCTCACCTTGGAAGTGTTTTGGGAGTAATTAACCCGGGCATATGGGTAACACGACTCGTGGTGAAAGTGTACAACCTCTGCAGAGTGTAAAACTGATATATCAACCGTGCTCACGGACACGAGCGGCCTGGATCCTTACTGAATAGTTGGTTACTTGGATGGTTTGGGTTATGATTGCTGATATATCTAATTATTTATATTTGGGAGCCTAAGCATAACTTAGCAACTTAGCCTAAGCATGACTACTGCTCCGGGTCATATGAGCTGCTTCAAGAATTTAGTCGCCACTTAGCCAGCCATGGGCCACGAGTGTTTACTCATAGCTTCAGCTCACGGATCTCCTTGTCAATATCTTGGAGTTCATGTAAGCAAATTATAAGACGTTTTGGTTTTAATAGATACATTGCTTTTACTATGTATCTAGACATAGTGTGTATCTAAGTGCATGGAAAAATCTATGCATCTTGAAAAGCCAAAGTGTCTTATAATTTGGGATGGAGGAAGTATGTGCTAACATACAGTGTTTGCATATATCAACCAAAGTAAAAGCGACAAACTCAAGGCCATGCTTATGCTTATGCATGTCAACTTACCTCCATAAATTGCGTGATAAAATCTATGAGCTTGTGCTTATTCATGTCCTCGCCATGGTAGTTTGTTATTACGAAACTTATATCATGGCCCTATGTAACACCCTAAATTTTGCATATTTTTGAAATAGGAGAAAGTGATTAAGTTTGCATTTTGTGGGAATTTGAATTTAGGAAATAATAATTTTATTAAAAATAAAATCAAATATAAGGGTAGAAACATGTTGATGCATACATGCTGCTGCATATTTATTTTGTGATGATTGGTCTTGATTCAAAGATCAAATGAATTCAAAATCTATTTGAAAGTGATTTTGGGAATCTATTTGGAAAAAGAAAAAAAAGGAAAATCCTTCTCACTCTCTCCCGCTGGTCTTTTCCTCCGCGCCAGCCGCCAGCCCAGCCGCGCGCCTCGCTCGGCCCAGCAAGCCGCGCCAGCCTAGCATAACGTGCGCAACCGCCGCGCTTCCTCCCGCCCGCAGCCGCTGACAACCCGGCCTCACCCGTCAACGCGTCCCCCACCTCTGCCCCGCGCCCGAGCCACGCGGAAACTGTCGCTACAGCAACCGTCGCCGCTCCTAGCGTCGTGGGCGCGTCACCCCGCTCCCTGGCCTTTTTAAAAGGAAGCCGAGACCCCCCGCGCGCCCCCCCTGCTGCCTCTCTCCACTCCATTTTCGCCCTCGCCCACGCCACGGAGGTCGCAACTGCTGCACGGAGGAGCTCCGTCGACTGTCGTCCGCCCGTCCGCGCGGACAACCGTCCCCAAGCCGCCGTCGACATCGTTTTTCATCGCTGTGAGAACCCCCTTGCTCCACTCTATCTTCCCGTGCCATTATTTTCACGTTTCTTGGCTTCTAGCGCCGTAGCCGCACGCATCGAGGATCTCCAGCCGCCGTCCATGGCGACCGCCGCCTCGGCCTTCCCCTCCGGCCACTTCTTGGGCCTGGCCGCGACCCCCTACTCCCCCCGCTAACCCTGGTGCCCTCGGTTCTTCGAACCGTGGCCCATAGGCCGTGTTCCGCGCGCGCCGGTGACCTCCATGCCGCAGGCAATGGAGCCTTGCCACCGGAGACACTGTTCTGGCCGGCCACCCCTTGCTCTCCCTCCTCTGATCTAATCCGAGCCACCCATCCATGATCCAACGGCCGAGAACGTTCGGTACCCCTTCGCGTGGCAGATTTGCTAAAGAGACCCTGTACTTTTCTAAGTCCTAACCCATAGTCCAAAGCGCATTTCCCCTATTACGCATTCTCGTTTTGAAAGCGTAAAGTTCACTGCTTTAGTCTAAAATACGTTTTTAGTATTTACAGAAATGCCATTTGAACTGTTTTGCTTATAAAATCGTCGTTTTAGCTCCGAATTGATCCATTCAAATTGCGTTAGCTTCGTAATTCCATAATCTACATGTTGGAACCACTGTTAGTCAAGTTTGGAACTTTTTAATTTCATGGTTAGATTTAATTAAATTTATTGCTATAGGAAATCCCGTTTAAATCATAACTTTCGCATTTTAGCTCCGTTTTTCGTGAACTTCACGTTGACGTGATCGTAGCGAGACGTAGATTATTTTCACAAACATTTTATCTTGTTTTCTATACTGTTGGTGTACTGTTCTAATGATAGGAATGTTTGCTTTGCATGAATGCTTTCAGAATGTTGTATGTTGCCGTGTTGGTCGCGTTCAGACGGTGAGGAGAACGTTGGAGACCAAGAATTCTTCGACGACCAGCAGGACCAGCAAGAGTTTGTGAACCAAGGCAAGTATAGCATGGGCCTACCTTGATGTCCTATTCACTTTAATCATTTACTCATGTGCATGTGTCTAATGTTGGTAACCATAAGGACATTCTAGTCATTGATGACTTGTTCCCTTGACTCCTATGGGTTAATTGCATATGGGTAGATTGCTAGTGCTCTAACTGAATATGATCTACATGATGATGAATGGTTCTATGGAACTAAAGTATAACATGATTTATAACAACTGATCCATAGGGCGAAGGTGCAAATGACTTTTGATCATGTTGCTCCCGGCCCTCCATAAGGACTTATCTGTCGGCAAAAGCTGGGACTGACAGTGCAACCGGGAGAGTTATATGGCTCTGACTTTAGCTCAGTAATAGGACCTTTTCTAGCTAGTTAGAGGTTACCTTTTTGGCGCAAATGGGGCTTGCCACGTTGGGTATAGGGCTGCCTCTGTTCCTATGAGTATAGCCGCGATGGATATGTGCCATAGGAAAGGGGGGTTCCTACATCTGCCTGCCAAGGAAACCTAGCGGCCCTAACTTGTTAGAGAAACCTATGAAATGGCTTCATAGTGTACCCTGCCCGCTCACCTTGGCAGTGATATGGGAGTAATTAACCCGGGCATATGGGGATCATGACTCGCGGTGAATGTGCACCACCTCTGCAGAGGGTAACAAACTGTTATAACAGCCGTGCTCATGGTTACGAGTGGCCCGGAAAACTCACAAAATAACTGGATACTTGTTGTTGATCATTTAAGTTGTTCTATGATGATACGTGGTACACTTGACCCTGATATATGTTCTTATAGGATTAAATGGGAGCTTAAGCATAATTTGATAATACCTGAGAATAAAAGCTTGACTTATTAAAAATGCTAACTGCAGTAAACCTGAGTCAACATTTTTGAGTTTCATAACCCCATGTTAACTTGTTACGTACGGGATGTACTTACGCTTGTTTATTTTCTTTATTTGGATAAAAATCCCGGATGGGTAATAGATGACAACGGGTATGAGGAATTCCCGGAGGATTTTTAGGCTTGTGGTCAACCAGTTGACCTTCCCTGTGATGATGCCATGAGAGTTTTATTATCTTTTTATTTTCCGCTGTGTGATGTAAGACTAAGTTGTATTATGGATCTGATGTAAGGACACCGTGATGATACTTTATGTAATTTGTCAGCTTGTGTGTGTGATGGATCCCTGGGCACACACGAGTTTTGTGCATTCAATTTTATCCTTAAAATTGGGTGTGACAAATTGGTATCAGAGCCGTGTTGACTGTAGGACGCAAGCCTAGTTAGAAAATGATCGTTTTAGCATCTTTGCTCCTCTGGTTTCTTGCTTACTGTCTTATTCTTGTTATTTTATTAAAACATTTATGCTTTTCACACCTTAATCTATTATTTAAAATTGTTGATTCTAATTCTATCTCACTTTAAATCTATAGATGTCTCATAACCCAAAGACTACTCGCCTCAGCACTGCTGGCTACCGTGCCCTGTTCACCCCACGTGCTCCACAGGCGGAGAAGGAGATTGTGATCATCTCCAACGACGAGGAGATGGCTACCCCGACGCCTGCACCTGCTCCTACTCTAGTTGTCATGCCGATCTATCCTATCGTAGCTACACCTGAGGAGTCGACGGCTACTTCCCCTACACCTGCACCATCCCCAGCTGTCCCCATGGTGGATGAGGAGATTGGCTGGAAGTGCAAGTACTACTTCAAGCCAGCTCCAGAGACAGCCTACTACCACACCCTCCTCACTCACGTGCTGGACGACTACTACCCCGACTTGCACGCCTCCATCAGCTACCACTGTGCCGAGTACCAGCATCCATTGGAGGCTACCTTCTGGAAGGTAGAGCTGGTGGTCACCGCCTGGAACGACATCAAAAATGGACATGAAGTGGAGACTGTCCACTGTGCCCCTGCCAGGAGAGCCCATGCCTTGGATGGCATGGAGGATGCAGCACAGAACGCCTACATCCACTACTATGGTCGTCGCTTTGAGGCCATGAGGGAGGATCGCTTCAGGTTCCTTCCTCGCAATGATCATGAGGGTGTTTGGCAGGTTTTGGCTCCACCAGAGAGTGACCCAACTCTGGAAGCAACGGTGTAGCATGTCCACGCTATGCAGGGGGTGGATGAGGAAGTCAAAGGAGAACTGTGTGCATCTCAGAGGGCTCAGAGACGCCTCCAGAAGCAAGTGGATGAACTTCGAGCTCAACTTGGACAACCATCCATCTACAAGAAGAAGTGCCGGTCCTTCACCATGATTGACACCGCTCCATAGGTGTTAGGTGCCTTGATCTAGATTACCACATCGTTAGTTCGTGTTTCATATTTAGTTTTGTTTGGTCTTGTGAACTTGGATGATTAGATGTTTAATTTGTGAACTTGGTTGATTTGGTATTTTCTTGATTGCTGGAAGTTTGTGGGCATGTCCACAACTTCCTTAGATTGGAACTTTAAGTTTAGAATGAAATCTTAATGCAGATGCCTCGCTTTATCTTATCTCTGCTGTGCTGATTTCTGGAGCAGCCTGTGTTCTTTATCTGGTATCTCGAAATCTGGGCTGTCAAAAATTCTGAAATTTTTGTGGAGATAACTAGACTTCTGTATCTTTCAAATGCCTCTGGAATCACATCAATAGCTATTCAGGCTTGTGAGATCTAGCTGACACAAGTTGATGTTCCTGCGCTGTCTGGAACCCAGAACAGTTTCGGTTTAGCTCTATTTTGACCATGTGTGTGTCAGAATCTGTAAAAGTGATCTAAATAATAGTTGTAGCTGATCTCCTAAGCTTTCTAACAAATCTTGGTGCACCTCTGTTGGATCTCTGAAACTCGAGTTATAACAGTTTTACTGAACTGCTGAATTTGAATCTTGTCCAGAAAATTCTCAGCATTGTTTCTTATCTTTTGTAAGCTCTCTATAATTTGGAAAATCTCTAAATTTTGCATATTTGTTGGAAAACAGATGGCCGCAAGAGGAGGAAGAGGCAGAGGCCGTGGTCGTGGATGTGATGCTCTCATAAATCCACCACCACCGCCACCTGTGACCATGGAACAAATATTAGGAATGCAAGCGCAGCTGATGCAAGCTATGATGCAGCGCTTGGACAATGAACCTGCAAGAGGACCACCGCCTGTTCAGGTCAGAGATAAACATGGAGAGTTTATGAAAGGTCGTCCACCGGTGTTCACCCATGCCTCAGACCCTATGGAGGCAGATGATTGGTTGTGTGCTGTGGAGAAACAACTGAACATAGCACAATGCAACGACCTTGAGAAGGTGTTATACGCTTCTGGGCAACTCCAAGGAGCTGCTCAGGATTGGTGGGAATCATTCCAGTTTGGATGTCCCAACAATGCTCCTGCTATCACCTGGCAGGAATTCAAGGACAATTTCCGATCATACCATATTCCCGATGGACTAGTGGAACTGAAGCAAGAAGAATTCAGGCCCCTCAAGCAAGGATCAATGACTGTGGCGGAGTATCGGGACAAGTTCGCACAACTATCACGCTAAGCTCCAAATGATGTAGCGGACGACAAGGATAAGCAACGCCGTTTCCTCAAGGGACTCTATGATGGACTGTAGCTCCAACTGATGTCTAATACTTACCCTAACTTCCCATCTTTGGTGAATCGCGCTATCGTGATTGACGATAAGCGCAAGGAGATGGAAGCTAAGAAGAGGAGGCTACAAGGGCAAGCTTCTGGAAGCAACACTCGCCCATGTGCTTATCCCCAGCAAGGTTTCTAGCAGAGGAATCAAGGACCAACTCACCAGGGAAACCGTGGTCAGTATCCTCAGCAGAACCAGTTCCAGCAACGCCCTTAGTACCAGCAACAGTTTGGGAATCAGCGTCCCCCGCAATAGACCAGCAATCCTACAACACGCCAGGGAGTGCCCAACAATGCTCCTGTGAAGAGTGGTGCACCCAACAATCCCAACGCCTGCTATCGCTGTGGAGAAGTAGGTCACTATGCTCATCAGTGCCCTAAGAAGCAGAACCAACAAGCACCTCAGAACCAGACCGGCAATCAGAAGTTCAATGCCCGACCACCTCACACTGCGAAGGTGAACTATGTGTCATCTGATGTAGCTCAGGAGACGCCTGAGGTCATGTTGGGTACGTTCAGCGTCAACTCTATCTCTGCTATCATACTTTTTGATTCTGGTGCTTCGCATTCTTTTATCTACCAAGCTTTTGTTAGAATGCATAGCGTACCTTTGTGTGCCATGAAAACCCCATACTAGTAAATTCCCCGAGAGGTAGTATGCCCGCTTCTTATTGGAGCCCCTCAACTAGCATTTCCTTAAGGGGGGTAGACTTCAAAGTGAAGCCTATTGTGTTGAGAACAACGGGAATTGATCTTATTCTAGGAATGGATTGGATGAAACAACACCGGGCAGTGATTCAGTGTTAGGAGAAATCCATGGTTGTGACATCACTCAACGGAGATAGAATCTGTGTAGAAGTGGTAGTGCAAGCTCAGCCTATAGCCACAGTGAACCAGCTAGATGGTGAAGTCAATGAACAAGATCGTGTCGTGGAGGAGTTCCCGGATGTCTTCCCTGATGACTTGCCAGGTATGCCACCTGACCGAGACATTGAATTCATTATTGAATTATTACCTGGAAATGCACCAATAGCTAAACGTCCATATAGAATGGGAGTTAATGAATTAGAAGAGCTTAAGAAACAACTTAAAGAGTTGCAAGAAAAAAGGTTTCATACGCCCCAGTTCTTCCCCATGGGGGGCACCTGTGATCTTTGTGGATAAGAAGGATGGTAGTCAACGGATGTGTGTGGATTACCGCTCACTTAATGAGGTTACAATCAAGAATAAATACCCTTTGCCTAGGATTGATGATTTGTTTGATCAGTTGATAGGAGCCCATGTGTTCTCCAAGATTGATCTCCGCTCAGGGTATCATCAGCTTAAGATTCGAAACTCAGACATACCCAAGACAGCATTCACTACACGGTATGGATTATATGAGTACACCGTTATGTCTTTTGGATTGACCAATGCACCTGCATACTTCATGTATCTGATGAATAAGGTGTTCATGGAGTTTCTGGATAAATTTGTGGTGGTATTCATAGATGACATACTAATATTCTCCAAGACTGAAGAAGAACATGCTGAACATATAAGGTTAGTCTTGCAAAAGCTTAGAGAACATAAGTTGTACACTAAGCGGAGCAAGTGTGAGTTTTGGTTGAAGGAAGTCTCTTTTCTAGGTCATGTTGTCTCCAATGGTGGAATAGCAGTGGATCCAGGCAAAGTGCAAGATGTATTGAATTGGAAACCACCAACCACTGTAAGTGAGATTCGTAGTTTTTTGGGATTAGCTGCATATTACAGGAGGTTCATAGAAGGTTTTTCTAAGCTAGCCAAGCCTATGATAGCTCTGTTGGAAAAGAATGCTAAGTATGTATGGTCGGATAAATGCCAGGCAAACTTTGATGAGTTAAAGAAGAGATTGACTACAGCTCCAGTATTAATTCTGCCAGATTTAAGCAAGAACTTCTCTATATATTGTGATGCATCCCGTTTGGGCCTTGGATGTGTGCTTATGCAAGAAGGAAGAGTGGTGGCATATGCATCTAGACAACTAAGGAAGCATGAGTTGAATTATCCTACTCATGACTTGGAATTGGCAGCTGTGGTTCATGCTTTGAAGATATGGAGACATTATCTAATTGGACATAAGAGTGATATCTATACAGATCATAAGAGTTTGAAGTATATCTTTACCCAATCAGACCTGAATCTGAGACAACGTCATTGGTTGGAATTGATCAAAGACTATGATTTGGAAGTGCATTATCACCCGGGAAAGGCAAACGTCGTAGCGGATGCACTTAGCAGAAAGAGCTATGCCAATGGACTTCAGATAACATATATGTCAGCAGAGTTGTGTGCTGAAATGGAATATCTCAACTTGAGCCTTGTCACTAATGCAATGGAATTGGTGATAGAGCCTACATTGGAGCAAGAGATACGCAAAGATCAATTGGAGGATGAAAAACTTAAGGAGATAGCAGAGAACGTAGTGCTTGGAAAGGCACCAGGTTTCAGAATGGATGAGAATGGCACTCTTTGGTTTGGAAAAAGGATATGTGTACCTGAAGTGAAGGCTATCCGTGATGCAATTCTGCAAGAGGCCCATGAGTCCGCTTATTCTATACATCCCAGAAGTACTAAGATGTATTTGGATCTCAAGGAGAAGTATTGGTGGTATGGTTTGAAGAGAGATGTGGCAGGGTACGTGGCTGTGTGTGACACTTGTCAAAGAGTGAAAGCTGAGCATCAAAGACCTGCAGGGTTACTACAACCAATGAAGATTCCTGAATGGAAATGGGAAGAAGTTGGTATAGATTTTATAGTAGGATTGCCCCGCACTCAAAGAGGCTATGATTCAATATGGGTAATAGTGGATCGACTTACCAAGGTTGCCCACTTTTTACCAGTCAAGACTACCTATACGGGTGCAAGACTAGCAGAGTTGTACATGGAAAGAATAGTGTGCTTACATGGTGTTCCCAAGAAAATTGTGTCAGATAGAGGCACTCAGTTTACATCGCAATTCTGGCATAAAGTACATAGATCTTTGGGGACAAAGTTGAATTTCAGTTCTGCTTACCACCCACAAACTGATGGACAGACCGAAAGGATCAACCAGATTTTGGAAGATATGTTGAGAGCTTGTGCATTACAGTATGGTGATAGTTGGGACAAAAGTCTGTCATACGTAGAGTTCTCGTACAACAATAGTTATCAGAAGAGTCTCAAGATGGCACCTTTCGAGGCGTTGTATGGACGTAAATGTAGGACGCCTTTGTTCTGGAATCAGACTGGAGAAACTCAAGTGTTTGGACCCGATGTCCTTAGAGACGTGGAAGAACAAGTGAGAATGATTAGAGACAATTTGAGAGTAGCTCAGTCCCGATAGAAGAGTTACGTTGATATTCACAGAAGAGAGCTGACTTTCGAAATTGGTGATTATGTGTACTTGAAGGTGTCACCAATGAGAAGTGTGAGAAGATTCAATATGAAGGGAAAGTTAGCACCAAGGTATATAGGACCTTTTAAGATCCTAAAGAGACGTGGAGAAGTAGCTTATCAGTTGGAACTGCCTGAAAGTTTGTCAGGTGTGCATGACGTGTTCCATGTTTCCCAATTGAAGAAGTGTTTGAGGGTACCAGAAGAGCAAATTCCTTTGGAAGAACTTGCTGTTAAGGAAGATCTTACTTATGAAGAGTATCTGATAAAGATCTTGGAAACTGCCGAAAGAGTTACGAGAAGCCGAACCATAAAGATGTGCAAGGTGCAGTGGAATCGGTATACAGAGGATGAAGCTACTTGGGAAAGAGAAGAGGATCTGAGAAAGTCTTACCCATAACTGTTTGAGTAAGCAATCACCCGAATCTCGAGGACGAGATTCATCTTAAGGGGGGTAGAATTGTAACACCCTAAATTTTGCATATTTTTGAAATAGGAGAAAGTGATTAAGTTTGCATTTTGTGGGAATTTGAATTTAGGAAATAATAATTTTATTAAAAATAAAATCAAATATAAGGATAGAAACATGTTGATGCATACATGCTGCTGCATATTTATTTTGTGATGATTGGTCTTGATTCAAAGTTCAAATGAATTCAAAATCTATTTGAAAGTGATTTTGGGAATCTATTTAGAAAAAGAAAAAAAGGAAAATCCTTCTCACTCTCTCCTCTCTCTCATTTCGACCTGTTGGCCTAGCTCCTTCGGCCTGCTGGTCTTTTCCTCTGCGCCAGCCGCCAGCCTAGCCGCGCGCCTCGCTCGGCCCAGCAAGCCGCGCCAGCCCAGCATAACGCGCGCAACCGCCGCGCCTTCCTTGCGCCCACAGCCGCTAACAACCCGGCCTCGCCCGTCAGCGCATCCCCCACCTCTGCCCCGCGCCCGAGCCGCGTGGAAACCGTCGCTGCAGCAACCGCCGCCACTCCTGGCGTCGTGGGCACGTCGCCCCGCTCCCTGGCCTTTTTAAAAGGAAGCCGAGACCCCCCGCGCGCCCCCCTGCTGCCTCTCCCCACTCCATTTTTGCCCTCACCCATGCCACGGAGGTCGCAATCGCTGCACGGAGGAGCTCCGCCGACCGTCGTCCGCCCGTCCGTGCGGACAACTGTCCCCAAGCCGCCGTCGACATCGTTTTTCACCGCTGTGAGAACCCCCTTGCTCCACTCTATCTTCCCGTGCCATTATTTTTGCGTTTCTTGGCTTCTAGCGCCGTAGCCGCACGCGCCGAGGATCTCCGGCCGCCGTCCATGGTGACCGCCGCCTCGGCCTTCCCCTCCGGCCACTTCTTGGGCCTGGCCGCGACCCCCTACTCCCCCCGCTAACCCCGGTGCCCTCGGTTCTTCGAACCGTGGCCGATAGGCCGTGTTCCGCACGCGCCGGTGACCTCCATGCCGCCGGCAATGGAGCCTTGCCGCCGGAGACACTGTTCTGGCCGGCCACCCCTTGCTCTCCCTCCTCTGATCTAATCCGAGCCACCCATCCATGATCCAACGGCCGAGAACGTCCGGTACCCCTTCGCGTGGCAGATTTGCTAAAGAGACCCTGTACTTTTCTAAGTCCTAACCCGCAGTCCAAAGCGCATTTCCCCTATTACGCATTCTCGTTTTGAAAGCGTAAAGTTCACTGCTTTAGTCTAAAATACGTTTTCAGTATTTACAGAAATGCCATTTGAACTGTTTTACTTATAAAATCGTCGTCTTAGCTCCGAATTGATCCATTCAAATTGCGTTAGCTTCGTAATTCCATAATCTACATGTTGGAACCACTGTTAGTCAAGTTTGGAACTTTTTAATTTCATGGTTAGATTTAATTAAATTTATTGCTATAGGAAATCCCGTTTAAATCATAACTTTCGCATTTTAGCTCCGTTTTTCGTGAACTTCGCGCTGACGTGATCGTAGCGAGACGTAGATTATTTTCACAAACATTTTATCTTGTTTTCTATACTGTTGGTGTACTGTTCTAATGATAGGAATGTTTGCTTTGCATGAATGCTTTTGGAATGTTGTATGTTGCCGTGTTGGTCGCGTTCAGACGGTGAGGAGAACGTTGGAGACCAAGAATTCTTCGACGACCAGCAGGACCAGCAAGAGTTTGTGAACAAGGCAAGTATAGCATGGGTCTACCTTGATGTCCTATTCACTTTAATCATTTACTCATGTGCATGTGTCTAATGTTGGTAACCATAAGGACATTCTAGTCATTGATGACTTGTTCCCTTGACTCCTATGGGTTAATTGCATATGGGTAGATTGCTAGTGCTCTAACTGAATATGATCTACATGATGATGAATGGTTCTATGGAACTAAAGTATAATATGATTTATAACAACTGATCCATAGGGCGAAGGTGCAAATGACTTTTGATCATGTTGCTCCCGGCCCTCCATAAGGACTTATCTGTCGGCAAAAGCTAGGACTGACAGTGCAACTGGGAGAGTTATATGGCTCTGACTTTAGCTCAGTAATAGGACCTTTTCTAGCTAGTTAGAGGTTACCTTTTTGGCGCAAATGGGGCTTGCCACGTTGGGTATAGGGCTGCTTCTGTTCCTATGAGTATAGCCGCAATGGATATGTGCCATAGGAAAGGGGGGTTCCTACATCTGCCTGCCAAGGAAACCTAGCGGCCCTAACTTGTTAGAGAAACCTATGAAATGGCTTCATAGTGTACCATGCCCGCTCACCTTGGCAGTGATATGGGAGTAATTAACCCGGGCATATGGGGATCACGACTCGCGGTGAATGTGCACCACCTCTACAAAGGGTAACAAACTGTTATAACAGCCGTGCTCACGGTTACGAGCGGCCCGGAAAACTCACAGAATAACTGGATACTTGTTGTTGATCATTTAAGTTGTTCTATGATGATACGTGGTACACTTGACCCTGATATATGTTCTTATGGGATTAAATGGGAGCTTAAGCATAATTTGATAATACCTGAGAATAAAAGCTTGACTTACTAAAATGGCTAATTGCAGTAAACCAGAGTCAACCTTTTTGAGCTTCATAACCCCATGTTAACTTGTTAGGTACGGGATGTACTTACGCTTGTTTATTTTCTTTATTTGGATAAAAATCTCGGATGGGTAACAGATGACAACGGGTATGAGGAATTCCCGGAGGATTTTTAGGCTTGTGGTCAACCAGTTGCCCTTCCCTGTGATGATGCCACGAGAGTTTTATTGTCTTTTTATTTTTCGCTGTGTGATGTAAGACTAAGTTGTATTATGGATCTGATGTAAGGACACTGTGATGATACTTTATGTAATTTGTCAGCTTGTGTGTGTAATGGATCCCTAGGCACACACGAGTTTTGTGCATTCAATTTTATCCTTAAAATTGGGTGTGACACCCTAAAACATAAGGCATACTTAGGCACAGGTTCAGTTGTAAACAATTTGGATTTCTAATAAAGGGATAAACAGTTATGCTGATAAAACTGATCAGTATGTGGGAAATACGGCAAGACAGTGAGAGAAAAAACTAGTACTCCACCCGTCCCAAAATCTAGCATTTCGAAGATGTATCCATGTGCTTTACAGATAGTTCATGTTTCGTAAGAAAGCTAAACTACTGGAGCATAAAACCCACTACTCAATATAATCAGTTTAAGTTGGAAATTGCAATACCTGAACTGGTTCTCCTCAACACTTCGAATGCCTCTGCCCTCATTGACAAAAAAACTCCTCAACACTTCGAATGCCTCTGCCCTCATTGACAAAAAAACTAAGGAACTTTGCAAGAATGTTATCCAGTTCATTTGCCTGCTTAACCTGTCAACTCAACTAGAAGCTATGAATATATACCAGATGGCAAATGGTTGCCTGACAAAACGTATTAAACACATGCAGATGCAACGTATGTGAGCAGTCACTGAACATTGTCCATTCCTCTCCACCTTTTTAGTTTGTACCAAGAATATTTTCTAACAATTTTGTTACCAAAGTATACATTTGTAACACAAACAAATCACAATATTGTTCAAATAAATATATCAAGTGTATATCAGCAGTGATACCACAAAAACCATTGAAATGACCAACAAAGTTCTCCATAGTACCCTCATGCTTATACGTATAGAGTTGATTGAAGTCTCTATCAAACATTTGTCTGCTTCATATCTGTACATGTAGATAAATGTAGAAGTATGTGTCACAATTCTCAAAATATTACTTGAAAAGTAAGAATTTAGTCAATGTTCAAACGGTTTGACTTCTCGAAAAGCGAGAATTGCATTCCTTTGTGGACAGAGGAAGTACATATTAACATGCGTGGTTTCCAAAAAGGAAATAAAAGTCAATAATGAAGGATTGTAAACTGAATTTAAGATACTGTCAAAGAAGTCTCCCTCACCGGATTCAGCAGAAGTTCAGGGCTTGTCCTGTGAATAAGAATAAAAACGAAGATGGATTAGTACGGGCAAAGAGATATATTTGCATGAGCGTTTAGAAAATTCACAAGCAAAAATGAATTGTGTTGACAATAGGCATGCTTTTCTGAAAAGGTACAACCAGATGCAGGTGAGGTACAAACCATAGCTAAATGGTTAGAATAGATAAAAACATCAGAGGGCCAAAACAATTCCTAAAAGGTACATACAGAGGAATTGAATCGAAACCTATAGAGGATGCAAAGTGAATTGAAACATACAGAAAGCTACTCTATCGAATCGAATATGAATGTGACCCGGAAAGGTTCATACTAATTGCAACCACCTCGTGGTCACTATAGGGTCAAATACTCAAGACATACCTTACAACAAATAAACATTTGAAAATGAAAGACAACAAATACCAACTTACATTGTAAAGACATAACAAAAATAACTTTCTGGGAAATCTGACAACATTGAGAAAGAACCTTGTATTTCAGAAAAAAAAATCTTTACCTTGAAAATAATTAATTACTTGCACCTCATTTAATTTAATTTTGATAAGTACCTCAGTTTCAAAATTTACAAAAAGTTTCAAAATTAATGGCGACTCAATAAAGGTATCAATTTCAATAGAATATGTTAGCATGAACAAGCTTGTGTAAAACTGTAAAACGAAGTGCAAGTAAATTGGCAATACTATAGCATGTGCAAAAAACCGAGAACTATCACAACCAGGCAGTAGCCTAGTTCTAAACACACACACACACAAAAGAAAAACTTCTCAGTATTCCATTATCAATAACAGAAACTTCTCAGTATTCCATTAGCCATTTTAGATGGTCAAACAAACATAACCAAAAGCTAGGTTGGGTGATCTGGTCAGCGTTAGAACCTACATGTAGTCATACACATGAGGAAACCATCTGAAATCGGCATTGACTATCCAACTATGCAATTACTATCGAATCAAACGGGAATAGGAGCAAATCAATCCATCAAAAAATGTACCTTCATGAAGAACAAATCCCGGATCTGAAAACCAAGAAATGAAATCCCCGGTCAAGAATGTGGCACTTCTCATGGAGACAGAGGAAGGAGGGGGAGGGGCGGGGAGAGGAGCACAAGCAGCAGCAGTGCCGGAGAGAGAGGAGCAGCGTCAAAGAGAGGGGAGCACCGCCGAAGAGGAGCTCACAGAGAGAGAGGAACGACGCTTGAGAGCATAATTGGCCATGCAGCCCGAGCCCGTCGGCCCGGTCCAAGGCCCATTTTTTAGCCCAGCCCAAGCACGGCCCGGCACGGAGGCTAGCGGGCCCGGGCTGGCCCGGCCCGGAGCAACAGGCCATGTCTGGGCCTGACCCTAGGCACATGGGCCGGCACGGCACGGCCTGCTACAGAGCAGCCGGCCCGCCAGGCCGCCTCCCCGCCCCCCCCCCGCGCCCGGCGTATATAAGCAGGGAGGGACTCCCTGGCTCCCCGCTCGGCCACCTCCCCCCGCCTCACCCCGATTCCCCGAACCCTAAATCCCTACCCGGCTACCCCGCTCCCCGCCGCACCGCTCGCGACCGCCACCACCATCCTCTCCCTCCTCCCCCTCCCTGCCGTCGGGCGCACCCAAGTCCTATCCCACCGCTGGCATCGCCTATGGCCCTCCGCATCACTCCACCTTCTCGACTCCCACCTCCCCGTCCCCGCCTCCTCCCTCTCCGCTGCCGTGTCCCGGATCCTCGCCTCCCATCGCGACAACGCCGTGAGGTTCCATCTCCTCATCGCCCGTCTCTCCGCTCAGACTTCGACTTCTGGATCCGCTCCCTCGCCGCCAAAAACCTCCTAGAACTTGTCCTCCGACACCCTTCCGATGAGACTCTTCGCCTCCCTCCTTCATTCCTCTCCTTCCGGTCCCTCCGCACCGCGGAGCTCACCAACTATTGCCTCCCCGAGGATGGCACCGGTGGCGGCGAGGTCTATTTCCCCCCACCTTAGCGAGCTCACCCTCAAGCGCGCCAGTGACTGCCTCCTCCATGCCTCCCCGCGCGGCCCCACCTCCAGGGCGAGCGCGCTGGCGACCGGATCTGCCTCTGGGGCGAGCGCGCCGACCGTCTCCCTCTTGCACGCAGCCGTCTTCCTCCCGCGATCGGATCTGCCTCGGGGAGAGTGCGTCGACGGCGGCGACCGCCTCCCATGGCTGCCCTGCCTCCTGCTCTCCCCTTCCCTCTCTCGTGGGCCTCGGGCTGGCCCGACACACTGGAGTGGCCGTGCTTCTCGGGCAGGCCCGGCACAAAAATCGGCCAGCAGGCCATGCCTGGGCCAGAGGCTAGGCCCGTGGCCCTGTGAGGCACGGCCCGGGAGGCATGGCGTGCCGTGCTGGCCCATTGGCTATCGGGCCATGCTTTCACGGGCCCGTGCCGTGCCGGGCCGGGCTGGCCCGTTGGCCATCTATACTTGAGAGAGGATAGGAGGAAATAGGAGCTAGACGAAACGAGCCGAGTCGAGGCTAGGGAGCCAGACGAAATGGAGCCGAGGGAGCGGAGCTGTGAGTCTTGCATGCACGGGTGCTCCAGTGCGGAAAAGTGGACATGCAGCGTGGGACCCACGGGGAAAAGCAACCAACCAGAGGTTGCCAATAAGCTCCGCGGACGCTCATACAAGGTATTGCATTTCAGCCCTGGTGCTCACTCAAGGCGCACTGTTCCTCCTCTGTTTCGCGGTCGCGGTGATCCGTTCGCTGCTGGCTGCACAGCTCAGTTTCCTGTACCACCTCAAGCTGCCACACCAAAGAAGAAAACAATTGATGATTGATAGATATGTTAGCATCATAGCGGACACGTGCATTGAAAAAGGCGTGGCTGCCACCATCAATACCAATCTGGTATCCTTCGCAGCAGAGTTGTTGTTGTTGCAATCTCAATCTCAATCTCAACACCCAGACGACGACCGCACGGATGCGGTTCTGGTGCTGCACTCGCTGGTGATCGAAAGCCAAGACCGTTCAGACGGAGCGGTTGAGCAGATCTGTTCTTCGGGAAACCTGCCGCTGCTGGTTTGCGGGCTGCTTCGGATGCTACGCTGCTCAAGCAAAAGGAACGACGACGACGACCTTGTTGTTGTTGGCCCAGATATCAAGGCACGCATCACAGAAATTGTCGCCAAGCTTGCCTGCAAGCTGCGGCTGGAAGACATACCGGGAGCAGCCCACTGCATATCATCATCCCTACTTGATCCTCATCTCATGAAAACCACAGCAGAAACATGCCTTTTTCTTCGTGGGCTTGTGATTCTTGGCGAGCTTGCCGCGGACCCGGAGAACTGCACAGAGATGTACAGCACCATGGATCTTGTGCCCAAGATATTAGCGCCTGTCAGCAATGGACTACATCATATGCTGGTCAGCAAGAGTGACGCAACAGCAGGTGAGATTGTCAGGGAATCCTTGCGCGTGGTGGCCAAGCTTACAAGCAGGACAGCAGGTGAGAGCGGTAGGAAATTAGTGAAAGAAATCTGTTCCTTCTGCGACAGACTACAGTGCAAGGTCACCGTAACGTCAGCTGCATTGTTGATGAGGTTTCAATCCATTACCACGTTTTTTTAAACGACAGACAAAAGATTTGCCGTGATTTCTATTAGAGGAAGAAAGAAAAAAGACAAATGTCAGCCCAGCTTTTTGAATGGAAACTGGGCCAGAAAAACCATATAACTGAGGAGAGTGCCCCACTCATCCTGCATAACTTGGTACAACTGTCACAACTCACGCCACTACTTACAACTTGGTCGAATCAACCCAACTAACAACAACTAAACAACTAATAGCAGGAAACGACCCAACTAAAATACCTCAACTAAGCACTGAGCATCGCCACCCTCGGAGTTCGGAGCACCACCGCCCATGGAGGAGCGCCATGGCAGGCGACAGGAGATCAACAGCGGGAAACTGGATAGCCTAGCAGAGCCTTCAAGAAGGAAACGCCAAGAGCATCGACAAAGCTAGCCCGACAAGGTAAGATTTTCACCTACAAAATCCAGCACAGTAGGAGGAGAGGTAGAAAAGGACGCCTTCAAGAAGGGAAACGACGTCCACAGACGTTGTCGTCCAAGCTTTCGCTCCGACCTCATGCAACCTCCACACCATCGCCACTAGAGACACAAACCCACCATGGAGGTAGGATGCGACGAGGGGTCAGTAGCAGCCCTGCCCCGCCGCCGCCCCAAGGGACGCCGGCCAAGAGAAGCGCAGGGAGAAGCCCAGCGGAGAGACTGCCCCCCGCCAGAACTGGCAAAGCCAGCTAGCAGCAGGCAGCTCCGGCCAACTCTGCCACGGGGATCAGCCCAAGCGAGGGGGAAAGGAAGATGGTAGGGAGAAGAGGGCCAGGATCAGAAGAAGCCCTAGTCGCCCAAACCACCAACGTCCCAACCCCTGTCGAGCCAACCCCGCATCACACCACTTCGCGCAAGGTCTCCAGCAGCCCCGCACCGATCTGCTGCTGTCTGCACGCCCGCTCCCTGGCCCTAAGACTGTCACCCCCTGACGGGAGAGGAAGGGAAGGGACAGGATGAAAGGGCCCGGGCAGCCCCCTCCCGCCGAGCACTTGACCGGAGCCCGGTCGGACACACGGCCCGCCAGGAGCCCAGGAACCACTAGATCCGGCCATCTCCGCCAAGATCCGGCCGTCACAGAAGGGGCGGGGAGGGGAGGGCCAGATGGAGGAGCCCAGCCGCGCCAACACAACGCACCCCCCCAGCCCGAGACGCTCCGGCTCCTCTCGTGCGTCGCCAAAGACGAATCAGTCCAGCGGGATCAAGATTTGCCCGCAGAGGGGCCGGATCTGAGCCCGCCAACCACCGCCGTGAGGAGGCCCGATGACCACACAGAGCCTCATCGGGAGATGGAGGGAGAGGGAGAGGGAGGATAGAGAAAAACACTCGGCCGCCACCTTCCTCGCCCTCCGCCAGCTCACCGGCGATGAACTCCGGTGGCGGCCGAACCGAGGAGGCCGAGGGGAGGGACCCAGAGGTGGGAGAGATGGTGCCGCCCGAGTCGCCCTCAAAGGAGAGCGACGCGGGGGCCTGAGGAGTCTTGTCCTAATCCATTGCCACGTGAGCAGCGGTGCTTCAGCATCTTCAGAATTCAGATGCAGCATGGGCCTACATTCAATAAAAACACAACAGCTCAACTTAACTGCCATCTAACAAATAAATAATATTCTATTTATGTATCAATTGAAGCTTCCATGTCAGCTTTCTCCAACACGGCATAGAGTTACTTCCGAAGTGAAGGATTTGCCTCCTGATGCTGGCATATTGTTTGTGTGCACAATTCCAAGAACGTAACAGGCTATTGTACTTGGATGTATATTATGGGCACCCAAACTCAAAATAGATAGCAAAAGACATAAAATTAGCCTTCAACAGAGTACCTATACGGGAGATCTATTTTAGGTTGCCTGAGAGGCTCAACCCAAATATGGACATCCTCTCTTCTGGAAACTCATTTACAGAAAGGATTTTTTTTTGTCTTGTTGTTGGAAAAGATGTCGAATATGTATTTAATTTTTTGCTTGTAGCGTTATCTAAAGGACGAATAGATCTTGTATTTTGTACGTTGTCGTTGAAGATAACCTTAGCTAGCTAGTAGGATGGCACCGTGTGAGCGACTTTTTTTTGGAAGCAGGCAGAGGGACGTCTCAGAGGCAGAGGCAGAGGCAGAGGCAGACTTCTGTAGTTGACATCGACATCACAGCTTGATTTTTGTTTCCTCGCCAGCTAAGGGCATGTTCGGCAGGACTGAAAAATAAGTAAAACACTATTCCAGCTGATTGTTGTGAGAGAAAAATAATGTTCTGTCTGGAATCACTGTTCATGTGAATAGTGATTCCGTGAGTGGGCTGGCCAGCCAGCCAGCCGAACAGCCCCTAAGTAGCCGCCCTCAAAGTTTCGCCACTCTCTCGCTTACTCCCGCAGAATAGTAGATTGCAGTTTATTCCGCCTGTTGACTTGTCGTAAACGGTCGTAAATTTTCAGCTAGAATAATATTTTTCTCCCACACTAAACCAGCCAGCAGTAATAATCCACGATCATATACGATCGTTTCAGCCCAGCCGAACAAGCTGATTGTTCAGTAGTAAACTGAACTACTCCATTAAAAGATCTATCTATATTTGGTGAACTTTCTACTAGACGGCAGTTTATCATTTACTGTACATAACAAGACTTTCTTGTATGATGATTTCAGAACAGCTTCCAGCATATGCTACAGTAGCCAGCACCATATATGGTGGGTATGTGACGCATACTCTCTCAGTCCTAACATATCCTATTTTTCACGAAGCCAACTATTTTTATGTTTGATCAAAATATATATAAAAATATACTGATATATGTGCGATGCATAATTAGTATCATTAGATTAATGAGATGTATTTCTTATAATAATTATATTAGAAGATATAACTATTGATAATATATTTTGTAAATCTGGTTAGACTTTGAAAAATGTGAAGTTATTTTGAGGCGGAAGAAGTGGAACATTGTCCATTGCTCAACATCTGCTACTACCTGGCTGTATGCCCTTGTGCTTCTTCCATGCAAAGAGAAGTCGTCTGCACCTACTAGCTCCTATCTGGCTGACTGGCTGGCCAAATAAACAAATTGTTAACTGTCAGTAATGGCATCGTGCCATCGCACAATCCAAGTATCGAACCTTTAGCATTGACGACGCTAGCGAGCAACTTTTCATTCTTGTGAAAGCAGTTTACAACACAAACTCGGTCAGAAAAGAAAATTATCACTAGTCTTTCTAGTGACTTGCCCATCGTTAGTCGTTTTACATATTAAGGACCCTTTGGCACGGCTCTGGCTTCTTACAGCTCTTGCTGTGGAGTTATGCCAAGCGACTATTTTAAAGTAGCTTATTATAAGAAGTTTGGAGGTGTCAAAGTTATTTTTTTTGCTAAGAAGTCAAAGTCGCGAAACATGGCTTCTCTGATTATTATACAACTGCTACTGGTACCTTTTTGTTAAACGGTTCCATCTTCACTAGAGAAATTGCTGTACAAGAGAAACAGGAACCCCTTTTAGGAGAAACCGGATTCTTGCCAAACTAATAGCTAGCATCTTATTAATTATTAGCATCTTCTTGCACTGAACTTACATTGTACATTTAAAAATCCAAACGGAGCTTCTAATATAAATCTCCATTGCTGTAACTCCAGCATTTACAACACAATAGTATGTTACGAGTCAGTTTGGTTCCTAGGCAAGTTTTGCTTTGCCAGTAAGAGTAAACTAGCCTTTGTCTGTCTGACTGTCTTGGCAAGCTAGATATTGACTCTCATGTCATTATCAGGCCAAGTGTTAGACATTGATTTGGTCACGCACCTAGAGTGCTAGATCGCACATGCCGGGCAACGCCTAGTGTTGACATTGGTTTGGTGCTAGTGGTGGTGGAGCAAGAGCTTCGGTATAATTGTAATCAAGTCAAAGTACTAGTATTGTAATTGTATGCACTATGCAGAGGTGGAAGAACATTTGCTGGCTCTTTTGCCGACGTGCTCCACCAGGAAGGCCGGTCCTCTCAGGAGAGCCCGCATGTGCACATGAAGATATCCCACTCACATGTCCTCCGGGGCAGACCTAGGTTATATGGAGTGAGGGCACATGCCCCCACTCAAATTTTGTTAGTAGTGGTACATGCTTATTTTTCACCATGAGTGCCGCCACACAAATGAATCACAAGGCTCTCACACACTATTACGAAGATCTGAAGCTCTGGGCAGCGCTTGATGAGATTGACAGAGAGGAAGCTAAGAAGAAGAAGGCCAGCACATGATATGATGATGAACAATTGATTAGATTTGTTGCAGACTAAATCTGCCTCAAACATGATTCTGTTCCTAATTATGCTGCAGCTGTGAAATTGTGTTGAAATGAAAGTGGTTATGGCTCTATGAAAACCGTTTTGAAAGTGGTTTCTAGGTCTATGCAGCATTTTGGTGTGGTCTCATAAACTTGAGTCAGAGAGTCCAAAAATAACAAACAATTTGGAGGCCATTTGGGTTTGCATTGTATAACCCTGTATCAAAATCCAAATTGTTGATCTGAAAATAGGGGAAAAAACACAGATATCAAACTAAAACATGGATAAAAACACATGGACAAAGTTGTCCTTTGGTCTAAAAGTTAACACCGTTAGGTGTACTTGACAGAATAGGGGTAAAATCTCACTTCGTTTTGAAATCGCTGGGGTAAAATCATAAAGTTAAAAAAACGAGGGCAAAATCACCATTTCACTTCAAAACAGGGGTAGAAATGCTTAAGCCCCTAAATATAAAGCTGACTTGATGCAGTACAAAATGTAGGATGGAAGAAAGTAAATAATTTAGTCACCCGGTCATGGATCCCACGAATGTGGAGTCCGCTCCTCCTCTCAGCTTGCATCGCCTCAGTTCCATGGCGATGAGCTCGGGCAGCAGCACTAGCAGTGAGAGGCAGCTAAAAGGATCAAGATGCCCAAGAGGGGGATGAATTGGGCTAATTCTAAAATTCTTTACAATAATTAAATCCTACACTTAGCCCACTTCACCCCTTGTGCCTAGAAGGTGTTTCTAATATTCTACCGCACAAAAGTTTAGCACCCTAAGTTCCAATCCTACTCTAGCATGACAATTCTAAGTATGTAAAGACAAGAATTGAATTGCTCAAATGCAAATGCTTAAAGTAAAGAGAGAAGGAGGAACGCAGCGATGTTTTGCCGAGGTATCGGAGAATCGCCACTCCCCACTAGTCCTCGTTGGAGCAACCACGCAAGGGTGTAGCTCCCCCTTGATCCGCACAAGAATCAAGTGCTCTCTACGGGTTGATTCTTCGACACTCCGTCACGGTGAATCACCCACAACTGCTCACAACTTGAGTTGGGTCATCCACAAGCTCCACTGGATAATCACCAAGCTCCCAATCACCACCAAGCCGTCTAGGTGATGGCGATCACCAAAAGTAACAAGCACGAACTCTTACTTGACCACGACAAGCCTAATGAGAAGGGTGGATGCACACTTTGCTACTCTTGCTTTCACTAATGAGGCATATCTCTTGGATTCTCAAATCTCAATCACCTCACTAGGACCTTGCTCTTCTTGGCTCTCTCAATGATGTTTCTCAGCTGTTGGAATGAGCAAAAGTAATCGCTTGAGTGAATAAAGGAAATATTTATAACCCCTCATTCAAAATGAACCATTATGTGCCTCTACGGGGTGACTGGACGCTCCGGTCAGTTCACCCGCCTCTGTGCAGTTTAAGTTGTGACCGGACACTGGCCAGCGTCCGGTCAGCACTGATCGGACGCGTCCGATCACGAAAACTGCCCTCTGAAACCTTACTGATGTTGACCGGACTCTGGCACCCAGCGTTCGGTCACTTTGCTACTCAACGTCCGGTCAGCACTGATCGGACACGTCCGATCAGGATTCTCCCTCTCTGGAACCTTACTGGAGTTGACCGGACTCTGGCACCCAGCGTCCGGTCACTCACCTCTCAGCGTCCGGTCACATCTAGATGACTTCACCTTGATCAAATGAACTGATCGGACTCTGCGCCAGCGTCCGGTCACACCGAAACCAGCGTCCGGTCAGCATTTGACCCTCCATTCACTTCCAACTCGCAATCTAGTGCTAGTTTTAACACCTTGATCAATGAAGTTCGCTCCAATTGATCTTAGGGCTATTTTGGAGCTACCTAGTGCTAGTTTTAACAAGTGTGCATCACACCTAACCCACTAGACTCACCTAGGTCAAGCTAAGAAAAAACAAAGTCCTAAACTACTCTAAGTGTCTCCTCAACACCAAACGACACTTAGAATTAGTCCATCCTTAACCTTATCGTCCATCATTTGAAACCAAAATGATTTCCATTGTAGGGCATGACCACCATGATTACCCAATCAATTGCCATTACCATGACCTAACTTAATTGCATTTGCAAAACACATGTTAGTCACAGTAATCTCGTATTGTCATTAATCACCGTGTCGGTGTTTCGTACAAACACCGGCAAGTAAATTTATAGTAATGCGCGTTAGGCTCGGATGGTGCGCTAAAGGACACAAGATTTATACTGGTTCGGGCCAAAGGTCTCTACGTCCAGTTTGTTGCTGCTCATGTTATTAGCACCGTGAATGGTTTGTAGTAAGGGGTACAAACGATCGAGAGAGGGACTGGTCCCAAGTATCTGATGGAAGGGTTGAAGGGATGTCAAGAGGTTCGAAACAACTTGACTATGTGTATCTGTGTGTCGTATTGTTCGATCTCAAGAGTTCGTCCGTCTGATGGAGGAAGCGCATCCCCTTTTATAGAGGAAGGGGGTGGCTTTTACAAGGGCGAGGTTTTAGGATGTATACTCTACTTAGTGTTGTGGCTCACATCTACCCAATCCTCCTCCTTCATTCTGATGAGTGCGAAGGAAGATAGGCGCCAACAATACTGTTGATGTCTCTGTAGAATGTTAGGTCGATTACAGAATGCTGCCCTGCGCAGGGTGTGGGTTGTAGTATAGTGGTTTTGACTTATTGGCCTCTCCTAGCCTTGCTTCGCACGCCTTCTGGTTCCTGTGAGTCTTCGTCGGAGGGACGAGGGGTCGGGGTCCAGAGCGACGACGTGGTCAAGGCCTTCTGACTTGGCGGACCTGAGGGGTCGGGAAGCGGGTGCCGCTCCCTTGGGTCCATAGCGTGGTGACGGAATGTCCGTCGTGCGTGGAGATATTAAGTCCTTTTCTGGAGCGTAGCGGTTGTCGTATATCTTCATCAGGTTGCGTGTCCCAGGGCTGAAGGCGGTGCCTACAACTCTACAGGGCGAGGAGCACGCACTCGTACAACCTTTCGGGCTCTGCGGCACCCGGAAGGGTCTAAAGCACCTGTCCTGTCATCCCCTGGAAGTACTTTTCCTACCAGGGCGCAGGGTATGGTCCTTGGAGCCATGGTTGACCCGAACGTCTTGTCTTGCCCTGTACTTATCATCTTGAGGGAATGGGGAGAAGTCGTCAGGGAGGATGAATCCAATCTTTAGATATGGAGCAGGGTGAGACTCGTTCCTTGCCGTCGGGTGAAACGGAGACCAATTCCTATCTCTCGGGTGAGACCGACCTCGCCACTCCGGGGTCGGGTGAGGCGGGATCTATCCCTCAGCCCTCGGGCGAGACCGAGCCCGCCCTCAAGGCGTCGGGCGAGACGGAGTTTATCCCTTGGCCCTCAGGAGAGACCGAGCCTGTCCCAATGGCGTCGGGCGAGACGAAGATTAACCTTGAGCCCTCAGGTGAGGCAGAGTCATCTCCCAAAGGCGTCGGGCGAGGCGGAACCAAACTCCTATCACCCGAACAAGGGATGAAACGGCGCCCTTATGCGTCCAGAAGTTTTTCACGTTCGGTGGTTATTGGTTCCACCTTCTGGGGTACCCCGGTATTAGGTCCCCGACAGTAGCCCCCGAGCCTCTAGGTGATTCGAGTAGAACCGCCTGGAGGGTGTTTTTTGACTTCGTCGAAGTTACTTTGCCAGAGGGTGCGCGCGAGTGCACCCAATGGGTGTAGCCCCCGAGCCCCCGGGTGATTCGAGTAGAGTCGCCCAGTGGGTTGTATTGGTCCCTTCGCGGGTAAGGCTGAAGGACTTAGTTTTTTATCAACTGGATGTTTTTCCAAGTGGGTCGTGGCATCCCATTCACTGGGAATTGATTCGGGGCTGACCTAACTGGTGCTTCTGCCCTTGATTTCGGATCGTTCGCGGATCCTTTCTTAGTTGGGCCGGCCGGCGAGTTTCTGGGCCCTAGGTGGGCCAAAGAGAAAAGAACAGGCCTTCGTGGCTTGCGTTTCCCAGGTGGGTAGAGAGTCTGGATTCGCCTGGGAAAGGCGAACCGTCCGCCGAGATTTTTGTGGCGAGAGGATAGGGACTGCGGGCGCGTGTCCCGCGACGTGACGTGGTGGCGCGCATGGCAGGCCTGGAGATCGAGGCAGATGGTTGCCCTTCTCGCGTCCATCGCCCCCTATAAAACCGCGGGGTTCGCCCCCAAGGTTCCGTATTTTGCTCCCCTGCCTTTGCGTTCTGAAACATCCGCCGCCAATCGTCCTAGCCTCCAGCGCCCGCATCGCCATCGTCGACCGGCTTGCATTCATGTTGCAGCCGCCATCAAGCTCGCGCCTACCCTCCCCCCTACTGCTTTAATGGAGTTGTGGGGCAGATCAAGCATCACCTCCCGGCGTCTGGAGGGCCTCGTCCGCCATGGCCTTCTCCGCCCACTGTCCGCCGTCCAGGAGTGGCTGCTACCTGGCGACGAGGGTGAGCCGGTGCCGCCTGAAGGGTATGTCGTCTCTTTTGCCATCTTCCATGAGCGGGGATTCAGGGTACCCGTGCATAGATTCCTTCGGGGGCTGCTGGATTACTATGAGGTAGAGCTGTAGCATCTAACTCCCAATGGGATTCAACACATGGCAGCATTTGTTGCCCTGTGCGAGGGTTTCCTAGGGATCGATCCCCATTTTGATCTGTGGAGGTATGTCTTTAACATTAGTTTGTCAAAGAGGAAGATTGGGGGGAAAGATGTGAACGCGCCGATGGGATGTGCCAGCATTCATCTGCGCCATACCCAGTCGAGGGGTTACCCATACATGCGTCTGGCGACATCCAACAAGGGATGGCACTCGCAGTGGTTTTATGTTAGGGATGATGTGAGTGCCACCCTACCGAAGTATACTGGACATCTTATTGTGGACGTTCCGGAGTCGTGGGGCTAGGGTGTCCAGTCCAAAGACAAGAAACACATCTCCGACCTTCTTTCCGCCCTCCAAGCCCTGAAGGATCGGGGTGTAAAGGGGATGGGGATTATTGGTGCCTACCACGTGAGGAGGGTGGCGCCCCTGATGGCGCATGTGCTTCCCCTGCATCGGATGATGCCTGGGATATCGTTCGAGGGGACGGTGCTCGTTGACGAGGCGCTCTCTTACTCGGAAGTGGCGCAACGCATCAAGGAGGCGACGGAGCCTACGAAGGATTCTATAGGCAGGGTCCTCGACATTGTGTATCCGATGCCCGGACACCCCCCAATGCGGCCGGAGCCTGGATTCTTTGAATTTGTAAGCCCTCTTCTCCTGTGCTCTTTTCTTTTTCCTGGATCTCCATTTTTTAACACTTGCTTTATGACGTTGGGACCAGCCGAGGGGGCTGGTCTTCAAGGACAGTCCGGTTCCACTGCCGAAGGACAAGGTCGTGGCGGCGGCGAATCGACTCGTGGCCGAGTGGGACAAGAAAGCAAGGAAGGAGATGAAGAAGGTGAAACAACTGAAGCAGGAGGCATAGGATCGGGGAGAGGACGTGAGCAGTGAGGACGACGACGATGACGATGATGATGACGACAACGACGAGGTAGCCATTGGCGTGGATTGGGACGTCCTGGAGGACGAGGACACACTGATAAGTGGCCACCCATCCGTGCAGGGGCCCTTCCCTTTCCATGCGGAGGGAAGTGAATCGATGAGGTCAGTGGAGGCCGGCGAGTCCACCGCTTCGCACGCCGTGCCGGCCGAGGACCGGTGGATGGGGGAGAGCGGGCTTGCTGCCGCCAACCTCAAGGCGATGATGGAGGGGAGTAGCTCTAGTGCTGCACCCCACGAGACGATGGAGAGGGGCGGCTCTGGTGCCGTGCCCAACGAGACGATGGAGAGGAGCGACTCCGGTGCCGCGCCCGATGAGATGAACCCCCTGCCCTAGAGCAGGGGGCAGGTTTGAAACGGTCCCGCCTAGATGAGTCGGGGTAGGGATCTGGGGATCCGTCCCCAAAACGCTTCCGCCGGCCGAGGACATCAACGTAAGCTGCTGATTCCCCTGTTTTCATCCTTTTTCCATTTCTATTTTGACTTAATGGTTATTACCTTTGTGCAGGTTCTTGCGGACGGGTCACCCCCTGGGGCTGGCACCCAGGAAGAGTCTCGCCCTTCAAGCGGGACAGACGGCGTCGCCCGGAGTCACCCCCGTTTCGAGCAGGAGTGGTGCCGACGTCGGGGCCGTGTTGGCCGACCCGACGGCGCCCGTGGTGGCTCCCACGCCCATGGAGGTTACTGAGCGAGCGGCCTCCTCCATGGCGGACGTGGAACAGCCGGTCGAGGGCCGCATACCGCTGGTGGAGGTGGTCATGACCGCGCCAAGCCAGGATCAGCCGGGCACGGTCATGGTGGCGCCCGAGGGCGTAGTGCAATCCGCGCCACCAGGGGCCCAGGTGGATCCGCCCGTGGCGCTCGAAGCGGCCCAGATGAAGGAGGGTCTAGCCGGAGGGTCCTCAAGTGCAGTGGTGGTGCCGCACAGGGTCAGGAGGGAGCCACCCCCGGCCCCTTTGTCGGGAGGAAGCCGCTCCCCTGTGCGGGGGGAGCCGCCGCTCCAGTGGATGGCCGCTCAGGACCCGACGTCGGCTCTTTTCTCGCTCGATGATCATTCCGAGAGCATGGAGCGGGAGGGTCTTGACATCGGGATCTCGACCATGCTGAACGCCCTGGACCAGGCTAGAGGAGCCCTCCGTGAGATCGTTATCCCTACCACTCAGGTATTTTCTGGGCTTTCTTCTTTCTTCGTATGTTTTTGTGTTTTCGCATTTCTGATACCAGTCTTCTTCCTCTTTAGGTTATTGTTGCTCGTAGCCGGAATAAATCCCAATTCCTCCACAAGCAGAAGGCGGAGTGGGATCGCCTCTCCGAGGAGGCCCGGCTGTGAGCAGACATGGCTGCCCAGCTTGCTACCGCCCAGGAGCGGGAGGCCCAGGCGCGTCAGGACGCGGAGGAGGCCCACGGGATGTTCGAGGATCTATCGGCGAGGTCTAAGCTGGATGGGGAGGAGATTGCCAGACTCCAAAAAGAGCGAGATGAGCTGCTGCAGAGGAATGTCGCGGCCAATGAGAAGGCCGGCGAAGTCCTGAAGGAGCTGGAGATGGAGCGAGAACTCCGGCGGGAGGCCGAGAGTAGGGCCACGGCCCTCTAGCAAAAGGTGGACGAGGACGTCGAGGTTGTCCGCTCTCTCAGGGCGGAGCTCGGTGATGCGGTGAACCGAAGGTTGAGCGCTGAAAACGTCTCCGTCAAGCTAGAAAAAGAGGCTGCCTATGCACGAAGGGCCCTTCAGGTTGAGAGCGATGAGCATGATCTTCTACAAGCTGTGGTCGGGGTGGTCCTTAATGCCCTGAATGTGACGGAGCCGGTGGAGACCAGCCCGCTCATGGCTCGTGTCGTAGGTATCACGGCTCGGGTGGGCCAGCTTGAGGAGAGTGCCTTTCACGCCGGGATTACCCAGGCCTTCATCGTCACCCACGCTCATTACGAGAAGGAAATCAACCTAAAAGTGATGAGCGAAGGCTTCCCGTCCACCTATGAGGATGAAGAGCTAGAGGAAATGGAGGAGATGGTTGCTCCCCTTGCGAAAAACCTAGTAGACAATCTGAAAGAGATGGTTCTCCCTCCGCGGGAGTAATTAGTCAAACAATTTTGAGAACAACTTATATGTAATATGTGGACAAGTGTCGGTATTTTTCGAGTCTGGACGTTTTTTCGTGATTTTGCGTCGTAATTTTGTTTTGTTTGATTTTTTACGATCTTACCGATTTGTTCCCCTAAATTTCGTTTTGGTTTTGTGAATGATGTGAGGGGATTGTTTGGAAAGAAAGAAAGGAGGTAGACGTACCTTAACCAGCCCCCGAGTAAGGTCCGACCCCCTGCATTTGCTAGGGTTGGGGGTTACTGGAGATCGGAACTGTGGTTTTGATGATAGGGTCGACGAAGTCCATGGATGGCATTGTAATATTCCCCGCCCTGTCTTCCAACAAAGATCCCCAACTGGGGATTCTATGGGCTCGGCAAGGTAGGGCCTTCGAACCTGTGTCCCTGTATTGATTGGCTCGAGCCCCCGAGCCCTGTTAGGGTCTGATAGGGGTCGGCCGTTATTTGCGTGTTACCCCGTCCTCGGTTTTCACAATCGGAGGGGCTAAGTGAACGACACTTGCCTCGACGGCTCGAGTATCGTGCTCAACGAGCTCACTAACGGGTACGTTCGTGTGGAATCTGGGTCCATCATTTGCTGATGGGGTCGGCAGAGCCCTCTGGTGGCACTCCACTACTTCTTAACCCACCTCCCGGTAGATGCCTAAGCCGTTCGATAGGCTCCGACGGCCCGATGGCCTCTCCTCGATGGACATTCTGTGGGTTTGGCTCGGGGTTAAAATTGAACGAGAAAAGGTCAAGACGTCCCTATCCGCTGCTGAGCGGAGTCGAGCAGGGCCGCTGGGGCTTGTCTCGGTTATTTCTCCCTAGCTCTGTTTGGCATGAGGCGGCCTCGAGCCCTTCGCAGGCCGACCTTCGAACCTCGGCCTGCGGTCGCCTATATCGAATGAGATGACGGCCATTTCGTGATGCAACACGAAGCGTTTGGGATGTTTTGCATATGTATAATATAATCAAAATGAAGGCGGGGTCGGTAATGTTACCGTGGCGGTATGAGTGATGAAAAGCTCCTACCAAATGTGTCTGCGCGGGGTTCAGACCCTGATGTTCGCGATGAGGTTGGAGTAACCTGCATAAGAATTGCTATTCTTTGTTTTTCGTATTTCGATGGCGATCCGAGCCGTTTAATTAACTTGGGAAACCTGACAGCTTCTCCTTTGGGAGAGACTCTATAGGCGGACCCCTCCGAACCCTTCTTGAGAAGGCAGACGTTGAAGTCAGAGATGCGAGGGGTGTTTGAGCATGGTTTTTCTAGTGAACAGGAACACCGTAGCCACCGAGGCGTAGGGTTTGCTAGTTCGTCCAGTTTTACTCAAAGTTCTATGCCCGTATTCCGTACTCCTGGTTTCAAGCGTATGGAGGGGTCAGGTGAAGAGGATGTCTAGACTGGTAGTCATCCTCGGCAGCCCCCGAGTGATGTTCGTATCCCCACCGTTTGACAGGGTCGGAAGCTCGTGAATGAATTTTAATGCATAAAGTAAGAAAGCTGAGATGCTTATCTTTCTTTGGACGTTCATTCATCGTGTCTTCTGGGCCGAACGGCCGGCCCAGGAGATCTGAAAGGTCCTGTCATCGGATCGTCCGTGGTCCTGCATGGGGAGGTGAAGGGCTGCCTGCCTATGTGGGCGCCTTAATTGCCACGTCCAGGGTGGGTCAGTAGCGGGCCATACCCAGGCAGTGCTCAGTTTGACCAAAGAGGGATGCCTCGTCGACTGGGGTGCGTCCTGTCAGTTCCGGCGTGTCCCCTCATATATCAATTAGCATTGATTCCGTATTTAAAGAGGGGAAGGGAGAGGGTTTTTCGTCCAACCTTTCACCTTTCCTTAGCTACCGCGCCTCCTCTTTAAATAGGGAGGGGAGAGGAGTTCTCATCCCACCTCCTCTTCTACCTCTGAGCCACCATCTCTCCTTCTTCTTCCTTTCCACCGAACGCGTCCGTGCATCGCGGTAGTTCCTGAGTGAGGAAGAGTAATGCCAGAGAGAGAGAGAGAGAACTCACAAATTTGCTCGCGAGTCTGGTGCGTGATGTTGAGCCAGAGGTTATCCAACGTAGATGAGATGGTGCGTGCTGTCCTTGCTGAGGAGTCGCAGCTGCCAAAGGAGAAGAGGCGCCGGTGGGCGTCGTACGTCGTCGACTGTGCCATCGTCCGCTGTGCTCCTCCTTTGGCGGGAGGCATTTTCTGCCCATACGCCGTTGTCAGGGTTATGGCTGGGGATGATGGCATAGTCCCCAGACGCTCCGGTGGAGGCGTCGCTGTCGGGGTTGCGGCTGACGACGATGGCGTAGTCCCTAGACGCTCCGGCGGAGGTGTCGCAGATGGTGGCGCCTTCGAGGATCCAGCGAAGCGGCGGGATATCGGGATGTCACCGATGGAGAGCGTGGCACGGTGACCGCAGTAGACGAGCTGTCCCGTGTACACGCCCCAGGCGTTGCCGATGGAGAGCATGGCACGGCGACCACAGTAGACGAGCTGGCCCATGTACATGCCCTGGGCGTCGCCGATGGAGAGCGTGGCATGGCGACCGCAGTAGTACTTGTAGTAGAGCTAAGCAGAGACTGTAATGAAATAACTTTGTGGGGAAGCCCCCGAGTAAACAGTCCTCTGAATTTATAAGTATATTGTTCCTTTTTGTAATGAAATCGCCTTGTAAGTGATGAATTTGTGCAAAAAATGAACAAAATTACATCCTTTGCTTAAGCAATTTTTTATCTTTCTCCTTTCTGTAGGAATGATTTTAGTGCTTTCCGACCCTTCTCATGGTCTAAGTCATAAGAAGCTAGGAACGTGGGTGAACTAATTCCGATTGAACTGGTGAGCAAAGAGGTTGCAGCCGCTGGGGCGTGGGCGTCTTGCAGTCCTACCAGTTGTATTCAGAATTGGTTCCCAAAATCTTAGCCCTTCGGGACTCGTTTATGAGGCGAATGGAAAACTTAGAGAATGTTTGTAAGTATAACACAGGAGTTTTTTTGCAAGCGTAATACTTGTATTACATATGTCATATGTTATGATCACACGCCAGCCCCCGAGTGAGGTCTGTCTCCTCGTGATTTGTAGGGGTCGGAAGTCACTAAGGATTGGGGTTTTGTTATGACAAAATCTGATAAGGAAGAAGTGTAAGCTTATTTTAAGGATAGAAACGACGTAGCTACTCGATGTTCCAGGCGTTGGTGAAGACCTCGCCGTTGATGGTTTTCAACTGGTAGGTGCCTGGGCGAAGTACTTCCGCGATGACGTAGGGCCCTTTCCAGGGCGGGGAGAGTTTGTGGCGGTCCTTGTTGCTCTACGCAAGACGGAGGACGAGGTCTCCGACGTTGAAGGCTCGACCCCGCACCCGTCGGCTGTGGTACTGTCGCAGCGCCTGCTGGTACTTAGCCGAACGGAGGAGGGTGATGTCGCGGGCTTCATCTAGCTGGTCCATGGCGTCTTGGTGAGATGCTTCGGCCCCCTATTCATCGTATGCTCTGATTCTTGGTGCTCCATAGTCGAGGTCTGTTGGGAGAACGGCCTTGGAACCATAGACCATGAAGAAAGATGTGTAGCCGGTGGCCCAGCTAGGAGTTGTCCTTAGGCTCCAGAGCACGGCCGGGAGCTTAGCTAGCCAGCGTGCGCCGAATTTATTCAATTGGTTGAAAATTCTAGGTTTGAGGCCTTGAAGAAGCATGCCGTTTGCGCGCTCGACCTACCCGTTCGTCCGGGGGTGTGCGACGGCTGCCCAATCGATCCGAATGTGATGTTCATCATAGAATCGAACGAATTTCCTACCGGTGAACTATGTGCCGTTGTCCATGATGATGGAGTTCGGTACTCTAAAGCAATGGACGATGTCGAGGAAGAATAGCACGGCTTGCTTGGATTTGATCGTGGATATCGGTCGAGCCTCAATCCATTTTGTAAACTTGTCTATGGTGACAAGCAGGTGGGTAAAGCCCCCGGGCGCCTTTTTGAGTGGCCCAACCAGGTCGAGCCCCCAGACCGTGAAGGGCCACGTGATGGGGATCATCTGGAGAGCCTGGGGCGGGAGGTGTGTTTGCCGAGCGTAGTACTAGCACCCTTCGCAGGTACGTACAATTTGCTCGGCATCGGCTACTGCGGTGGGCCAGTAGAAACCTTGTCAGAATGCATTCCCAACCAAGGTTCTTTTTGCGGCATGATGACTGCAGACTCCACCATGGATGTCACCCAGCAGGAGTTTTCCCTGTTCGCCAGGGATACAGAGTTGCAGAATTCTGATGTGACTTCGTTTGTAGAGTTCGCTTTCTACAAGAACGAAGGACTTGGCGCGTCGTGTGAGCCGTCGGGCTTCCGTCTTGTCTGCCAGTAGCATGTCATGAAGGAAGTAGTTGAGGTAAAGTGTTCTCCAGTCATCGGGAGGGTCGGACTCCACTGCTGGGTCCTCTTCAAGCTCCATGACCTCAGGGTCGGGTAGAGCAGTCGGTGGATCGGCCCCAGGGGTCGGACTAAAAGGGCCATCGTCGGCTTGTTCTGACCCCGCGTAGCGTACCGAGGGTTTGTGTTGATCACTGGCAAAGACGCCTGTTGGGACTGGCTCTCGGCCGGATGCTGCTTTTGCAAGCGTGTCGGCTGCTTCGTTGAGGCGCCTGGGGATGTGATTGAGTTCGAGGCCGTCGAATTTGTCCTCCAGCCGTCGGACTTATTGACAGTATGCCTCCATCTTGGCGTCATGGCAGCATGACTCTTTCATGACCTGGTTGACGACCAGCTGAGAGTCGCCCCTGATGTCGAGGCGTCGGATGCCTAGCTCGATGGCGATTCGTAGGCCGTTGATGAGCGCTTCGTATTCTGCAGTATTGTTTGATGAGGGGAAATGGAGCTGAACCATGTACCTCATGTGGACCCCGAGGGGAGATACAAAGACTAGTCCTGCTCCAGCACCCTTCTTCATCAGCGATCCGTCGAAGTACATTGTCTAGTACTCTTGATCGACGGCTGTTGGTGGCATTTGGACCTTGGTCCACTCCGCGATGAAGTCAGCCAGTACCTGAGATTTGATCGCTGTTCGGGGGGCATAAGAAATGCCCTGGTCCATCAGCTCGAGTGCCGACTTTGTGGTTCTTCCCATAGCATCATGGCTATGGACTACCTCACTGAGGGGGAACGACGTTACTACTATCACGGGATGTGACTCAAAGTAGTGGCGTAGCTTCCTTTTGGTGATGAGGACGGCATAGAGCAGTTTTTGGATTTGGGTGTAGCAGGTTTTGGAGTTGGATAACACCTCGCTGATGAAATACACATGGCGCTGCACCTTGAAGGCATGCCCCTCTTCCTCTCGCTCTACTACTAAGGCGGAGCTAGCCACTTGGGTGGTGGCCGATATATACAGTAAGGAGGGATTCTCCATTGCATGGAGGAACTAAGACTGGTGGTTTAGTTAGAAATCGCTTAACCATGTCAAGCGCCTCCTGAGCCTCGGCCGTCCACTCAAAGCGGTCAGCTTTCTTTAGGAGCCGATAAAGGGGGAGTCCTCGTTCGCCGAGGCATGAAATGAATCGACCGAGGGCGGCGAGGCACCCTATGATCCGCTGAACCCCCTTTATGTTTTGGATCAGGTCCATCCTTGTGATGGCTGATATCTTCTCCGGGTTGGCTTCGATGCCACGCTCAGAGACGATGAAGCCGAGCAGCATGCCTCTCGGGACCCCGAAAACACATTTTTCAGGATTGAGTTTGATGCCGTTTGCCTAGAGTTTCACAAAGGTTTGCTCAAGGTCGGCGACCAGGTGGTTAGCTTGTTTGGTTTTGACTACGATGTCATTGACATAGGCCTCAATGGTTCGCCCGATGAGGTCTCCAAAGCAATTGAGCATACAGCGCTGGTACGTTTCCCCAGCATTCTTCAGACCGAATGGCATTGAAACGTAGCAAAACGATCCGAAGGGGGTGATAAAAGATGTCGCGAGCTAGTCGGACTCTTTCATCGTGATTTGATGGTAGCCAGAGTATGCGTTAAGAAAGCAAAGGGTTTCACACCCCGAGGTGGAATCGACTATTTGGTCTATTCGTGGTAAAGGAAACGGATCCTTTGGACACGCTTTGTTGAGGCCAATATAATCGACACACATCCTCCATTTCCCGCTCTTTTTTCGGACAAGAACAGGATTTGCTAACCACTCTGGGTGGTATACTTCCTTAATGAATCCTGCGGCCAGTAGTTTGGCTATCTCTTCACCGATGGCCCTGCGTTTCTCCTCGTTGAAGCGGCGCAGGTGTTGCTTCACCAGCTTGGAGCCCAGGAGGATCTGGAGAGTATGCTCGGCGACCTCCCTAGGGATGCCCAGCATATCCGAGGGTCTCCATGCAAAGATGTCTTTGTTGGTGCAGAGGAAGTCGATGAGCGCGCTTTCCTATTCGGAGGAGAGTGTGGTCCTGATACGGACTTTTTTGCCCTCGGAGCTGCTGGGATCCAAGAGGACCTCCTTGGAGCCTTCTGCCGATTCGAATGACCCGGTTGATTTCTTTGCGTCAGGTGCCTCTTCGACGACCTTCTCCCTAAGGGTGGCGAGCTCTTCGGAGGCGATGACTGCGGATGCGTGTCCGCAGCATTCGACCTCGCACTCGTAAGCACGCTGGAAGGAGGTGCCGATGGTGATGACCCTACAAGGGCCCGGCATCTTCAGCTTTAGGTACGTATAATTGGGAACGACCATGAACTTTGCGTAGCATGGTCGCCCCAGGATGGCGTGGAAAGTCCCCGGGAACCCTACTACATCGAAGGTGAGGGTCTCAGTCCGGTAGTTGGACTGATCCCCAACAGTGACAGGCAGGTCGATCTGCCCTAGTGGTACGGCTTGCCTCCCAGGCATGACGCCATGGAAAGGTGCTTGGATGGGATGGAGGTTCGTTCGGTCGACGCCCATCTCGTCGAGCATTTTGGCATACATGATGTTGAGGCCGCTGCCCCCATCCATCAGTACTTTGGTGAGCCACTTTGGACTGACGATCGGATCGATGACAAGCAGGTACCTTCCCAGGTGTGGGATGGCATCCGGATGGTCGGTCCGATCGAAGGTTATGGTGGATTCCGACCACCGGAGGAAGGCTGGCATGGCCGGTCCGACGGTATAGACCTCGCGGCGTGCGAGCTTCTGGCGACGCTTGGAGTCATAGACCGTTGATCCTCCAAAGATCATGAGGGCGCCGGTCGGCGTTGGGAAGGCGTCGTCCTTCTCCTCTGCGTCGTATGTGGTGGGAATAGGTTCCTTTCCCTGCTCCCCTTTGTTGAGGCCCCCGGCCAAGTACTTGCGCATGAGGCCGCAATCTTTGTATAGATGCATGGTCGGGAAGGCGTGGTTTGGGCATGGCCCCTCAAGCATTTTCTCGAAGTGGTTCGGAGTGCCTTCTGCAGGCTTCTGGCCACCTTTGCGGTCGGCAGCGGCCATGAGCGAGTTGTCGCGCCGTTGCTTCTTATTTTTCTTTTTGGCAGGACGGTTGGAGGCGCCTTCGCCGGCGTCCTCGTCCCGCCTCATCTTTCTGTCGGAGCGATCAAAGATGGCTCCGACCGCCTCCTCTCTAGAGGCGTGATTGGTGGCGATGTCTAGGAGTTCCTTGGTAGTTTGAGGGCCCCTGCGTCCTAACTTGTGGACCAGGGATTCGCAGGTTGTTCCAGACAGAAAGGCTCCTATCATGTCGGTGTTGGCGATGTTAGGGAGCTTGTTGCACTATCGAGAGAAGCGCCGAATGTACCCACAAAGGGTTTCATTGGTCTTCTGGTGGTAGTTCTTGAGGTCCCATGGGTTTCCAGGGCATTTGTACGTGCCCTAGAAGTTGCCCACGAAGATCTCCGTCAGATCCACCCAACTCTGAATAGCATTGGACGGTAGGTGCTCTAGCCATGCTCGCGTCGAGTTGGCCAAGAACAGCGGGAGATTGCGAATAATGAAATTGTCATCACTCGCACCACCGGCCTGACATGCAAGCCGATAGTCTTTGAGCCAAAGCCCGGGATTTGTTTCGCCAGAATATTTAGGGATGTTGGTAGGCGGTCGATACCTTAGGGGGAACGCAGCGTTGAGGATGTGTCGGCCGAAGGCCTGAGGGCTTGGAAGGCCAGGGCTCAGGCTTCGGTCCTCGTTGCTGTCGTAGCATCCGCCACGTCGGGGATGATAGCCGCGGTGTGCTGCTTCTCCATCGTCGCTGTGGGCACGTCTTCGAGCGTCGATGATGCTGCGTACGTCGTGGCCATGGCCGAGGCGTTGATGTACTGGGACGACGGAGGGCTACCCATCGGCTGGTGGTGTTTGGTGAATGGACGCGTCTTTGGTGGGACGCACTGAGGGCGTGCGCTAGCTGGTGTCAGGTTCACGTCGTCGAGACAACGAGCTTTTTGCCTGCTGCGCCGCTGCACGCTCGAGTAACGTGCGAATCTCCCGGCGAGCGCGGCGATCCTCGGACGTCGCGGCCTCCGGAAGGCCATACAGCAAGGCGGTTGCTGCGACGATGTTCTGGCTAGCTCGGGCAAAGTGAGGAAGGGCCCCATCATCGGTGAGGATCCTTTGATGTACGGTGCGGGCCGTGGCGCGCGCGTGCCCTCTGTCTTTGCGGCATTCAATCTTGCGATTGATGTCCGCGTATTCCCGGACGAGCCCTTGCCCAGCCTCATCGATCTCTTATTGACGGGCCCTCAGCTGCTCCATCCTTAGGTGAGATGGGGTTGTCATCTCTTCCCTAGATCTGCTGTTAGGGTTGTTTGTAGGGGTGACCTCTTCCCTAGAGGCGCTTTCGACATGACCTTCGGGGGTCTACGTCATGAAGCACTCCCGGGAAGGGTGGTGGCTCCCCCTACTGGAATCTGAGCTAGAGAACGATCCTGGCTCCTCATTGAGGAGCTCGTAGAGGGTCTCTGTATCCTGCTCAATCGCCCCCACGAACCCGATGTCCGTGGGTGATTGAACCATATGTGGCGCCAGAAAGTGGCCAGCGGTCGCCGCAGTGTTGCGGGGACCGAACGGAAACGCTGTCGGGGCGCTCCGTACAGACCCTTTCGGACATAGGCCCTCAAACTTGACTGTGTGTATCTGTGTGTCGTATTGTTCGGTCTCAAGAGTTCATCCGTCTGATGGAGGAAGCGCATCCCCTTTTATAGAGGAAGGGGGTGGCTTTTACAAGGGCGAGGTTTTAGGATGTATACTCTACTTAGTGTTGTGGCTCACGTCTACCCAATCATCCTCCTTTATTTTGATGAGTGCAAAGGAAGATAGGCGCCTATAATACTGTTGATGTCTCTGTAGAATGTTAGGTCGATTACAGAATGCTGCCCTGCGCAGGGTGTGGGCTGTAGTACAGTGGTTTTGACTTATTGGCCTCTCCCAGCCTTACTTCGCATGCCTTCTGGTTCCTGTGAGTCTTCGTTGGAGGGACGAGGGGTCAGGGTCTGGAGCGACGACGTGGTCAAGGCCTTCTGACTTGGCGGACCTAAGGGGTCAGGAAGCGGGTGCCGCTCCCTTGGGTCCATAGCGTGGTGACGGAATGTCCGTCGTGCATGGAGATATTAAGTCCTTTTTTGGAGCGTAGCGGTTGTCGTATATCTTCGTCGGGTTGCATGTCCCAGGGCTGAAGGCGGCGCCTACAACTCTACAGGGCGAGGAGCACGCACCCGTACAACCTTTCGGGCTCTGTGGCGCCCGGAAGGGTCTAAAGCACCTATCCTGTCATCCCCTAGAAGTACTTTTCCTGCCAGGGCGCAGGGTATGGTCCTTGGAGCCATGGTTGACCCGAACGTCTTGTCTTGCCCTGTACTTATCATCTTGAGGGAATGGGGAGAAGTCGTCAAGGAGGATGAATCCAATCTTTAGATATGGAGCAGGGTGAGACTCGTTCCTTGCCGTCGGGCGAAACAGAGACCAATTCCTATCTCTCGGGTGAGACCGACCTCGCCCCTCCGGGGTCGGGCAAGGCAGGATCTATCCCTCAGCCCTCGGGTGAGACCGAGCCCGCCCTCAAGGCGTCGGGCGAGACGGAGTTTATCCCTTGGCCCTCGGGCGAGACCGAGCCTGTCCCAATGGCGTCGAGCGAGACAGAGATTAACCTTGAGCCCCCGGGCGAGGCAGAGTCATCTCCCAAAGGCGTCGAGCGAGGCGGAACCAAACTCCTGTCACCCGAACAAGGGATGAAACTGCGCCCTTATGCGTCCAGAAGTTTTTCACGTTCGGTGGTTATTGGTTCCACCTTCTAGGGTACCCTGGTTTTAGGTCCCCGACACACCGAAACCCAACTAGGGGCCTAGATGCTTTCAATCTCCTCCTTGTTGGTGATTGATGACAATACAACCTCGAGTATGTGAAAGAGATGAGATTTTCAACATGCTTAGTTCATATAAGCTTTTGACAATAAGAACAAGAGAGTTAGGCAAGCTTATGTGATCCAAGCCAACATGATGTACTCAATAGATATGAAATAAGCATGAGTATAAGTAATAAAGCTCATTTATATTGGAGTAAAACACGGAAGCAAAGCAAATGAGCATAACACAAGTGATATGACATATAAATAATTCAAAATAGAGAGCACACATGTCACATATCACATAAATATCACATCACGTAGATATCACTGTCACATAAATATAGTGTATCACACATAAAAAATCAAATATAATAGATAAGCTCCCCCTAAATATGTCACTCCCCCTAAGTCTAACGTACTCGATCCCTCTCCCCCTTTGACGTCAAATACCAAAACCTAAGGGTCGGTCGGCGGGGCTACAGCGAACAAGTCGGGTGCTGAGGTACGAGGAGCGAGCTGGAACTGTATGCCATCATCATCTGATCCTGAGCTCTGAGTTGTATGACCCTTTGTAGTTAGAAGCGATGCTAAAGCGGTCTGGGTCAGATCAGGGACTGGTGTGGCCTGTGACTCTGCAGGTATGACTGTGGCAGGCGGCTCTGATGAAGCAATTGAAGAGGGGAGCGTCTCTATAGTCCCCATAATAGGAGCAACTGTGGAAGGACTAGGGACATGTAGATATGGTGGAGTAGGCTGCCCTGTCAACTCACTGAATGTCGCACTGAGGCTCTTACAGACTAAGGTATCTAGCACAAGCAGCGAGAAAGTCTAAGCCGGTGTGAAGCCTGTCTGAAGAGGTGTGAACTGCGGGGCTGGTACTGGCGAGGCAAACCATTGGGACACCTACTCTGTAGGTGAAGGAAACTATGTCGCTGGCTGTCCTTGACTCTAAAGCCCACTAGGCTATAAAGCTGGAGTCGTAGAAGTGGTGGCAGGCTGGCCGATCTAGGGTGAAGGCTGTGGCGGTGGAGCCCCAATAGCAATAACTACATGCTGCATAAATCTAAGTAACTATTGCTGCATGAGGAGCTGCTACTAATGCGTGGCCTGCTGCTGCTGCTGTATAGCCTGTTGTCGTCGCTGGAACTCATCCTGCCTGGTCTAAAACTGTGCAAATGTAGCAGCGGTCTCTTGAGCCTGGTGAGCCTGATCCTACCTCATCCACTCAAGTATAGCAAGGAGAGCGAGGTCTATCTATGGTGCAGGTGGACCTGAACTGAAGCTACCGGCCTCATGGTCATGTCGTCGTGGAGGCATCTAAGGGATATCCTAGTAGTCATCATCTGAGCTGTCACTATGGTCGCTCTCTACCATCCCCTCCTGCTAAGCATCTAACTGCTCCTCCTTTGTAGCTACAATGCCCCTGA